>NC_056691.1:87418809-87718809 GCF_018350215.1 Panthera leo
TCACGTCCTCCTCTCGCTCCAAACCCCTGGCAGCCACCGATCTGTTCTCCAACATTCTAGTTTTGCCTTTTAGAAAATGGAGTCCTGTAATAGACACTCTTTTAAGATTGGCCTTTTCCACTCACCGTAGTGGCCTGGAGATCCCGCCAAGCTGTTTGCTTTTATCGATAGTGTGTCCCTTTGATTGCTAAGCGATGGTCCATGGTATGGATACCCTGGTCTGTTTACCCATTCACCCATCGAAGGACATTTGGAGGTTTCCAATTTGGGGCCGTCACAAACACCGCTGCCGTGAGCATTCATGCCTCTGTGTCCGTGAACACACGTGCCTTTGCATGGACCTGAGTGTTCATGGGACTCCATGGGACACGCGCCCAGGAGTGGAGCAGTTGCATCAAAAGGCAAAAAGATACGATTGCCTTCTCAAGAACCTGCCAAACTGTTTTCCAGAGAGGCCGTACCATCGTGCATTCCCATCTGCAGGGCTTCAGTTGCTCTGCGGGCTCCTTGGCCCTGGATACTGTCAGCATTTTTTGTGTAGCAATCCTAGTGAGTGTGGGGTGGTAGCTCACTGCGGTGTTGACTCTCACGCCCCTGATGGCTAACGAGGTTGAATGTCTTTTCGGGTGTTGATTTGTCATCTGTCTGTCTTCTCTGATGAAGTGCCTGTTCAAGTCTTTTGCCCATTTCTAAGTTGGGTCGCTTTTGAACGGTTGAGTTTCTGCAGTTCTTTATGTATTCCGGGTACAAGTCCCTTGTTTGATGCGTGATTTGCAAGTGTTTTCTCGCAATCTACAGTTGGTCTTTCCATTCTTTTAACAGGGTCTTTTGCGGAGCGAAAGTTTAAAAAATTTTGATGAAGTAAAATTTATCAATTTTTTTTTATTTTATAGATTAGGCTTATTATTATTATTATTGTTACATTTTATTTATTTTTGATAGAGAGACAGAGCACAAGCGGGGGAGGGGCAGAGAGAGAGGGAGACGCAGAATCCGAAGCGGGCTCCAGGCTCCGAGCCATCAGCCCAGAGCCTGACGCGGGGCTCGAACTCACGGACCGCGAGATCGTGACCTGAGCCGAAGCCGGACGCTTAACCGACTGAGCCACCCAGGCACCCCCTTCTCTTTCTTCTTATAGACACATGTCCAATTGTCCCTCAGTATGCATTAAATGAATAAATGAAAGGCGCCAAGGAGCAGGTAGTGAGGCCAGCAAAGTGACGGAGGCCAAGATTGTATACAATTCAATGGAGAAGGGATACTCTTTTCAACAGACGACATTAGAACAATTGGACATTTGTTTGATAAAAAACGAACCTCAACCTCCTACCTTATACAAAAATTAACTCTCAACGGATCATAAGTTTAAGTATGCAATGGAAAGGCCACCCGCAACCACATCTACGCCCTATGATCCCGTTCCACTGTCGATGACACAGAAGCAGTGAGATATGCAAGCACGAACGGTGAGTCAAGGGAGAACCTTCTGTGGCCACACCTGACCTGTCCAGGGTTGGAGGATGGGAGTGAGGGAACCGGCACGCGTCACACGTGAACTCTACAGTTGAGTATTCCACTCAGTGCTTTCTTTGCATTGCCTCATTTATTCCTAAAACCAGTCCACAAACGTTTAGAAGGGGGGTGTTTTTATGCCCACCCAGTGGGTAAGGAAATTGAAGTCAGAGAGGTTAAGAAACTTGCCGAAGGTCGCACAGTAAATGGGGGAGCGAGTTTGGAACCTAGGGTGTCCACCTCTACTGGAGACAGGCAGGGGACAGTCGGGCCAGACTCGGGGCTATTGATCTGTCACCTGGTCATGAGACTCTGGTTATGAGACTTCGGGAGAGATCGGAGGCCTCCAATCTCCCGAGAGCCTCAGCTCAGTCCCCCTCAAGAGGATGCCTCCTACTGGATCGTTCTTGTTTTGGGGAACTCCCCAGACCTGTCCCCAACAGTCGGGAGCCATCGGGGCCGATGATGACAGATGCCTCCATGCATCTGCCTCATGCATCCTCCTGACTGCACACAAGAGTGAGGGTACACGCCCGGCCTGGGCTGATACGCGTCCATGTTTGGCCCTGACCTTGGGGCCCCGGCTCCCGTGACTGGTCCTTCCGGCCTGTTGACCTTCTCCGTGCTCCTGGTACATTCCCACCCCCCCACCTTTGCCCAGGCTGCGACTCCCCACCTAGGATGCCCCCTCAACTTCTTCCTCGTTCAAATGTGACCCCTGTTTCAGCCTCCAGCTCAAGTCATGCCTTCCCCAGCAGTTCCTACAAGCTCCTAAATACAGTCTAGCCCCACGTGGCCTGAAAAGCTGCCGTTTGGCGACCTAGCCTTCCAGAGACGCACGGGCTTTCCGGAGCCTTCTAGATGCTCCCAGGGACGCATCTAGAGCAGTCTGGGCCCCAAATGGGTTGTGAGCACTCTGAGGGCAGGGGCTGAATTTAAATGCCCTCTCTGCTTGGCACAGGGAACACTGGCTGGGAGCCCATGGCTTAGGGTCTAACAGCCCCATTTCCGCCACTTTCTCGCCGTGTGACTCAGCGTCTGGCAGGCCGCAAGCGCTCGGTCCGTGGGAAGCATGGCTGCTGTTGTTTTCATGGCTATTATTTTTATTCCCAAGATGCTTTCCGGAGCGGCAGCGTAACCAGGTATGGAAGGGGAGCGGGTCTGCTGTTCTCCGGAGGGAAGCAAGGCCTCCCACAGCAGTAAGCCTCCCCTCCTGCCCACCCCCATGCCGGAAGCCCGGCCTGGAACACGGGCACCACGCAGGGCTGGTGGCCTGCGGCTCCGTGCAGCTCGCCCTAGCCTCCCCTGCAGGGCTGCAGGCTTGGGCAGGGGAGTGGGGGAGATTTTAATGTCCGCGCCCCCCCCCCCCCGCTCCCATCACCTTGTGTTGACCCTCAGTATGACACCGAAGGGCCCCAGAGAGGCTGGGGTCAGGCAGAGGGGAACAGCCTCTTGCCTAATGAAGTCTGTCCAGACCTCCGGCAGCCTGATTAGATTTTATGATCCCAAAGGAGCCACCCTGGATCTTGGCTCGCCCCAAAACCTCGCGAGCACCAGGCCCCGAATCTCAGCCTCTGCTGGCAGCCTGTCACTGTCCCTGCCCTGGCCCCAGCCTCTGCCCTCTCTCACCTGGATGCCACACCCCCCAGCCCTTCCTGCTCCTCCCGCCTCTCCTCTCTTGCTCTACAGCTGGGGCTATCTTTCCAGAACAGAAATCTGATCATGTTACCCGCCCCCTCTTAGAGATTCCCCTACTACCTTCAACAGAAGCTTCTCCAGCTTTTTATAAGCAACTATCACCTGGGGAACCTGTCAAAGTGTCACCATGTCGGGACCCATCCCTCAAGAGTATGGTTTCCCGGGTCTGGAGTGGGGCCTAGGAACCTGCGTTTCCCAGATCTCCCTTTTGGGGCGGGGGGGTTGCCCAGAGCCTGGCTCTCTGTTTGGATTCTCATGTTCTGGCTCAAAATTCCCAGGATACAAGGACACGAATGCGAGCCTGGCCAAGGTATGTGGTCAAGGAAGGAGTCTAGAACCGGTGTCCAATTAGTCATTTTTGAGCCAGATCGCTAAGCTTGGCAAATTCTAGGCGTTTGGTATGGGGACCTCCATTTGTCCTCTTGCCCTGGGTCCCATGACTGCCAGGGTAGGCCTGCTTGGTCCTGAGGGTTTTATTTCCTCATCTGTAGGATAGGCTCCTGGAGGCCCAGCTTGGTGAGCAAAGCCCCTTGGTACCCCCCCCACCCCACCCCCGCTGCCGACCTTCTCCTTTAGGCCCCTGCCCACCGTTTCCTGTGCCTGGAATGTTCTTCTCCCGCTTATCTCCTGGAGGGGGGACTCTTTTCCTCCCTCAAAACCTGATTTAAAAAAAAAAAAATTTAATGTTTATTATTTTTGAGAGAGAGACAGAAAGCAAGCAGGGAAGGGGCAGAGAGAGGCGGAGACACAGAATCAGAAGCAGGCTCCAGGCTCTGAGCTGTCAACACAGAGCCCGACGCGGGGCTCGAACTCACAGACCGCGAGATCATGACCTGAGCTGAAGTCAGACGCTTAACCGACCCAGCCACCCGGGTGCCCCTCTCAAGACCTGATTTAGATTCCATGATTCCTAAGGGTCCCTCTGTGCCCTCACCCCTTCTCTGGTTACGTGCACTCTGCTTTGTCATAATTATTTTGTTCAGATGCTTTCTTGGGAAGCAGCTTATAAGCTTCCCCATGATGGTTTTCGAGTCAGAAAATGCGGCTTTGCCTCTGGCTCCCGTGCTTACCAGGGGCCTGAACTTGGGTGTTGCCCACCCACCTCTCTGAGAACGTTCCATCACTGATAAGATGGGGGGCTAAAATATTACCCTCTGTGCTGGGTGGCCTTGAAGTTTAAAAGAGATCGCGCGCGGGAGAGGCCTAGCACGGAGCAGGGATGGCTTAGAATTAACGCTCCGTTATTTTGACCTCTTTCCTTCTGGCGGCCGAGCTCTGTGAGACCAGGGGGAGCATCTCCTCACTTTTGGACCCTTGGGGGTCCGGGAAGGAACCTCTCTCCCAGAGTGGACCCCAAGAGGACAGGTTTGTGGGTAGCTCAGGGCTCTGCTGCTCTGCCCTGTCCCTGCCAACTGTCCCCGCTCTGAGCGCCATTGTTTACCTTGCGTCGGGGGGAAAGGGCCTCCTGTCCCACTGGGGGCCTCCAGTTGAAGTGAGAAAAGCCAGCGGGGGCCCACAGGGTGAGAGAAGCCGGGGCGGGGCACACACCCAGCCCCAGCCGCTCTGGCTGGCGTGTGTTTGAGGGTGTCTGTCCCCCACCCCCCGGTTCCCTCGGGGCCTGCCCGGTGTGGGGGAAGGAGGGCAGGGTGCCCGGGAGGCAAGAGGACGGGCCCCAGCTGCAGAGCTCGAGCGAGGATCTCTTGATCTCTCGGCTGCACCAAGAGGCGGAGGCAGCCAGGGCCCTGGAGATCGTCTCCATGACAACCGCTGCCACTCACTCCCATCTCGGATGTAAATTAGTTACAATTTTATTAGTGTGCAGAATTTCAAGAGGCCGGATCCTGCTTTGGAAGGGAAAAGGATGGGGCGGGGGTGGGGGGGTGGGGGGGGAAGAGTTTCCAAATGCTTCCTAGTCCCCGCAAGGACCCCCCCCAAGCTCCAAGGTGGGTCCCTGCAGGGTGAACTGGGCCACGTGCCCTCATTGGTCTGTCTGTCAGCTGGGCCTGGGCTGGGGAGGCAGCCCGCGTCTGGACAGGAGGGCCGCACGGGCCCGGCGGTGTGCCCGGTGCCCTCCCCGCCTGGTCTGGCCTCCTCCACAGTTGACAGGGAGGCGGCTGAGGTCCCCAGGGGTCATTAGCCGGCTCAGGGCCGCCTGGCTTGCCCTCTTTGCTCAGCGGCCTCCCACGGTGGCCCAGAGGTCACATCGAGACACTGCTGGACACCAGGGGCCCGCCCTGGTGACACCAGGAGTCCGGGTGTCTGAGCAAACGCGGGGCCCTCGGTGCCCGAAGTCGGCGTGTGGCTGCGGCACACGTGTCTGGGCGGTGGCCGAGTCCCGGCCTCCTGGTATTTGATGCTCTGAATCCTGTGTGCGCTCACACACCTTTCTCTTCCCCGAGGAGGCAAAAAAAAAAAAAGGGGGGGGGGACAGATTTGTCTTTTCCTAAGGCTGTTGTTGAAATTAGTTGTGTCCCCCAAGGCGCATCCGAGTGCGTGTGCCCCCGAAGCGGCACTGCTCCCGTCACCGCAGAGAGTGGGGCCCGACGACACGGCGGGCCCGCCCGGGAGCAGGGGAGCTGCTTTCAAGAGGGAGCTCCTCCAACAATCTCGCCCTCACTCAGTCAGTAACCAGGGCACGGCCCCACCCCTCCCTGCACCTCAGTTTCCCCAGGCGTACCATGGGCTGGAATATTCCTTTAGGGTCTATTTTGTATTTTTTTTTTTTTTCCCCGAGAGAGAGACAGAGAGAGCAAGCAGGGGAGGAGCAGAGAGAGACAGAGACAGAATCCCAAGCAGGCTCTATGCTGTCAGCACAGAGCCCAACACGTGGGGCTCACACTCACGAACCCTGAGATCCTGGCCCAAGCTAAAACCAAGAGTTGGACGCTTAACTAACTGAGCCACCAAGGTTCTCCTTCTCTAATTTAGTCTGTGTGTGTGTGTGTGTGTGTGTGTGTGTGTGTGTGTGTGTGTAACAGTCCTAGAAGTGCTTCCGGAGTTGGGAATCTGACAGCCCAAATCCCCTCCAAGTAAAAGGGAGCACAGGGGCGCCTGGAGGGCTCAGTCGGTTGAGCGTCCGACTTCGGCTCAGGTCATGATCTCGCGGTCTGTGAGTTCGAGCCCTGCCTTGGGCTCTGGGCCGACAGCTCAGAGCCTGGAGCCTGCTTCCGATTCTGGGTCTCCCTCTCTCTCTGCCCCTCCCCCACTCATGCTCTGTCTCTCTCTCTCTCCCTCTGTCAAAAATAAACATTAAAAAAAAAAAAGGGAGCACAGAGCTCTCTCCTCCTCAGAGAGGGAGCCTACCATTGTGGCCCGCCTGGCCCATCAGGGACGGAGAAGCACCAGCCAGGCCACAGGTCCGTCCTCCCGAGGTCCAGCCGGCATGAGTGCGAGAGATGAAGGGACCGGGGTCTACAGGAGGAGGGGGGGGCACCCTACTACCCTGGACGGGTCTCCCCGTCCACGTCACTGGCGATCTTTGGTTCGATTGTGGCCAAGAGGCGGGGCAGACCCCGTGGCAAACAGGCCCTGGGCGACCGTGTCCCCGAAATAGGCCATTTCGGATGACCCACTGATGCCACGGCGAGGGCGCAGCCCCTTTTCCAGTTCCGTGCTGCCCGATTCTGCCCGATTCTGAGGTCCCTGTGACGGCGAGGCTCTCTCTGAGCTTCATCGGAGCTCAGTTTCTGGCACCGGGTGAGTGGAAGTTTCCCTACAAAGCCCTCCCACCCGCCCCCGACCCTCACACACCCCCCACACCCCACTCGTGGAGTTAGAGGACTGCAGAGGGAGGGAGGCGGCAGCTCGCCTGCCTCCTCCGGCCCCCATATTACAACTCGCCATATTTTGTGGCCCGAGGGCTGAGAATTCTAACAGGCGAGAGCAGGGATGGGCCCGCCCACCCACTGCCAGTCATGTGTCTTACTAATTATGCCGCACACCGGAAAACTTAATTAAATGGATGCTCGGTGTATAATTTCAACTAGTTTGGAAGCAGGGGGACATCAAACAAACGGCCACGCGGCCCCTGCCAGCCGCCTGTCACCTTGGTCGGAGCCCCGCTGGGCCCTGGGTGCTGGGGACTGGGGCACTTGTCTGGCTCTCCTGCTCCGCTGTGCGGCTCCTTCCCTCTGGCCCCCAGAGGAGGCTCCGGCTGTCCCAGTCTCACGCGCGTGCACACACACACACACACACACACACGCGCGTGCGCACACACGCGCACACAGCTGGTGCTGCAGGAGGGAGCGAGGCAGTCAAAGGAGACAGGGAAGGAGGGAAAACCCTAAGAATCAGGGGCTGCGTTACACGGCGAGCAAGACAGCCGGATAAAAATGTAAGGAAAGGCCAGATATATACCACTTAAATATAACTGAAGTCCCCAGCCCGCCGTCCTGGTAATTCATTTTCGGCTCTCTCTCGGACCCTCTGTCTCTTCCTCCTCCTTCCTGTTCCTCTTCAGGTCACATCAGTGCTCTGTGTGCCGTGGGCGAGGGCCCCCAGCTGCAGGTGGCCGCTGTCCCACTGCCCCCCCTCCCCCGGCACAGGGCAGCCACCAAGGAGGGGACCTGGAAGGTACAGACAAGGACCAGGGGAGCAGAAAGAGCTCGAGCCGGTGCCCAACCTCCCCCCGCCCCTGCCCCCACCGGGCAAGCGGGAGTGGGTGGGAAGCCTGGGCGTCCTTCTCTTTTATCCCAGGGCAGGGTTTGGGACCATGCGCTCTTGTCAGTGAGGCAAATGCGGAGAAACCAGAAGAGGCATGTGACGCGGGTGACGGGGAGACGCTGAAGCCATTTGCTCACCAGACAGAAGCAGGCCACTTAAGGGCGGCTGACCACGGGCCAGGTGCAGCGGCGCATGGGAGACAGGCACCCCTGGGTGGGGGGCCCGGGGTCCGGTGGGGGAGACGGGAAGGGAACGAGATGCCGTGGAGAGCGGGGATGCCACGGGACCCAAGAGCGCGTCCCTCGTGCGCTCCGATGGCCGCCAGCGTCACCTCCAGCTCCCTTGCCGTGGTCCCACGAGGCAGTCACCGCCCTCCCCGTGTGCATGTGGGGAAACTGAGGCCCAGACCGGTAAGTCACCGCCCGAGGCCCCCTGCTGGTAAACATGGCAGCCGGAGGCTCTGCTGAGGAACTGGACAAGGCGGCAGAGTGAGGGTGGTCAGGATGGGCATTTCTGGGGAGCGCTGGCTGTGTTTGCTCTGGGCTCTCGCCAGGCTCTCTATGCAGACATCTCATCAAAACCTCTTCGGGGCGCCTGGGTGGCTCAGTCGGTTAAGCGTCCGGCTTCGGCTTGGGTCATGATCTCGCGGTTCGTGGGTTCGAGCCCCGCGTCGGGCTCTGGGCTGACAGCTCGGAGCCTGGAGCCTGCTTCCGATTCTGTGTCTCCCCCCCTCTCTCCCCCTCCCCTGCTCATGCTCTGTCTCTCTCTATCTCTCAAGAATAAATAAACTTTAAAAAAAGACAATATGGTGGCCCATTTACCACTCTCGGACTAGTGACCTCACTGTCTCTCAGCCTCAGTTTCCTTCTTGGGGGCCACGCTCCTGGATTTTTGCCAGGCCGTATCCTCCTTCACTCAGGTTTTAGGTCCATGTGCCCTCCTGGGAGGGGCCTTCATGACCACCCTCCCCCCACCCCCGTCATTGCCCGATGTCCCCTCTCTCCCTCACTTGCGTATTTATGGGTCCAAAGACTTCTCTGTCCATGTGGGGCAGGCCCGTTTCTGTGCCGTCTTCCCCTGGTCCCCCCCATCCCGCACACGCCAGCCCACAGAGAAGGTGCTCGATGGATGTTATTGAATGAATGAGTGAATCTGTCCAATGGGGACAAAATGGGTCCCTCCCTCTCTAGAATGTTCTGGAGACCAGATGTCAAGGCTTGGCTGGGGCGGGGCTCCAGGCCCTGGTTCCATCACTAGCAGGTCATTTTCAAGGAGCCAGACCAGGCCCGTTCTTCCAGGGACCAAAGAAGGGGTGCTCCCAGAAGCAGGCCTGGGGTCAGGCCTAGGCGCTCAACCCAGACCCCCAGAGCCAAGCTCCCCAGGACCCAGGGCAAAGGACAGGGCAGAGATCCGGTGCATTTGGTCCCTCGGCCTGTGCCCCAGAGCCCCGGGGTCATTCCACTTCCTGGGCTTCCCTCCCTCCTCTCTCCCTCCCTCTCTCCTTCCCTCCCTCAACCTCCCCTTCCACCCCTAACCCCTGCCCTTCAGAGTTCTGCGTCCTAGGTGTCCCTCTTTCTCGGGTCTCTCTGCAATCCCCGCCTCTCCCCTGTGCTCTCCTTCCCACCTCACCCCTTCCGTCCCCGGGGAGGGGCAGCTGGAGGTGGTGATTTGCGACTCCCTGGGCGTCTGCACATCTGGGTCATTAGGACACTCTGGAAAACCGGGGCTGCCTGAGCCCAGACCTGCAGCCCCGCTCTCCTCCTTCCTCCCCGGCCTCTCCCTCCTCCCCCTCCTCCTCCCTCCTTCCTCCATCCTCCCGCCCCCTCCTCCCCCTGTCACCCTCCTCTCCACTCCAGCCAGTATTTTTAGCTCGCTGCTGTGCATTAGTGTGCAGGGGCGCTCCTGGTAAAGCCTGGATGAGGTTTTATCTGTTGTGACAGCCCCAAGGGCAGCTGGCAGACTTTTTCCCTCTTAAGTTTGGAGCGCTCTCCCTCTCCCTGGGGTCAGAGCCGCAGCTGGATGAGGGGCAGGGTCTCGGCCTGGTTTGGAGCCCTCCTTCCCCCTCCCTGCGCCTCCCCCCTCCTCTCCCCTCCTCGGCCTCAGGGCCTTTGTCTCCGGAAGATGGGCTGCAGGAGCCAGAACTGCCTCTAGCTTCCGCTCCCTCCTCTTCTCATTACCCCTTTCCTTGGGCTGCTTCCCTCAAGGTTCCAACCCCTCTCCCTTGCCCCTCTCCTTCCCTGCCTCCCGCTTTCTCTCCTCTCCCCTCACCCCTCTTCCTGGCCTTTAGCGAAAGGGGAATAATCCGGGTGGATGACGGGGACCCCAGCCTCCTTCCCGTCCCTGAATTCTTCCGCCCTTGGACAATAGTTGGGGTGGGGGGGGGAGAGGGACTGGGAAAGGATGCTGGGGCTTAGGGGGTTCCTGGAGTCCCTGTCTCCAAGGTTAACCTTCAGTGGGGCCCATCTGGACGCCCATGCCTTTCCGGGACTTCCTAGGGACCAACCTGACCCCCCCCCAGTGCGACGCCCTGTGCCCAGCCCATGGAGGGGGTCCAGCCTGCAGAGTCCTCCTGATCCGGGTGGTCCGGGTCCCTCAAGGCATTGTCAACTCTCGTCCCTTCCCCTTCAATTTGGCACAGACCTAAACGTACCTTTGTGGGTGACCGTTTTGGATAAGCAAACCACTGTCCTCAGCACTTAACAGTTTGCACATCTCTCTGTTCATGGTCACTGCGGCCGGGGACCGCAGACCCCATCCTTTTCTTTTCTTTCTTTCTTTTTTTAATGTTTATTTATTTATTTTGAGAGAGAGAGAGCGCGCGCGCGCGCACTAGCAGGGGAGGGGGAGAGAGAGAGAGAAAAAGAGACAATGAGAATCCCAAGCAGGCGAAGCTGGATGCGGGGCTCGATCCCACAAACCACGAGATCATGACCTGAGCCGAGATCAAGAGTCGGACGCCCAACCAACCGAGCCACCGAGATGCTCCTTCAGACCCTATTCTGTCACCCCGCGCTGTGGGGGAGGCATACGGGCTCAGACAGGCCAGGCCCCTTGGGCACGGACACCTGCCAGCTCTGAGCAGCCCCCAGCACCCCTGCAGCCCCTGAGCACTCAGGTCCACACTGGGCGCTGCACCTTTCCAGGGCCTCGGAGGCCCAGAGATGCAAAGTCCCCGCCCAAGGTCACGCGGCCCAGGCTGGTGCAAGGAGGGCAGCGGTCTGGGGGCTCAACAGCGGGGAGCTTGAAGCCCTGAGAGACCTCACTGTGTTCCTCCCCGCTGGGGGTCCTAGGGCCAGTCCTCTCCCCAGGCCGGTTGGGGGGGGTGGCGGCTGAGGGAGCCACCTTTGGCCACCTGCCTCCCCACAACCCCCGGGGCTGACTCAGGATGTTAGGGGGGAGAAAGTGCTGGCCTTGTCCACCTGGGCCCCCTGAGACCCCCCCCCCCCGCCAGCCTCAGCCCCCAGCCCCCCTCTCAGGGCCCCCAGCTGTACTCTGGGCACCTGCTCCTCCTCCCCTCCCCTCCTCTTCCTCTTCTCTCTCTTCTCCTTTGCCTTTCCTCTCTCTTTTCTGCTCCTTGGAGCTCTGCCTTCAGGATCCTCCTTCCCCAGCTGGCCCCTCCCGGCGTCCCGCTTCCCTCTGTGGTCTCCCCCTCCCTGTGAGGTTCTCTCCCCAGTGGGTCTCCGTGTTGGTATTTCGAGCTTTCTTTTTCTTTCCTGTGTCTCTCTTCTCTCTCTCTTTCCCATCCTCGGCCTCTCCCATCCTGCTGTTATCTGCTCACCCCTACCCACCCTAACACACACACACACACACACACACACACACACACACACACAGAGGCATGCTCACTGCAGCAGTGATGGAGGTGAGGGTCACACCCCCCCCAGGAGGACCCCCGTACCCCTTCCCTGGGTCCCCGCCCCTGGAGGCACCTCCAGGTTCAGCCTAAGCTAAGGCCAGGGTTGCGTGGGGTTCTAGGCTGGGTAGTCTCCCAGGGTCCGGCAGCTGCATTTTCCGAGGCTCTGGGGCAAGGAGCAACCCTAAGTGGCCCAAAGCTTCTGGAAGGCCCGTATCCCCAGAGTGCCCTCCCAGCGGTCACTGTACTGCAGGGACCCACAATCGAGGGCAGCCCCGAGGGCAGGGAAGTCAGGTCCAGGCTGGGGCAGCACAGATCGTAACAGTGAAATGATGCGAGGAGACAGAAGCCAGGCTGGCCATCGGGCCTGCAAGGTGACCACCAGGGAGGCCAGGGACGCGTCTGTTCCTCTGTGCCCTGCGGCCACCTAGGCACGCGGGGGGATGGGGATGTGGGTGTGGTGAGGCCTGCCGCTCACCTAACTCTCCTGTTCTCCTAGGTTCACGGGAGCCTGGGCCCTGCAGTCCGACCATCCTGAGTTCGAATCTCACCCGCTCACTAGTTGTACAAAATTGGGGGTAACCAACATAGGCTGGGTGGCGTCGGTCCTGACTCGGAGTCCTGGTCTACCACCGGTGGTGCCTCAGTTTCCACTTCTGTAAAAGGGGGCTAATGGCCGTAACCCCTCAGGGGTGTGTGGCAGCACCGAGATCATCTGGGAATAGTTAGCCCAGCTAGGGCCGAGGGTTTAAATGGGGGTGGTTGGTCCTTGAAGGCCGGAGGTAGTCCAGCCTGGGAATGGAATAGTCTGGAGCCTTCCGGCACAGTTATGGAGTCAGTCCTGGGTTTAAGGACTGGGGAAGTGCTGGGGCGGGGGGGGGGAGGGGGTGTTCCTCACCCTTTTTGGGTCTGTGTTATCTGCTGGGTGTGTATTTTCAAATACGCAGCCCTACCCTCTGCCCCACAAGAAGTGTTCTGCCTCCGGGGCCTGGGGCTCAGGGGCCCTGTCTCCCCATCCCTTTTTGGGGGTAGTGGGGGGAGAGAGGGATAGGGCCCTGCAGGAGCTAAGCCTGCCCCCCACTCTGGCTGGGGGCAGGTGCCTCATACCCCTCCTTAGCTCTGGCCCCTGGGCATTGGGATCTGGCTTAGCCCCCGGATGGGTAGCTGACAAAGAAAAGGGGGGCGGCGAGGGCTGGGAGGAGGGGCGGAGTGTGGGCAGGAGAGAGTAGGGGGACAAAGGTTCTGGAACACTCTTCACTAGGAGCCTGCCCACGGCTGCGGGAGCCGGGAGGACCCCAAGACGAAAGGAGCATTCAACAGGGCTCCAAAGTTGGGAGTTACTGTTCCAGCTCTGACAGGGAAACGCATCTTCCTCTGGCTGGCTGTGCCTCCTTCCTCCCCACGACACCTGTACCTCTACCCGACTTCACATTTATTCACAAGCCTTCACCCTCCTTGACGGAAGGGACTTGGCCTTATTCCCTGCCGAGTCCTAGGATGGGTAGGAGGAAGTTATGTTAGAGAAAGTGCATGACTTAGGCGGGGCTCAGCCTGGCTTCTCCTGGAAGATGGGACTCAGAGGTGCCAGAGGGTGGTGGTGCCCTGCCCTAGGTCTCCTTGAAGGCCGGAGGTAGTCCAGCCTGGGAATGGAATAGTCTGGAGCTTTCCGGCACAGTTATGGAGTCAGTCCTGGGTTTAAGGACTGCGGAAGTGCTGGGGCGGGCGGGGGACGGTGTTCCTCACCCTTTTTGGGTCTGGGCCATCCCTCTGGGGTCATGGTCTGCGCACACACACACACACACACACGTTTCAGCTTTAGCGGTCATCGCTTCCTCGATGTCCCGCTTGGAGTCCCAGGACTGCTTGCGCTGTGAGGCCAGCGCCCCTCCCCTCCTGCTTGGGTTCACTTCCCCGGTTCCCTTGCCTCTGGACCAGCCGGCCTCCTCCTGGCGGCTGGCGTCTCAGCCCCCTGGCTGGACCTCACCAGCTCCCACACTTGGGAGGACTGCTTCCCCTCTCCGGGCCTCAGTTTCCTCATCCGGAAAATGGGGTTGCTAGTAGAGTCTGCCTCTTGGGGGTTGGTGTGGATTAAGCCGGGGAGTGAGAGCTCTGAGGGCATACTACAGGAGCATCCAACGGGCTTTTCAGAGACGTCAACGCTTGATTCCCCACCACACCCCCACGGCTCCCTTGGGCTCAGGAAATGGTACCTCCCACTGTTCATGATGACACAGCCCTCCTTGATTCTTCTCTCTTCCACACCCACGGCCCATCCTTTGGCAAACCCTGATGGCTTTTCTCAAAATACACCCTGCATCCAGCCGTTTTTATCTCCCCGGCGCTGCCGTCCCTGACCAGGCCACCGCGACCATCTCTGGTCTGGTCTCCACCAGCCCCTACCTCTTCGTCCAGTTTCCCCGTGGCCCCTTTCGGATCCGTGCTCCGCGGAAAGCAGAGATTCTTTAACCACACGAGTCAGCCCTCGGCTGGCTCGCTCTCGCCCGCCCCTCCCCGCCTCCATTGGCTTCGGGCGGATCTAGAAAAGCTGTGAGGTTTCAAGGTGACCTGTGCACTCTGCTCCCCCACCTCAGGACAGCAGGATGAGCCACCCCAGGGCCTTTGCACTTGCTGCTTCCCCCAGCTGTGGACCTCTCCCGGGGCTCACTCCGTCACTGCACCAGGTCCACGGTCACCCCCTCACCTCAGCGACTCCAGTCCCTTGGTTCTTTCTAGCCCGGCCCCTCACCCTGCTTTCCTTTCCTCTCTATCTTGTCTTACTCCCTGGATCCTGGTATGGGCCTCTTTCTTTGCTCTTCGTCTCTCTCTTCCCTAGAACGTGAGCAGCGCAAATGTGGGAGCCCGGTCCTGCTGTCCACTGTCTCCGGGCGCGCAGGAGAGTACCTGGCCTGAGCGTGCGCTCACCGATCGTCACAACCGGACGCGGGAATGCCCGAGAGCTACGGTCATGATCAGTCTCGCTCCCCCAAAAGCTAGAGAAAGATAGGCTGAGAAGGGAGGTGGGGTTGTCGTGTCGGGTAAGGAAAACACCAGCGGCCTGACCCTGCCCGTCTTCTGCCAGAGACCGGCTGGCTTTCTGGGGTGGGGGCTTGCTCAGCCTATGCTATGGGCTCGAGGAAGAAAGGCCAGGCCAGCCTGACTCTGCTCTTCTGCCCAGCCTGTCACACAGCTTCCTGGAGCCACCGAGGGTCTGGTGGAGAAAGATCACATTCAAACAGGGGGCCATCCACCTGTCTCCTGTCCCCTGCGCCCGGGCAGAGAGGGAAGGCAGGGGTCTGGCTGTGTTCCCTGCAAGCCTGGTCCCTGCCCTCAGGGGGGGGTTTCTGCAGTTGGGGAGGCGGGGCCTTGGCTGTGAATAAACATAGCAGGTCTGTGAGAGGGAGGAGGCAGAGGCCAAGCTGAGCCCCTCCTTCCTCGCCCTTCGCCCTCCGCTCACCGGGACATCCTCCTGGCCTGAGGCGGCCCCAGAAGATAACTGTCAGCAACCGGGCCCATTCTCAATATCGGGTCCAACCCAAGGTCAACCGTGAAAGGGTCTGCTGGAGGCCTCACAGCTTCCACACTTCCGGAAGGGTGTCTGACTCCGAACTTGGCACCGATGTGCTGGGATCATCTTTTTTTTTTTTAAATGTTGATTTATCTTTGAGACAGAGCATGAACAGGGGAGGGGCAGAGACAGAGGGAGACACAGAATCGGAAGCAGGCTCCAGGCTCCGAGCTGTCAGCACAGAGCCCGACGCGGGGCTCAAACCTGCGGACCGTGAGATCATGACCTGAGCCGAAGTCGGACGCTTCAGCGACTGAGCCACCCAGGAGCCCCTGGGGTCATCTTTTATATCTCCCTGCTCCTTCAGCGGGGCACTCCCACCCGGCACCTCACTGCACGAACAGATTCCTGGTCTTCTGGACTGGCCACTGCTCCCCACGCAGCTCCTGCAGAATTGGAGGGTCGGGGCCTGAGGCCTAGTACCTTCCCCCATCTCTGTCACCACCGCCTTCTCCATCATGACCACTGGTACAGGCTGAGTTGTGTCTCTGTCCCTGAGAATGGGACCTTATTTGGAGATAGGGACTTTACAGACATGAGCGAGGTTAAGATGAGGCCGGTGGGGAGGGCGCCCGGTGGGGGGCCCAGTCGGTTAAGCGTCCGGCTTCCGGCTCACGTCATGATCTCACGGTTCGTGGGTTCGAGCCCCGCGTCGGGCTCTGTGCTGACAGCTCGGAGCCTGAACCCGCCCCCTTAAAAATAAACATTAAGAAAAAAAAAAAAAAGAAGAGGTCGTTAGGGCGGGCCCTAATCCAGTATGACTGGTGTCCTTATAAAAAGGGGCGGTGTAGACCCAGAGGCAGTGACACCCAGAAGGCAGACGCCGCCACGCAGACCCAGAGAGAGCACCATGTGAGGACAAGGGACTGGAGGTTGAGAACGGGGCATGCAGTAGCCAACCTGAGGCCCCGGAAGCCCAGAGAGAGGCCTGGAACGTTCCTTCTCTGGTACCTCCAGAGGGAGCACGGCCCTGCTGACATCTCATTCTGGAATCCTGGTCTCCAGACCTACGAGGCAATACATGTCAGTTGTTTCGAGCCACAGAGTTTGCGGCCCCGGGGAAATGAGTACAGCCGTCCCCCCGCATCACCAGCGTCCCCGTCACCACTCCCACGGCCACCACCCCGGCATCACAGCCAGCATCACCGCCGTATGGGCTTCCTGTGGCTGCAGAACTAATGGCCACACGCTTGGTGGCCGACAAGATTAATCTCAGAGTTCCGGAAGCCGGAAGGCCCAAATCAAGGTACCAGCGGCACCGTGGCCCGTCGCGAGACTCAGGGAAGACTCCTTCCTCGTTTCTTCCAGTTTCCGGTGGCTCCAGGCGTTCCCCTCTCTGCCTCTCAGCTGGCCTTCCCCCCTTCGGTGTCGACCCTGCCTTCTCTTCTGTCTCATATAAGGACACTCGCGATGGCACGGAGGCCCCACGTGGGGAATCGAGGATGCGCTCACGTCAGGATCCTTAACTTCATTACATGTGCAGCGACCCTTTTTCCAACTAAGGTCACATTCACAGGTTCCAGGGATTAGGATGTGGACCTATGTTTGCCGGGTGGGGGCTTAAGACAACCCAGGGCTGGTACGGTCATTTACTTATGTTTTTTAATGTTTATTTATTTTTGAGAGAGAGAGAGAGAGCGCGAGCAGGGGAGGGGCAGAGAGAGAGGGAGACAGAAGATCCGAAGCAGGCTCCACGCGGACGGCCTGAGCCCGATGTGGGGCTCGAACTCACAAACCACGAGATCATGACCTGAGCCGAAGTTGGATGCTTAACCCACTAAAGCCACCCAGGTGCCCTGGCTGGCACTGTCATTATCCCCACTTAACACCCAAGACTACGAGAGCTCAGAGAGAAGAATTAATTCACTTGTCCAAGGTCGCCCTTAGAAGTATCGGAACCCAAGTGGTCTGATTTCAGAGCCTTCTGCCCCCCAGCTAATGTTTATTCACTTTTTGAGGGGGGGAGGGGCAGAGAGAGGGGGAAACACGGAATCCGGAGAAGGCTCCAGGCTCTGAGCTGTTCAGCACAGAGCCCGACGTGGGGCTCGAACTCATGAACCGCGAGATCATGACCTGAGCCGAAGTCGGACGCTTAACCCACGGAGCCACCCAGGTGCCCCCCAGCTCCTGAACTTCTGATCACACAGGGGATTCCACAGCAGAATCAGAGTGGGGCAATGCACACCGAATGGAAGCCAAGGCACCTGGGTCCTGGGCTAGGTTCTGACTCTAGCCAATGGTCAGGTCTCCTTCCCTCTCTGGGCCTCAGTTTGCCCACCTGTAAGAGAGGGAAGCAGGAGTGGTTGGTCTGCATCATCTCCAACGTCCTCCTAGTTCTGGACGGTGCTGGCTGTCATCTGTCGTTTCAGTCCTATTCAAACACTGCCCAGGGGCAGGACTTTCACATCAGCTAAACTCTAAACCTGCTCCCAGAGATGAGTTTTGCTTGGAAGGCCAGCCCATGGGGAGGAGTGGAGGGCGGTCCTGCCTTCCCCTATCACGGCGCTGGCAGCAAAGGACTGGGGAAGGACTGGGGGTGGGGTATTCTCTTTTCTGGGAGCCCGACTTCTGATTCATGCGCTCAAGGGAGGACTCCTGCAGCTCCAAACTGGTGGACGCTGGGACAGAGCTGAAGATAACTTTATCTTGCTGTGGCGCCCCAGACCCACAGGTCTTAGTGGGGAACTGGCTTGTCGCTTTAGGCTCCAGACGGCCTGGAGAGGCGATCCTGGGCCTGGAGGAGCGCTGGTTGATCATCTGAGGCCAAGAGACCAAGAGGGGCTGCAGTGACCAAATCCACCAAATCCCAAGCCTCGTGTCCTTGGAACGGGGGTCGGGGAGGGGGGGTGGTGGGGGAAACCACCACAAAACAGGCTGGGGCGGCCGGGGGGGGGGGGGGGTCTGAAAATTCAGTTTCCAAAACTCGCTCTGTTCATTAGGAGTCGTTTGTTTAGAAGTAGAAACATTTTTCAAATCCGTTTTTTATCTTTCTAACGTGAACTCCAGAGGCCCTTTTCCTCTGGCTTCTGTCCGGACCAGCAATTGTTTGCAACTCAGCTAATACTGTTCAAGAGTGGGGAGCTGAGTTAGGGACAGAACTGCAAACTTTAATTAGCAGGATGAGATTAGCATCCCAGCAGGGGCTTGCGGGCGGGGGGCATCCTCCAGGCCCATCAGATCCCAAGGGACAGACGGCCCCGCACCTTCCACAACCCCCCCCCCCCCCCCCCCCCAGCTGAAGGCTCCAGTGGGGTGAGCAGGAGCCGGGCCAGCCAGAGCTTAGACCCGCCGAGTTAATCTTCCCTTACTGGGCCTCCAGCTGAGCCTCGCCCTATTCCAAGGCTTCCAGTCCAGCCACTGGCTTTCCTTCACCAGCCTCTGCCGGGTTTTGTCCCTGCAGGTGTCTAAGCAGAATAAAAAAAAAAAACAACAAAAAAACAAAAAAACCCGGCTGTGTGACCTTGGGGCAGTCGCTCACCCTCTCAGGGTAGAGAATCTAAGCGGGGAGGTGGGGAGGTTTGCTGGAAGCCAAGCCCCAGCGGGGAGGGGGGTGGAGGAATTCGACCCTCCTCCCCGCAAACCCAGGGCTCACACGCCACCAACCTGCCCTCGCTGGGTTCAGGCAATGCTGAAGAATTTTCTGGTCTTTTTTCTGGTTTAGTTTTAAGTGCTTCCAACGGCAGCGGAGCTGTTCCACCACAGTCCCCAGGAAATTGGTCCACGTAGGACGGAGCCTTCCCGGGAATGAAGTCATCTGTTCCTTTTTTTATTTTTTGTTGCCTCTCTCCTTCAGCACGAGTCCCCGGCCTCTGCAGTCTCGCCCCGCGCGCGCACGCACACGCGCCGCGGCGGGGGTCGGCCCGGGGCTGGCTGGAGGGGTGGGGGGGGAAGGAGCGAGGGGCAGGCCCCCCGGGGGGGGGGGGGGCCGCGTCCGCCCGGGGCGGCCCCTCGCCAGCCCCCGCCTCCCGCTCCCACCCGCGACTTCCCCGGGCCCGCCCGAAAGGTGAGCTCCCGGGAGGCCGCCCGCGCTCGGGCGCGGCCAGCTCGGCAAACAATAACAGTAAATAACGCTCCCTTGTCAACGTAATAAAAACGGAAACGGTTACAATGTTTTTTAATAAGCGTCCCCCATCAATCTGCCGCCCTCCCCACCCCCCCCTCCCTCCCGAGAGCCGCGGGCACCGGCGGAGAGGGGCGGGGAGCAGGGGAAGGATGGGGCGCCGGGGCGCGCTGGATGGACCGGGGTGCCGGAGGAGGACGCCGCCGGGGTGGGGTGGGGTAGGGTGGGGGGGGGGGAGAGCGGCAGCGCAGCGAGTGAGAGACGAGGGGGCGCGGGCGGCCGGGGTCACGCGCGCCAGCCGAGCCGGGAAGCGGCCGCGGTGAGTAACACCGTTGCCATGGCGACGTGGCCGCGAGGAACAGGAAGCGGCAGAAATAGCAGCCGCCGCAGCCCACGCCGCCCGGCCCCTCCCCCCCGCGAGCCCGTTGCCACGGAGACCGGCTCGAGCGAGGCTGCGCGGGCGGCCGCGGCCTCCTGCGCCCCGGCCCGCGCATGCGCCCCGGGGCCTGCCCCGCGCGGGCGTCGCGGCGGTACCCGCCGCAACCCCGGTGCCGCCCGGACCCCAAACCTGCCAGGCTGCGCGCTAGGGTCGGGGGTGGGGGGGAGGGAAGAAAAAAACAAAAAAAGCAAAACTGTTTGTCGCCCGCCTTGGGGAGGCAGCCCCGCCTTTGTTCCTGGCCGATTCGTTGGTTTCCCGGGCGCCGGAGGTGGGAGCCGAGGTGGCCGGGGCGCATCAGTCACCGTCCCCACTGTGTTCTCAGCCGGGCCTCCGCAGGGAGCCCGGGCCTGGGGCGGTCCGGCCAGGCCCACGTGCTGACCTCCCCGCGGGGGTGAGGGACCCCTCCCCTTGTGTTTTCCGGTCCTTTTTGCATACCCTCCCCCAGATTCTACCTGGCAGCAAGCACCGAGGGAGAAATGAAATCCCGCCAAACCCCGGGCTCCCTCTCCATTCCCTGGTCGACAGAGAACTAGGAAACAGTCCACCCCCTCCCCTTCAAGGAAGTTGAGGGAAACCTAAATGTTTCATAAACAAAAGCACTCTCCAACAACTTGTTTATGTGAACGCCTGGCTGCAGCCTTGCATGGCTAAGGCTGGGTGTGTGTGTGTGTGTGTGTGTGTGTGTGTATGTGTGTTGGGGCAGACACACGATCATCTCTGAGGCTGTTTGTGGAGGATTTTTTTCTTTCCACATTTTGTTTGGTTTGTTTTGAATAAGGGTCAGAGGTCTGGGTTTCTGCTGGGAAGGGGGAAGGGTCACCTCAATTGGACAGGCCAGGGGGTCCCAGGAGGACAGGTCACAGGGCCTGCAGAGCTGGGGCAGAGGCCGTGAGCCAAAGCCTCCCATCTGGCAGGGCTCCCTGCAGACAGGGGGGATGTAAGTGGGCGCCAGGCCCTCTGGGCTGCTCTGCAGGGTATGGCCCCAGAGAGGGCCCAGGCCAAGGACTCTGGGACTTCTCTCCCCTGGGCAGGACAGCTGTCATTTTCCTGGCCCCTGCCTTGGGCACACTGGCCAATAGGGAAGGCAGAGCAGCCCGCAGTCTCAGGGGTTTTCTACAATGGAAACGATCCGCTTTTGTTTTTGTATGGGGTGGACTCAGTCTTGCAGCGTCCAGGCTGACCAGATGGGAATGTAGGGAGCCAGTGTGCTAGGAAGCAGGAACGCTGCTTCAGACCTCCTACCGTCCCCCTTCTCTCCCTGTCCCTAGCCGGCCTGGTCCCCAAGGTGGCCTTGTGCCGGCTGAGCGGTTCTGGCCACTTGGCCTCCAAAGAGCTAAGGAGGGAGCGAGGGGCGTTGGGTGACGTTCCGTCCTCCCTCCTCCCTCCTCCTTTCTACATGTGGGCGAGGGGCCCCCAGCCCCGAAGAGGAAGCTTCTGTCCGGTGTCCAGTAGACTTCAGGTCCGCCATGGCCGACGTGGCATCATAATTAGCCCTCTCCTTCTTTTAGGAGGAAACGAAGACACAGAAGGAGGCTGGGAGCAGAGAGAGAAAACTCCACCGCTGTCCAGAGGGCAGTAGCTTGTGCTGAGACCCAGGGCTTCAGAAGCAGGCTGTTCTGGTGGCGCATCCCAGCTCGGGCCCCACTGAAGCTTGAACATCTGGACGCTAGGGACAGTACAGTGCCCACCTCCCAGGTTGTGCTGATTCCTCGAAGTGATTCCTAAAAGCTTTTAGAGCAACTCGCACAGAGTAGGTACTCAGAACAGGACAGCTGTTATTGACGGGAGCTGGTTTGCTGCTCTCCCTCGTGTGACCCAGGATTGCCACCCAGGAGCCCTGAGACTCTGGGCTTGGCTCTCTATCCCACGGCAGGTGCATCTTTTTTTTTTTTTTTCTTCAATTTTTGAGAGAGAGAGAGAGAGAGAGTGCAGAGAACAGCGAGAGAGAGAGAGAGACACACACACACACACAGAATCCAAAGCAGGCTCCAGGCTCTGAGCTGTCAGCACAGAGCCCAACGCGGGGCTCGAACTCACGGACTGTGAGATCATGCCCTGAGCATGAGGCAGACGCTCAACCGGCTGAGCCACCCAGTCACCCCGCGGGGCAGGTCCATCTTTGTCACAGGCTGTGCCACCAACCCGCTGTGCAGCCTGAGGCAAGTCACTTACCTTTGGGGGCCTCGGCTTTCCCCTCTGGCAAATGGAACAATAATCAGGACAACCACTGGTTGTGAGTTACTCTGTGCCAGGCACCCCACCGAGGTCTATACGTTTCCGTATCCGATTTAGCCTTCCAAACAGCCCCCTCGAGTGCAATCGTGATGATCCTGACCTCGCAGAGCTTCTCAGACAGGCGAAGCCACTTGCTGGGGGTCACCAGGCTGGAAC
The DNA here is from genome assembly GCF_018350215.1 of Panthera leo. NCBI lineage: Eukaryota > Metazoa > Chordata > Mammalia > Carnivora > Felidae > Panthera > Panthera leo. The sequence continues at coordinate 87,440,990 of NC_056691.1, forward strand.
GTGGCAGGGAACACGGGGTGGTCAGGTCCTGGGCCGTCATGCACCCCGGAAAGCAAGCATCATGTTTATGTTATTGTCACTCTACGCTTACTACTCGTTCTCTGACCTTTCTCGTGGCTCAGACCACAGCCCTTCCTCCGCATTCGCATCCTTGGGCTCAGCCATTCGGGACTCTTCTGAAACGGGCAGGGACCCAGCTCTCCGTGAAAGAGCCCCTCAGGGGTACGCGGGTGGGAGGGAGGGGGCGCTGGGCGAGCCAGGTGGGCCCCACACGGTCTCTGCTGTCAACCTGGCAGTGCACAGAGTCCCCCCACCCCCTTGTCCCTTCCTGCCGCTCACGCTAAAGGGTTGGGGGTCCCTAACACCCCCAGGTGGACGTGTTACATCCAGATGGTGCGGTTAATTGCGCTGGAAACTGTAAATCTCTGTTATTATCCCAGCCCTCCCCGTGCTCTGCTGGGCTGTCCCCTCAAGGCACTGGAGGTGGAAGAGGCGCCCCTCCAGCCCCACCCACCCGGCCCAGGCTTTGTTCCTGCTGTAGCCGGGGAGGAAATCGCCCAGTTGTGACGTCCACTGCCTACATTCGAATCCTGGCCCCGTCACTTCCCGGCTGTGTGGCTGTGTGACTTCATCTCCCTGCTAGTCTCAGTTTGCTCGGCCACAAATTAGGGAGGGTTACAGCGCCTGCCTATCGTGTCAGGGTCAGGTGCGCTGCCCTGCGGGGCTCCAGAGGGTCCCCGGGATATTACCGGTTCTAGCGAGTGTTGACTCCGTGGGGAGTGACGTAATGCGTTGGCTCCATAAACTCTCAGACCAGCACATCGGTAGCCTGTTTTGCAGGAGAGGAGGCTGCAACTCAGAGAAGGGAAGTGAGTGGCCCAAGGCCACACAGCCAATTAGGAGAGGAACTAGGATTAAAGCAGGCAGACCTGTGTGGCTCTAAAGTCCTCGCTGTAACCCTAAGGTGCTAGCCTTCCCCACTGGAGCCCTCCTGGGGCTCTCAACCGAGGCCTGCAGTGATAACACCATTAGCCCTGCCCAGGGCCGGCTTCTATAACTCAGCTTTGGAAGATCTGGGTTGATAGGTCCTTAATAAAGCCAGCAGGGGCGTCTGTATCTTTCCGGGGCAGGGGCCAAGGGGCCAGGCACAGCAGATGCGTTCTAATGAAAATGCTGGGGAGCGGGGGAAGGGGCCGTGGGTTGACCTCCCTGCTCATGTCTCAGAGTGCAATCCACTATTACTCCCTGCCTGAGTCACTGGAGGCCTTCCAGTGCAGGGGACAGTCACCCATCACGCCATCCATCCATCCATCCATCCTCCCATCCCTCACTCATTCACTCACTTCCTCCCTCCCTCCCTCCCTCCCTTCCATTCATCCAGTGTCTACTTAGCACTCATTTTAAGCCAAATCTTACCTCAAGTATCCAGGGTCCCTCCCTCCAAGGGCTGTGCATTCTAAAAAAAAAAAAAAAAAAAAAAAAGGCACTCAATAAACAGCTCACCATGCCCTACAGGATGCCAGGAGAGAGGACATCTTGGGACCTCTGAGACGGGGCTGTGCAAACCTACCTCAGCCAGGCTTTCTAGGTGACCCCCCCTCCCCTGCTGGCCAACATGTACAAAGGAGGGGGTGCCCTGTGGTCTCCCCTATTCTGCGATTCTAACATTTCAAGTAGGGTGAGGAAGCTCCTCATTAAATCGTTGCCACCCTAGTGCCCAGGGTCTGCCCTCAACACCCACCACGTCCCCCACCGAGGCCCAGGTCCATTCCCAACTGGCTGGTAATGGTAAACAACAAGCTGAGACGCGGTCAGGGGCAGAGCGCTGGGCCGGCAGGTGGGATGGGGCCTCGCTGTGTCATGTGCCGTGTGGCTCTGGGGACCTGACCTCCTTCAGCAGGGCTGAAATGCCCTGGGGGACTCGGGAAACCTCAGCTGTCAGGACATTACTATTCTCGTTCTCGTCATGTTGTTACTACAGGGGAAAGGGCTTTGGGAGGCGGCATTCATTCAGTGGATGTTTGTTCCCTCCCTGCCTCCCTCAACAAATGTTTATTACTGTGACCTGTGCTCTGTGCTGGGCCCCAGGCCAAGGACCAGATCAGACTAGGTCCTAAAGTCTGGGGAGGGTGGTGAATGGGAATCACCTTTATCACCCGGAAGGCGGTGTTGAGAAGGATTCCGAGGCTGCCTCTGGGCCGCCAAAGAGAGTGCTGTGATCAATTAGTAATGTCTGCCACTCTCGCAGGGAGGGGAGCGGCAGCCAATGCGTTTGCCAGTCTTAACTCTGAAAAACAGGAAGGACCTCAGACCGGTGACCCTCTTGAACTTGGGCTGCCTGAACTTGGGCAAGACACTGACCTACTGCCTGCCTCATTTTACCACCTTGTGAGGCAGGGATGCTGATGTGGCAAAAGGAGCTGCAGCCGGAGGGCCCAGACTTCCTGTTTTAATCCCCCCTGCCCTGGCCTTACGGGAGGACTAGAAGTGATCTGCCCCTGTGAGAAAACGCACAGCGCTCATAAACATGTCGGGAGGAGGGGGGAGACGGGGAGGAAAGACCAGGATCTTGGAGCCGCAGCAAGAGCACGGGAAAGCCAGGTCCCCAGCTGCTCTGCGGACTGTTCCATGTCTGGGCCTCAGCTTCTCCACCTGTACAATGGGTGGTTGGGGAATGGAATGCCGAGGGGTCTCCCACATCTGATGTCTTGTGATGTCAGCACTGCTGAGGCAGCTGGAGGCTGGGGGAGGAGGTGAGAAAGGGGCGTGGGGCTATGACAGCACCCCAAAGGGAAGCCACCTCTGCCGACTTCTGAGGGTTGTTTAGCCCCACTGCGAGGTCACACCCCAGGCATACCTCCCCGCTGCCCTAGATGCTATCCCAGAGCCAGGCAGGCAAGAGGGAAGAGAGTGGGCAACACGGGGGGCCCCAGGAAGGGTTAAAGGGGCCGAGAGCCCTGACCAGTGGGAGTCTGGGCTCTGCAGAGGCCCTGGCAGTGATGGCCCCCAGCCCAAGGGCCGGAACTTAGGGACAGTGGGCTGTGGAAGAAGATTCCGGCCAAACCTTGGTGTTCAGCAAAGAGCAGAAGGAGATCAAGGGAAGCCTGCCTGGAATGGCCAGTGGACCCTGAAAACAGACCTCCCAGGACTCCACGAACCTGCCTCAGGGGCTCGGGGCACTGAGACGGTGCTACCCACCTCCCTTAAAAATTCCCCGTGGCTCCCAGTTGCCCTTAAGAGGAAGTCCGAACTCCTGACTCTGGGCGAGAGTTAGAGCCTGAGTCTGCGTGCCGTCCTGGCCGCTGTCAGCCATGTGACCGCCAACAGTACACCTGACCTCCCTGGGCCTCAGTTTCTTCATCCATCAATGGGGACAATAACAAGACCCATCTAATGGGAGTGTTGGCAGAGTCAGTGAGCCTTAGTGCCCGAGACAGGCTTAGCACAGTGCTGGACACGCTATAACTGTTCAGTAGGCAGGTGGCTACTGTTATGTTTCTACCCAGGGCCCCCCCGCCCAGAAAACCTTGTCCTCTCATGGCACCGGGCCTTTGCTTGTGCTGCGCCCTCGGCCCGGAATATGCCATCCTCTCCTCGCCGGTTTCAGACCCCGGTCAGTCGTGGCTCTGGGAACCACCCTCTTGTCGAGTCGCTCCGCGTGCTCCGTGCCCCTGGAATTCTGTGCACACAGGGCCGAGTGGCAGCCGTGATGGTGTGGCGTCCTTATTCACCTCCTGTCCGAGTTGGCTGCTTCAGGGAGACTTCTCAGGCAGGGGCGCATTGGCCCATCCGTGTTCTTGTCCTCGGTGCCCAGCACGGTGCCTGTCACACAGTAGGTGTTCCTTGGGGCGGGCTGGATGATGGGAGCGTCCTTCCCCAAGCGGTGAGCGCGCACGGCAGACAGCAGGCCCTCCCGCCCCTGCTCTCCTTCCTTATCAAGGAGAAACAGGACGCCTCGGTGCTTCTCTGATGATTCCCGAGGGAGAAGCTTCTGTGAAATGCTGGAGTTTCTAAGTTAGAGCTCAGCGGGAGGGGGGGGCATGGGGGCTCCACGGAGGGTCAGAGGGCCCCTCCCCCCGCCCACCAGCTGCTGCCCCCAGACCCCTCCCCACCACCCGCCACACTTCTCCTAGCCCCTCCCCTGCCTACCTCCCCTGCCTTCTATTCCCAGCCCCGGGCAGAGTGCTGATCTCTGATCTCGGGGATTGGGTGAGAAACAGAGAGCAGGGAGGGGGTAGGTGGGCAACAGGTTCCCCGATCCTACAGGAGCTGCTCGGGTCAATGAGGATGTCCCTGTCACAGCCTTGCGAGCAGTCTGCAGTGTGGGGGCAGCCGGGGGTCACCCCAGTCTGCAGTCTGGGGGCCCCCCTTGTCCCCACGGCTCTCGCTGTGTCCCTGTCTGGCCACCAGGCCTCTTCTTGGTGCTCCAGGTCTCCCTGTCCTGGCAGAGGGACGGCTATGGCCACCGTCTGGCTGGATGCTATGGTCCCAGCCACCTGCCCCAGACTGAGGGTCCCTGCAGGGCGCCCCAGTTGAACAGAGTCCAGGGGAGTATTGGGTTCAGCCCTTTCATTTGGCAGATGAGAAAGCTGAGGCCCCACCGGAGGGAACGGGGCGGGTTCAAGGTCATGCGGTAAACCCAGTGTTCTTTTCTATAGCTCGCTGCTCTGCCAGGAGAGGAGAAGACCCGTAGACCTTGGCTCTGACCTGGAGGAAATGGGAACATTTGGACCTTAAGACAGCAGATGGCCACGGCTACGCTGTGGGCAGGCTGTGTGGCCTTGGGCACGTTACCTAACCTCTCTGAGCCTCGTGCCCCGGTGAGGATTCAGCACAGTGACCACTGTACCATGCCCAGCAGACCTCCTGGCATGTCCAGGAGCTTTCTCACGATGAGGGAGCAGGCAAGCGTCGCCGTGAACAAACGCAACCAATGAAATGTGATCTTCTTGGGACGAGGCCATTCCCCTGCCCTCTGGGAGGCTTTGGCATCGTGTTTGTCTAAACGGCCAGGACGTTGACCAATTTCTCAATAAGGGGCTTTACAGAGGCTCCATATTTGGGGTGGATAGTGCGTCGGCAGGATTTGCTGACCAAGCAAGAGTGGTCCCCAAAGCCCAAGAGGGGACCTGGGGCACTGTAGAACTCTGGCCTTCCTGGCTGCAAGCCTCCCTTCCGGGGTGGGGGAGGGCGAGAGGGACTAGTGGGGGACTGAAGGTGAGGGGCGCCCATGGGGCACCTGGGTGGCTCAGTGGGTTAAGCGTCTGACTTTGGCTCAGGTCGTGATCTCGCGGTTCTTGAGTTCGAGTCCTGCATCGGGCTCTGTGCTGACAGCTCAGAGCCCGGATTCTGCTTCGGATTCTGTGCCTCCCTCTCTCTCTCTGCCCCTCCCCTGCTCGCGGTCTGTCTCTCTCTCCTCAAGAATAAATAAATATTTTTAAAAATTTTAAAAAGGTGAGAGGCGCCCTGCCTGTGGGTTCAGTCAGGCAGTGGGCTAAGTCAGCCTGTGGTGGGAGGAGAGGACTCTGGGCCAGGGGACCCACAGAGGACCAGGGTCAGGGGGCTGACAGCCTCGAATTCTGCCTTTGACCTTGGTCTGTTGGGGTCCTGGGAATAGATCCGGTAGGGATTTCTGATAGGACGAAGTTCCTTTTCTTGGATCTGGTAGCATCACCCAGGCTCCCCGAGCATGTGTGGCACGTCCAATGTGCCACCTGGACTGGCCACCCCTGAGGGCAGGTGCCAGGTTCCCCGAGCATCCTGGCTATGATGAGTTACCCCACTTTCCAAAAGTGGGAATGGAGGCTGAGAGGAATGCTGTGTCCCTGTTCAGATAGTCCCTGTTCAGCCTTCCTGTGACAGCCCCGGGGAGGCTGCCCGCCTAGCTCTGCAGCACCTTGAACTTGTCCTTCGTGGCCTAAAGGCAGCAATAAGGGGCACGTCCAATGTGCCACCTGGACTGGCCACCCCTGAGGGCAGGTGCTGAGTCTGTATACTCAGCTTTAAAAAAAAAATTGTTTAATGTTTATTTATTTTTGAGAGAGAGAGAGAGAGAGACAGAGTGCCGGTGGGGGAGGGGCAGAGAGAGAGGGAGGCCCAGAATCCGAAGCAGGCTCCAGGCTCCCAGCTGTCGGGACAGAGCCCAACGTGGGGCTCGAACTCACGGACCAGCAAGATCACGACCTGAGCCGAAGTCGGACGCTTAACCGACTGAGCCACCGGGGCGCCCCTGTGTGCTCAGCTTAGTACCCCGAACCAGGCACAAGGTAGGTGCCCAATGTCTGTCTGTTAAATGAGCGAGCGGGTGAGTGAATGATCGAGTCAGAGCCGAAAGACAACCGGTGACACCTCGTCAAGGACTGTCCCCCACTCACCCGCTCCCCTTCCGCGTGGGAGCGTCTTCATGATTTTATACCCGAAAGTCCTGGTCGGGGGTGGGGGGGGGAGCCTCTCACCCTGATCGTCTAACTCACCCTCAGGGAATGGCCTCACCCCTTCTCGTTTCCTAGCGGTCTGACCCGGGAGTAGGTGCGCCCGCCAGGTCCGTCTGGGTGATGAGGAGGAGGCTTACTCCTTCTCCAGCCTGGATCTCAGAAGGGGCTGTGCTGGGTGGCCTCCCAGTGGCCCAGCCTCCAGGCACCAGCTCTGGTGGCCTCCCTGAAGGCCTCTCTAGGGATCTGCTGCAGCCACACCGAGCTGGAGAAAATGAAGCCTTCGTCTCCCACCCCGCCCCCAGGAAATCCACCCCCGTGCCTCCTTCCGGCCCAGGGTCCGCTGAACCACCCAGTCCAGAAACCTCCGGGGGCTCCTCAGCCCCTCTGCCTGGACTCCGACCCACCGTGTTCCCCATCGATTGATTTAAAACCATTAGACGATGCTTTCTGCGAGCCAGGAACTGTTCTAAGCACTTTAGAGGTATTTATCCTCAATGTGAAGTGGGTGCCGTTATGGCCCCATTTTCCAGACCAGGAAACGGAGGCACAGAGGACAAGGGACCGGCCCACCTCCCTTCAGGCTTTCGCTGCTGACTTCTGGGGCGGGGAAGTTCGTTTTTTGCAGGCTTCTTAGGTATTTCCTGCATCCCAGTCGCCAGGCGCCGTCCAGCCCCCGTGGCTTTGTGCCCACGGGTTCCCTCCCCCCAGGCGCTGGCATGACGGGTGGGGGTGGGGCAGATGGTGGCACGGTGGTCCCTGGTACACAAGAGGCAGCAAGGCCAGGGCCCCTGGCACCCGCCACCCTGGATCTGCCGTACGCGACAGTGTGGTCCTGGGCACGTGGCTTCACGACTCTTCACCGCCCTTCTGAGGATGGGGGGCACAAAACGATTGTTCCAGAGATTGTAACAAGGAGTAAACCAGCAAATCCACGTCGAGGGCCCCGCAGGGGGTCCAGCGTGCGACTTCTGGTCACTAAAAATCATATCCTCTCCTTTTTCTCCCCCACCTGTCCTTCAAAGCCCGGTTTCCCCAGAAGCCTCCGCCCCCTTTCCAGGGCAGAGTCCCCAGTTACGGGTGTCCCCAGAGCAATTTCCGTGTGTGTCACTCAGCCTTGGTCATGTGCGCTCGGGCCCCCGGCCCCTCGGAGCCCCGGGCAGAGGCGAGACGAGGCCGCTGGGGGAGGCAGGGACTCTGCTTGGAATAGAGCTGGCCTGGGCTCATTCCCTCGTGAGATAAACATTTATTGAGCACCTATTGTGAGCCAGGCACTGAGGATGAGGCGGGCAGCCTCTGGGAGCCCCACCGGGGGGGTGAGGGAGAGGCAGACGAGCCAACTGGCCACCTGAGCTCAGTGGCTGTTGGGACTGGGATCAGCGGAGGTAGGGGACTTACCCAGGAGCCTTTGGGAAGAAGTGACATCCAAACCCTGAGCGCGGAGGGAGGCGTGTGGGCGGGGCGCATTCCAGGCACAGGGGGTGTGAGGCAGGGGTGGCCCTCGGGAGGCAGTGGGTCACGGTCACAGGGCGGGCCTGTGTCCTCATTCTCTACACGGACGCCCAGAGTCCCTCTGGGTGCTAATGCTGACAGAGGTGAACAAAGAGAGATGGTCCTCGACAGCATCCCCATTACAATCCAGTGCCAGAGACAGAGCAAATATCCACCAAGTAATCAAATAAATAAACGAGATCGTCGCAGAGGGGAAGAGGGGACGAAGCCACCGAAGCGGGAAGGTGGGGAGATACAGCCAGAGCCACAGCAGCGGCAGTCGGGAGCTGGGACTTTCTCCCGAGGGTGGTGGGAGCCGCGGGGGCCCGGAGCAGGAAGCGGCCTGAGTGGAGGGCCCCTTCTCCAGGACCCCTGGGGACATGATGGAGTGGGAGGAAAGACCCCAGGCGGGGCTGGTGAGGTATCAGGCGAGGGATGGTGGGTGGCTTGGGTCAGGCTGGTGGCCGTGGGACTGAGAGAAGAGAACGATCTGCAAAGGGAAGGGACAGGCGTGATGCTTACAGCTGGGGGGCGGGGTGGGGATGAGTCTGACCCCCAATTTCTGGACCAGGCCTTGGGCGACGATGATGCCCTTTGCCGGCGTGGAGAGCCTAGGGACGCTGATGAGTTCGGCTCTGAGCTTGTCCGGGGGCTGGGGCAGGAGACGGTCTTCGTGGGAAGCGTCCAAGACCAGGGCAGAGGTCAAGGGTGCCTTCAGAGGTCAAGGGTGCGGGAGAGCAGCCCACGGGTCCCGCCAGATTCTGCCTGTCTCAAAGGAAGATCCGTGCCGTTTATCGCTTCTGGTGTTTCTGACTCCTCCCAGAGCGTCTGCGACATAAAACACTCTAGAATCTTGAAGACTTTTCCTCTGGGTTTGCGAAGTCCTTCAAAGCGTGCGTTTTTGCTCCCACGTTCCTTCCGCTGGGACGCATGGGTCAAAGGCTCCGATCAGGGAAGGAGAGGGGGGGGATCTCTCCTGACCCAGTTGGAAGTGATGCTTGGGGTGGAGAAGGTGGGGTCTTGAGCCATGGCCCTCGTGGGTGCAGGGGCGGCAGGAGGAACCGGGTTATTCTCGGTGAGGGGCGTTCCTTACCTCCTAGGGGTGGGAGCTCTGTCGGTTTGGCCCTACCCCTGGGGCTGGGCAGGGACCCAGCTGGGCTCTGTCGCCTGATGGAGAAAGGTGCGTGTGTGTGTGCGTGTGTGTGTGTGTGTGTGCGCGTGTGTGTGTGTGTGAGAGAGAGAGAGATTGAGAGAGAGAGACAGAGCGCCCGCCTGAAACCTAATTGTCCGCTGTCTAATCCGTCAGCCGGAGGACAGCTTGCCAGCCCCTCCCTGGCAGGCTGATAAATGCCGACCGAGGCCCCCCTGAGCCCGAGCTGCCTTAATTGGTATCAGGACGTGCCTGGACTCCACCCTCCCGGCCCCTGCCTTCCTCCCCTCCTGCCGCAGCCTCCAGCCTGCAGGCCTCCACCCTGCAGGGCTCACTCGCCGCCCAGCCCCGGGAGGAGCCCCAATGAGAAGGGCCCCATTGATGTGGGACCTACTGTGTGCCCAGCCCACACTGACGGAGCCCTCGGCCCGCCCTCGCCCGCCGTCGCGCAGCCCTCCGAGCCGCTGCGGGAATCACCCGCCTTGCCTGTCTGCACCCACAGGACCTAGTTCCTGAGCCCGCCGCGTGCCCGGCTCCCCGAGGCTGGATGCTGGGGACGCACCACAGGCGAGATGTCGTTCCCAGACAATTGGCCCGGTTGGGCCAGAGTTAACCCTCTGCCCGTTTGGGGAAGTTCAGAGAGGTTCGGCAACCCACCCGAGATCGCACAGCCTAGAAAAGGAGGCAGAGAGAGCCGGTTGCCTTCCAAACAACCACACGGTTGGTTCTCAGTGTCGTGGGAGTCTGAATCCCTAGGTGTTCGAGTCAGAAGCTCGGATGCTTCGCGGGGCGGAGGGGGGGGGGGAGTGGGGGATGGGCATCGAGGAAGGCACCTGTTGGGATGAGCACTGGGTGTTGTATGGAAACCAATCTGACAGTAAATTATCTTTAATATAAAAAAATTAAAAAATTAAAATAAAATAAATTAAAAAGTCATCACGGTGAAAAAAAAAAAAAAAGGAAAAGAAAAAGACACTGAGATGCCTCCCCCACTCAGGTCATGATCCTGGGGTCCTGGGATCCAGCCCTGCATCAGGCTCTGTGCTGAACACGGAAACCTGCTTGGATTTCTCTCTCTTTCTCCCCCTCTGCCCCTCTCCTGGGTTCGTTCTCTCTCTCTCTCTCTCTCTCTCTCCCTCTGCCCCTCTCCTGGGTTCGTTCTCTCTCTCTCTCTCTCTCTCTCTCTCTCTCAAAAAACAAAAAAACAGGGGCGCCTGGGTGGCTCAGTCGGTTAGGCGGCCGACTTAGGCTCAGGTCACGATCTCACGGTCTATGGGTTCGAGCCCCACGTCCGGCTCTGTGCCGACAGCTCGGAGCCCGGAGCCTGCTTCGGATTCTGTGTCTCCCTCTCTCTCTGCCCCTCCCCGGCTTGTTCTCTGTCTCTTTCTTAAATAATAAACATTAAGAAAGATCTTTTTTAATTAAAAAAAACCCAAATGTGTTAAGAATTTGAAGACGGTGACCACAGACCGTTAAACCAAGCTGGGTCCCCGAGCCCCTGGTAGGTTGCTCTCCCACGAAGCCAGCCCTGCTGCTGGGGGACCCTGCAGGGACAGTCAGACCAGTGATCCCGCGCCCTGATCCTGACCTGGCCCCCATCCCTTGGCTGGGATCCTGAAATGAATAAAGGGCCTGCAAACCTAAAGTTCTTTTGTAAGATAATGGTAAATTCGTGTGGAAGCAACAAACACCTGACCTCCACTGACAGGAAGCTATTTATAGTTTTATTTATTCCCCTTGATGTGAACATTTGTACACAAATGTTGGATAGCAGCTCTGGGCTAGAAAGGGGACTCACCGACAAGACCCGGGGAGATGTGAGGTCAAGCAACAGAGCAGTTTTCTTTTTCTTTTTTATTTTCTGTTAAAGATTTTATTTTTAAGCCATCTCTCCACCCAACACGGGGCTCGAACTCACAACCTCAAGATCAAGAGTCGCACGCTCCACCAACTGAGCCAGGCAGCAGGGCGGTTTCCTTAAAAAGAGAAGTGAAAAGAGCTTTATTGATTACACCTGTAATATATGCGCATCACCGTAAGAAAATTAATACAAAAGAAGAAAGTATCAACAACCTGAAATCTACCCCCTCCAGAGTAACTACTGTGACTACCCTCCCTTCCAGATTTTTCTAGAGATATCCTTTTTTTTCCCCCCCAGATATGGGCTTCACCACCTAGTGTTTTGCAACCTGCATTTTTCCCCGTCACTGAACAGTAGGCTGTGGCCCTCTTTCCACATCTGCGTCGTCGTTTTTCAGGGAGATAGGGGAGCCCACGGTAAACACGTCCCGTAAGCAGCTCAAACAATCCCCTTATCGAACACTTGTTTGATTGCGGTGTTTTCATTAATGTGTCCATCCCCAAGATGGCATCCTTGTACACACACCGGCCTATTTCTTTTTAAAAAAAATTTTTTTTAATGTTTATTTATTTTTGAGACAGAGGGAGACAGAGTGCGGGTGGGGGAGGGGCAGGGAGCGAGGGAGACACAGAATCCGAAGCAGGCTGCGGGCTGTCAGCGCAGAGCCCGACGTGGGGGTTGAACTCACGGACTGTGAGATCGTGACCTGAGCCGAAGTTGGCCGCTTAACGGACTGAGCCACCCAAGAGCCCCTACACCAGCCTATTTCTTTCTTTTTTTTTTTTTTTTTAATTTTTTTTAACGTTTATTTATTTTTGGGACAGAGAGAGACAGAGCATGAACGGGGGAGGGGCAGAGAGAGAGGGAGACACAGAATCCAAAGCAGGCTCCGGGCTCAGAGCTGTCAGCGCAGAGCCCCACGCGGGGCTCGAACCCACAGACCAAACCCACAGACCGTGAGATCGTGACCTGAGCCGAAGTCGGCCGCTTAACGGACTGAGCCACCCAGGTGCCCCTACACCAGCCTATTTCTTTAGGTCAGGTCCGTAGATGTGGAACCTCTGAGTCCTTGCGAGGTGGGGACATCTATCACGTTGTAGATGCTGCCAGATCACCAACACCATATTCCCTGCCCCCTCCCCCCCCCCCCCGCCCCCCGCCGTCTCTCCCAAAGTGTCACTCTCTGATTATTAGGAAGAGGGACCCATTCAGGCCAGGCAGAGTCTCCTGCCAGGGCTGTCGGCCCCAAGCCCTGTAGGGAAGGCAGGGAGCCAGGAGGGGTGCCCCATCAGCATGGCCATCGGGGTCCTTTGGCTACCTTTGAATGGCTGTCTCTCCTGGCCTCTCCCCTGCACTCACTGTCCCCAGCCCCCATGGAGGCCCACTGGCTGCCACCCCCAGCGGGCCTCTGGTTCTCTCAGATGGGGATAAAGGCTGGACCCCAGGCCCCATCATACCCTAATCACTTGAGCTGTCTCCTGATTTGCATGTCCTTAAGGCGCCTTGATTAATAGCCCTTCCTAGGATCTTCTCTGCTCCAACCATGAGGGCTCTGATTGCAAAGTGGCCTCAACTCCTTTAAAAATAAGATAAATCCTCCCTAACGCAAGTGGAGCCCATGTTTCCCTGAACAACAAGAGATCGGGAGGTGCCTCTCAGGAGCACCGTGGGCATGGAAACGCTGGAAACTTCTGGAAGGAATCAGGCCATTTCTCCACCCGACAGGCCAAAGCCTTTTCTCGGCACTGACAGGAACTCCCACGGCCCTTGCGGGGAGTAGAGGACACCTTCCCTGTTACAGAAAGGAAACAGGCTCCGAAAGGGCAAGCTATCTGCCCAAGGTCACCTAGCCAAGGACTTTTCGGCCCCGCCAGGATTTGAACTCAACACTGTCTGATGCCAGCCAGACCTTAGCGGGCACTCTTGGCTGCCTGGTTAAAAGCGGGCTGGGCCAGGTTCTGGGGCTGGCGGAGGAGGGTGCGCGCTGGAAGAAGGACCCCAAGAAAAGAACCAAATACCCCTCTGCTGTTGCCCACTTGCTATGGTTTCACACCTGGCGGGGGGGGGGGGGGGGGGGGGGGTTGGGCATTGGGACGGGGGTGGGGGGTGGGGGTGGGGCATTGGGACGGGGTGGGCGGGGTCTCGGGGTACCGGTCGCGGGACCTTTCTGGCAGGAGGCAGAGACCTGGGCGCACACCCGCAGGGGGTACCTGTACATTTCCCGTGCATTTCCTGTGCGCGGGTTTGTCCTCACAGCAATCTGGCCCGTTTCCCCGCGCGATCCGATCCGGGCACACAGCCCGGGAATTCTGCTCGCTCTCTGCTGCCTGGAGCGCTCTCCCGGGGTCCGTGTGGGCAGGCTGGTCCCCGGGGCGGCAGGGCACGGCGACCTGGCTAGACTCTGCCCAGCCCTCCCCTTGGCCACTGAACAAGGCCCTCTCATGCCTGCGGCCCCTCTTCCTGCTCCGCGCCGGGGCAGGGCCTCGGGAGCAGCCAGGTTTAAAATGCTGTGAGTGTAGCAAGCGCAGTGCTGGCCTTTTATCTCCTTGGTTGAGCAGTTTCTCGACCCGCTGCTTCCCCATCACTCTCCCCGGGGTCGTCTCTCTTCTGCCGCGCGGGGCGTCGGGGCCTCCTGGGGGTTTTGCAGGGCCCGTGGGAGTCGGGGGGCCTGGGGTCTATGAGTTCCTGCTATCTCTGGCCAGCTCAGGGTTTGCTGGGCTGGGTGTGGCTGTCCCCGGCAGGGACCCGCCGAGCCACTGGGCCTTGGAGGCCCGCACACATGCCCTCGCTGGTCCCCCCGCCCCCAACACGTGTGCTCCCGGCTACGCCATCCTGGGGAGCTGTAACAAGCTGTCCCCACTCCTTTGGAGACACCTCCACGGGGTGGCGAGCGGGGAGCAGGAGGCGCAGGGCAGGCTGAGAACGTTCTCCAGGGCCAGGCCTTTGGGGACCCAAGTGCAGGCACCTGGAACGATGGCATCTGGCCCAACCCCCACCACCGCCCCCCCACCTCCCCCGCTGCTACTGGCTCCCAGCAGGGGTAGCCCCTCCTCTCTCCTCTTCTTCTCCCAGCCGGGCCTGGGTGTATGGGGGAGCTGAGGGATTCTTGGGCACGTTCCCAAAGCTTTTGGGTCTCAGCAACCAATACAATTTCCAAAGAAAACTTGGAGGATTGATGGGGTGATGCCAGTTTTCAATTTTGCCAGGGAAGGATGTTAATGAGAACAGACAAAACAAAGAAACACACACATTAAAAGATCTCATCACCAGGGCGCCTGGCTGGCTCGGTCGGGTAGGGCGGGCAACTCTGGATCTCAGGGTCATGAGTTCGAGCCCCGTGTTGGGTGTAGGGATTTCAGATAAATAAACTTTATACATCCTATCCTCAACTATCATTTCAGTTCATGAAATAAATTATTCTTTTTTTTTTTTTTTACTTACATTTATGTATTTATTTTTGAGAGACAGAGCACAAGTGGGGGAGGGGCAGAGAGAGAAGGAGACACAGAATCCGAAGCAGGTTCCAGGCTCCGAGCTGTCAGCACAGGGCCCGACGCGGGGCTCGAACCCCCAAACTGTGAGATCATGACCTGAGCCGAAGTCGGATGCCCAACCGACTGAGACACCCAGGCGCCCTGAAATAAATCATGTTTTAAAACCCTAAAGGTACGAAGGACATAATCTTAGGATGAAGGAACGTCCTCCCCCCCCCCCCCCCCAAAGGAGCATTTGGAAACTTCACAAATGTTTCTTATGCTTTAAGACCTGGGACAGATTTGGGGCACCTGGGTGGCTCAGTCTGTTAAGCGTCTGATTTTGGCTCAGGTCATGCTCTCACGGTTCATGAGTTTGAGCCCTGCATCAGGCTCTGTGCTGACAGCCTGGAGCCTGGATCCTGCTTTGGATTCTGTGTCTCCCTCCCTCTCCCTCTCTCTCTCTCTCTCTCTCTCTCCTTCAAAAATAAATAAACATTAAAACTTTTTTTTTGAAAGACCTAGGATAGGTTTACCATAGCCAAACACCCAGCACTGGTCCCTGAGGTGATACTTGGGAACATCTCATGGTCCCAAGATGGCTGCTCCACCTCTGGCCATCGCGTCCACATTCCAGGCAGGAGGAAGGAGGCAGCGTGAAGTATATTTTCCTTGAAACCTTTGCCTTTTAACTCGGGCAGGGAAACCCTCCCTAGGATCTTCTGCCTTCTTTTCATTTGCAAGAACTGGGTCACATGCCCACCCGTAGCTACAAGGGAGACTGACAAATTGAGTATTCTAATTTTCCGGACTCTATGGTGGAGGAAGGCCAGAAGGAAGAGGGCTGGAATGAGCATTTGCCTATGTAGTTTTCATTTCATTTTATCCCTCCCTCCAGTCTGTGTGGACTCTTAGGACTGCCCGTGACCTCCAGGTCCTTGAGCTGCAGCTGGCAAAGCCCAGTTCAGCCTGCAATCCCAGGCTCCTTCATTGATCCAGACCAGTCCCTAATTCAGGGACACCAGCGTCGTTCCTGCCTGTTTTGGGGTTTCTGGATTGAAGAGCACCCCAAAACAAAGCCTATTTTCAGAGCAAGACGCCCAGATAGAGTTGCCACATAAAACCTAGGACATCTGGGGGCGCCTGGGTGGCTCCGTTGGTTAAACGTCTGACGCTTGGTTTCAGCTCAGGTCACGATCTCACGGTTCATGAGTTTGAGCCTCGTGTCGGGCTCTGCGCTGTGCGGAGCCTGCTTGGGCTTCTCTCTCTCTCTCCCTCTCTCCTTTTCTCCCTGTCCCTCTCCTGCTCGTGCTCTCACTCAAAATAAATAAATACATAAGTAAATTTTAAAAAATAGGACATCTCGTTAAATGTGAATTTCAGATTAATGATGAATTATTGCACGGGATAGACTTCAGCTAAAACGTTCACCGTCTATCCAAAGCACACATTTAGCTGAGTGTCCTGTATTTTTATTTGTTACATCTGGCACCCTAACCTCCAGAGTCTCCGTCTACGGCTAGGAGGTGCAAGGTCTAAAGCCACCCTGCTGTGTGGCTTCCAGAAGCTCATCTCCCCTCTCTGGGTTTCCCAGTCCCCATCTCTGGATGGAGGCGGCTTGAAGTTCCCACCCCACCCCCACCCCGTGTCCACCGTCCCCCTCCCCCACCCTGGCGGGGCCAGATCACTGTGAGCCCAGGCAGCTTCCAATGACGAAGGAGCCACAACACAGTCCTCTTTGTCCTTGGTGTTTTTATTAGCGCTGCCCTACCGTGTAGCCTAATCGTCTTGCGCGTAAGGAGCAAACGGGGATTCGGTGCCAGCTCTGCCTTCAGGGGCACAATGGAGTGAATCGGGTTTGAATCCTGACTCTGGGGGAGACCTTGGGCAGGTCACTTCCCCATCGGAGCCTCAGCTTGTCTTCATCCATAAAACGGGTATGTTTGCCGGGAGGATTCCACTAGGCGAGCATACCGAGCACAGAGCTGGGCTCAGTCGCTATTCTCTGTAAACTGTCTGCCCCACCTGTCTCCAGGGAAGGCACCAGCCTCAAGGGGTGTGGGCAGGGGAGGGTGTGCAGGGGTGCCTCACTTTTTTTTTTAAAGAGGATATCTTTTCTAGGTCATCTCTACACCCAACATGGGGCTCGAACTCACAACCCCAAGATCCAGAGTCACATGCCCCACCGACTGAGCCAGCCAGGTGCCCCTAGGGTGCCTTACTTTCGCAGAGCAGACCTGGGAACCAGCCTCACTCCATGGATCTTCTTCCCCTGCCGCCCCAGAGCTGGGTGTGGTTTCAGAAGTCCCCATCGGTGCCCCCGCGGGGCTGTGCCCACCTTCTGCTTTGCTGGGAGCTGGTCAGGCTCCCCACCTATGACTGCTGGGGGGGGGGGTGGGGCCCCTCTCCCTGGCACCTGGGCATACCTGCTCGCCAGGCCATCGGCACGGTCTAGACTGCGGGGGAGCAGGCCATCAGCCAGAAAGCCTGAGAGTCACTCTGGGTTGTCTGTGAGCAGGGATGGCGCTCACAGAATCAGGGAGGGGCTTTCTGTCCCACCCCCACACCCCTCAGACCTGATGGTGAGCCCTGACTGTCCCTCTTTCCAGCTGTGCGATGCCCCGTCGGACCCCATCTTTCAGCTCTGTGAAAGGGAGGCGTTACGGCCTCCTCCTGGACCACCCCCCCACCCCCCACCCCGCTCTGCCCGGCACCTGCTGGGTGCACAGCCCCAGTGGCCGTGGGGAGGCCTGTCCTGTACAAGCCCCTCATTTTCCAGATGGGGAATCCAACCCCCCCCCCCCCCCCCCCCGAAGAGAGAGAGCCACCCAGAGCTGGTCTGGCCCCGCGGCAGCCAGAACTCCAGGCAGCAGGGCCTCTGGGGACCCCGCAGCAGTGCTCGCAGAATCTGAGCAGGAAGGAGGAAGAGGAGGCAGCTGGAGCCACGGGGGGCGGGGCGGGGTCGGGAGGGAGGGCAGAGGAGAGAGCAGTCAAGGAGGGGAGGGGGGCGGCACTCTAGGCCACGCAAAGCCCGCAGCCCCTGCAAACTCAGACCCCGGAGGAAGCCTCTGCGGGGGAGAGGGGGGGGCTACCCCTCCCCTGCGCCTTCCCCCCACCCCCTTCCCCAGCTTTGCGGCTCCGCCGGGAGAACAGGCAGACACCTCCGGGCTAGGAGCGTGCGTGTGTCTTGTGCTGCGTGCACAGGTCCGTGCGTACGTGCCTTTGTGCACATGTGCGCGTGTTTCGTGTGCATTCGTGGGCGCGCGTGCCTTTGCGCACGCGCGCGTGTCTGTGCTGGTGTGTGTGTGTGTGTGTGCGCGCCCGTGTGCACGTGTGCGTGCCCGTGCGCGGTGTGCAGGCGCGAGGAGGGGGGCCGCCGAGGCTCGGGAGGGGATTTTAAGCGGCTTTCGCGCTGCCGGCGTGAGCGCTCCTGATAAACAGCCCGAGAGCCCCGAGCAGGAGCGCTGGCGGCAGCGGGAGGCTGCGTATCAGAGCTCCTGGCAGGCTCGCAAAAAGCTGTCCCCGGCCCTGCGAGCCGCTCTATCAGCCCACGGAGGGAGGGCGGGGGAGGAGGGAGGGAGGGAGGGAGGGAAAAAGTATTTGCTTCAGCCCTTAATCACGGAATTTGAAATCCCAGCGAGTCGGTGCCATTTATTTTCAGAGGCTGTCAAGGCTGGTTTCAGCATTTAAAAGAAAGGAGGATAAAAAATATTTGCATTTCTCTCTCCCTCTCGCCTGCCCTGCCGGCTCGCTGGGCTCTCTCTCCTCTCCCCCTCGCTCCTCCGCGGCCCCGCAGCCAGCCGAGCCGGGGCTGTGTGTCGGGGAAGGAATGGCCGAGAATTTTCAGGGCGCTCTGCGCGGTGGTGGGGTGGGTGGGGCCCCAGTCGGAGGAGAGGGTGTCGGCTTGATGCTGGGGGGGGGGAGGGTGTCTCTGGGGTGGTGGGGGTGGAAGTGGAGAGCCGGGGTGAGCCAGAGCTGCTGGATTGGGGGTGCTGGGGGCCGTCTGCAGGGCTCTCCTCAGCACCCCAGGCAAGAGCCCTGCCCCCCAAATTTGCCCCAGCCCCGGGAGACCCCACCAGCTCCTCTTGGCTTCTGGGGTGGAGATCGAGGACGTCGGGGCTGTGAGAGAAGCTAGGGCAACCCCCTCCCTGCACAGATAGGGAAACCGAGGCTTGGAAACCCAGAGTGGCACGGCCAAGGTCACCCTGGCAAAACCAGGACGAGGAGGGAAGCTAACTGTGCGTCAGGTATGCGTTCCATGCCAAGCGCCGTGCAGACGCCGAAGGCAGCACCGGACACGGGCCGGTGCCGGCGACGAGGGCTTTGCAATGAGATGGACCCAAACGCCGCTCATGGGAGGGCTGGAGCGCAGGTCATGACACTGGCCAGCATGGTGACCTTGGCCACCGTCCCCGGTCCGACCTTCAGCTGGAGCCCATGGTGCCGCCTTCCGGGACCAAACCAGCATGTGCGCTGCACCACACTGGGCATGTGGGAGCAGCTCCATCACCGGGGGTTGCCTTCAAGAACCACAAGAACCACCCACCTGCCAAGCCTGATGTCTCTATAGCTCTGTGGGGAGCTATGACTTAGGGTTCAGCGGCCAGACCATCCTTTCCCCGAAGAGGCAGGCTGGGGCACGGACCCCTGGGTGGCTGCTCCCACGGCCCCTCCCTGAGACTGTGTCCTTGCTGGTTAAATGAGAAAAGTCATCCAGCTACTATTGGGGTTCAATGAGTTCGCGTATGGGGAGCGCGTGCTGGGGCCCCGCCCCCGCCACGGAGGTTCTTACTTTTATCATTGTGGTTCCGGGTCCACCTGTCCCGGACTCCAGGCCACTCAAGGCCAAGACCCCGCGGTTCGTCTCTGAATGCCCCTTGGTCCCAACCTAGGGGAGCAATGTTAAAAGCCCAGGGTAGGACCCTGCTGGGAAAGGTGGAAAGGAAGGTCTCAGGTGGGGAGGAAGGCAGCCCAGCCCTGAAGAGGAAGCTGTCCACTCTTGCCCCGAGTGAGGAAGCAGAGACTCAGGATAACACCCTCCCTCCCCACCCCTGCCACCTTTGCTTATTTGCTAAATGACAAAAACAAAACCTCTCCATCGTTACAATGCAGAAGGTATAAGGAAAATAGTGTAACCTTACCTCTTTCCCAACACCTGGCCATTCTACCCCCCCAGATAATCAGCAGTCAAGTGTTTCATACAAAGTCTTCCAGATTTTTCTGTCCCTGCAAGCACATAGAAATGTTTTGTAGAAGTCGGGCAATGCTACGTATCCTGTTCGGCCATTTATTTTCTTTTGCACACCATGGTCTCCTTCCCAAGCTCTTTCTCACGTTGGGACCTGCACACCGCCATCCCATCCCCAGTGGCTGGGCATCGAGGTGGTGTCCAGGCTTTTGCCCTCTCGGGGCCGCAGAGAGCAGCTGGCCTTTTACAGCAGGCGCTGTTCCTGGGATCAAGAAGGGCTGCTGACCTGGGGCACCTGGGTGGCTCAGTCGGTGAAGCATCCAGCTTCGGCCCAGGTCATGATCTCGCGGTTCGCGAGCTCGAGCCCCACCTTGGGCTCTGCACTGACAGCGTGGAGCCTGCTCGGGATTCTCTGTCTCTCTTTCTCTCTGCCCTTCCCCCTGTAGTGCTCACTGGCTCTGAAAAAATAAAATAAAAATAAGGAAGAAGAAGAAGGGCCGCTGAACTGAACGCTGAATGACAGGGAAAAGCTGGCGGCCAAGGGCGCTCCATTTTCTACAGGGAGAGGCTGAGTGGGGCCCTGCTAGGACCAGGGCAGGGGGGAAGTGGCCTCAGAGGAAGCAGGGCCCCAGCCATCATCCGTACAGCGGAAGAAAGCCCTCGCCCAGCTACCCGGAGGCCTGGGCATGTCAAGGCCTGGAGACAGGACCCAGCCCAGGCTGCCCCAGTCCTGTCCCCCTTTTGCACCTTCCGTGGTCCCCGGGCTCTGCCTCTTTTTCCTCTCCAAACTGCCTCCAGGTACGAGAGGGGGACCCCAGACCTCATGTCGACAGATGGAGCCTCAGTCAGCAGGGAGGTGGTGCTAGGAAGCCCGGAGCTCTGTCCTGAGCGAGGTGGGGCTTTGGTTCTCAGTTTTGTGGTTTGTGCACCACCCCCCGGGAACATTCACAGTGCGGCTTGGGGAGACGGCCGACGGTGACTGTGACAGCTCCATCAGTTTCAAGCTCTGAGACCTCGGAGCCTCAGTGTCCCCACCATTAAAATGGGGACAATAACAACAACAAAATAAAATAAAATAAAATAAAATAAAATAAATAATAAACAAATAAATAAAAATGGGGACAACAACAGCACCGGTTTCACAGGATGGTCCTGAGGACTCAGGGAGGGGTCTGCGCAAAGCCTTCGGCAGGTTCCCTGACACGCAAGGTCTCGTGAAGTTTTGCCATCGCTTTATTTATTTATTTATTTATTTATAATTTACATCCAAGTTCTTAGCATATAGTGCAATAATGATTTCAGGAGTAGAATCCAATGATTCATGCCCTACGTATAACACCCAGTGCTCATTCCAACAAGTGCCATCCTTAATGCCATTTGCCCATCTGGCCCATCCCCCCCACCCACAATCCCTCCAGCCACCCTCGGTTTGTTCTCCATATTTAAGAGTCTCTTCTGTTTTGTCCCCCTCCCTGTCTCTATATTATTTTTGCTTCCCTTCCCTTATGTTCATCTGTTTTGTCTCTTAAAGTCCTCATATGAGTAAAGTCCTATGATTTTTGTCTTTCTCTGACCAATTTCGCTTCGCACAATACCCTCCAGTTCCAGCCACGTAGTTGCAAATGGCAAGATTTCATTCTTTTTCTTGGCCGAGTAATACTCCATTGTATATATAGACCACCTCTTCTTATCCATTCATCCATCGATGGACATTCGGGCTCTTTCCATCCTTTGGCTATTGTCGAGAGTGCTGCTATAAACATGGGGGAGCACGCGTCCCCTTCGAAACAGCACACCTGTCTCCCTTGGATAAATGCCTGGTAGTGCCATTGCTGGGTCGTAGGGTAGTTCCATTTTTAGTTTTTTGAGGAACCTCCATACTGTTTTCCAGAGTGGCTGCCCCAGTTTGCATTCCCACCAGCGGTGCCGAAGAGATCCTCTTTCTCCGCATCCTCGCCAACGTCTGTTGTTGCCTGAGTTGTTAGCGTTCGCCATTCTGACAGGGGTCAGGTGGCATCTCGTTGTGGTTTTGATTGGTATTTCCCTGAGGATGAGCAATGTTGAGCATTTTTTCATGTGTCTGTTAGCCATCTGGATGTCTTCTTCGGAGAAGTGACTGTTCATGTCTTTTGCCCATTTCTTCACTGGATTACTTGTTTCATTTTGTTACTTTTTAAATCACTATTCCTAATAATGGCATTTTCAAAAATCTAAGGTCGTTAAAGACCTTCTCCAATCTGGGTTTCAAAACCAGGGAAAAGCCCGTGGTGTGTGTGCGCCGTGTGGGATGTGTGTGTGTGAATGCAGTATGTGGTGTGTGTTGTATTTATGTGTGTGATGGGCACGGAACGTGTGAATGTGCTGTGTGGTGTGTGTGTGTCCTGTGTATGTTGGGGGTGCCCTTGTCACACCATCCTCTGTGCCCCCCGCCCCTGCCAGGTGCTCTCTCCCACTATCTCGGCCCCTGGCCCATGTCCTTGCCCCCAAGAATCACTGTGACACCTCCGTCTTCCCCGTCCCGGAACGACAGGCCTGTCAATCTGGGTGACCTGGGAAAGCCCAAGGACAGCCCCAGAAGAGACTCCGTTCTCTAAGCAGCTCCCCAGCGACCCCACCCCACAGCCCCCTTGAATTCAGGGCCCCTGTGGGCCTCGCGTTCGGGCCTCATCTACTTCCTCCAGCGGGGTTTGGGTCCTGGGTCCCTCACCACTGGCCGTGGGAAGTTGCTGTAACCTCTCTGAGCCCCCGTTTCCCCGTCTGCAAAACAAGGACAATAATTATAAGGTCATAAGATCGTTTTAGCTCCTCCTTCCCTCCCCTATACAAGCAAAGGAACAAGCAAGCAGACCAGAAAATTCTCAAGCCGCCGGGCACCCGGAGCGGGCAGGAACTTCTGCTAGAGGGTGATCCGCAGAGGACACAGCACACGGGCTTCCAGAATGGAGCTCGTCCAGCTCTCCTTCCTGCCCAGAGGAGCAGTTCATTCATGGCGACCCCCGCCCCGCCTCAGCCCTCTGGGACTCTGGCAGGATTCCTAGATGTGCAGGGTAGGGTGGGCGGGGCAGAGTAGGACGGGAAGGGAGGGTGGGGGCTCCCCAGGGAACAGGCTCTCCCAACACCCTGGCAGGGGCTAAGTAAGACCTCATAGGTGTGTCGACCCTCAGGGTTTTGCAAAGTATGTCCACAGATTGTTTATGTAGTGAGAAAATGAGCAAGTCTCTTCCCTCTCGAGTTTTCTTATCTGGAAAATGGGGCTATGATAATGCACCCATGATGTGCTAAGGATGTGAAGCTGTTGGCACAAAGCCCCACACGTAGTCAATCTTTTATATATATATATATATATATTTTTTTTTTGAGAGGGGGGTGGAGAGAAAGCAAGCAGGGGAGGTACCGAGGGACAGGGAGAGAGAGAATCTCAAGCGGGCTCAGCGCAGAGCCCAACGCAGAGCCAGGTGCGGGGCTCGATCCCGCGACCCTGGGATCCTGACGTGAGCTGAAATCAAGAGTCAGACCCTCAACCGACTGAACACCCCCCAGGCGCCCACCACACACGGGTCAATCTTAACCAGGGTTAACTCTGGTGCCGTTGTTCCCAGTAAGTCCCTGCCCTAAGAAGGCTGTAGCTCCCCACCGCATGGTCAGCGGCCCACAGTGCCCCCCACTTTGGGCAGAGCATACCTCCATGCCCATCCACATCAGGCTCGGCCGTGGGACTTGCTCTGATCAATAAAACGTGAGCAGAAGCAACCACGCGCCAGTGCCCCACAGAAGCTTGAGCGGCTCGCCTGGGGTTCCGCCAGCTCCCTAGCTCTTTTCTCTCCGGTAGATGTATTCCGTAGAAGGGTCGCGCCTTCTGCCTGGATCCCGGGATGGCGATGACGTGTGGACAACGTGAAACCTGAATGAAAATAAACCTTGGCTATGGAGATCGACTGATATTTCAGGGATGGTTGTTACACAGCATAACCTAGCAATATCTGACCGATACAGAAACTGGCACCTAGAAAAAAGGGCGCCAACAAACGCATAGCCCTGACTTTAGGAGCAGGGAACCCGTGACAAGAAGACAGTTTTTGAAGGTATTGATGGTGGGGCAGGGGAAGGGGGGAGAAAGGTTACAGAGAGGGAGGGAGGCAAACCATAAGAGACTCTTGGATGCTGAGAACGGACTGAGGGTTGATGCGGGGGGAGAGGGGAAAGCGGGTGACGGGCATCGAGGAGGGCACTTGTTGGGACGAGCACTGGGTGTTGTAATGAAACCAATCTGACAATAAATTATATTTAAAAAAAAAAAAAAAAGAAGAAGGTACCGATGGTGACCACGTCATACGGCAGGAAACATTTGGGAAGATTCTCGCCTATAACTCACAAAGCTGATACTCGACTGCACTTAGAGCTTTAGCTGAAGAGCTTGGGAAACAGCAACGCCCGGCATGCCTTGGTTCCTCCTCGCGGCATGTCACAGACTGACTCACGTCCCCTCAATTCCTGTGTTAAAGCTCTAACCGCAGTGTGACCGTCAGAAGGTGACTGTATTTGGAGAGAGGCTCTTAAAATTTTTCTTTAAATTTATTTATTTTGAAAGAGAGAGAGAGAGCCCAAGCGGGGAAGGGGCAGACAGAGAGGGAGAGAGAGAGAATCCCAAGCAGGCTCTGCACTGTCGGCGCGGAGCCCGATGCGGGGCTCGAACCCACAAATCACGAGATCGTGACCTGAGCCGAGATCGAGAGTCAGGTGCTCAACCGACGGAGCCACCCAGGGGCCCCAGGAGAGAGGGTCTTTCAAGAGGCAATAAGGGAAAATGGAGTCATCAGGATGAGCCCTGATCCACCAGGACCGGTGTCCTCACAAGAAGGGGGAGTTGGCATCCGAACGCGTACAGACGAAAGTCAGTGTGAGGTCACGGGGAGCAGGTGGCCGTCTAGCAGCCGGAGAGAGGCTTGGAACAGACCCTTCCTTCGCGGCCTTCAGAGGGAGCCAAGCTGCTGCCGCCTTCAGCTCAGACTCCTGGCCCGCAGGACAGTGAACGACACGTTTCTGTTGGACTTTGTTTGTTGCAGCCGTCCCCACCAAACTCGTGCCCTGCCGGTTTCCAAGACGCTGCGGAGAAGAGACGGGCTCCGAAGGGAATTCGCCTGTTTGCAAAGCAATGAAGCGACCGACTTCGGCTCAGGTGTGATCTCGCGGTCCGTGAGTTCGAGCCCCGCGTCGGGCTCTGTGCTGACGGCTCGGAGCCTGGAACCTGCTTCAGAGTCTGTGCCTCCCTCTCTCTCTCTGCCCCTCCCCGACTCACACCCTGTGTATCTTTCTCTCTCCCTAAAAAATAAGCAAGCGTTAAAAAAATGATGAAAATAAAATAAAATAAAATAAAATAAAATAAAATAAAATAAAACAAAATAAAATAAAATAAGGAACCGAGTGGAAAAAAAGCGAGCCAAGTTCCGAGGAGGGGGCATCGTCAGAAGTGCTACCAGCCTGGACGAAAAGAGGCCGTGAGCTTTCACGACTTAAAACCAGATCTGGGCCCCAGCGGGAAAGAAAGCAGGTGGAAAAGTCGGCTTAGCCCCCAGTGAGGGCCCTTGGGTCTGCAATCAACGTGGCCAAGGACGTGATGGAAGTCTACCCAGAGGGCCACCGGAGGGCCACCGAGAGCAGAGGACAGACGGAGGGCCGAGGGAGCGCAGTGGGGCCCACGAGAAAGCATTTCCTTCACCCGGGGGAGGTGGCCCTCCCAGCGTCCACCCTGCAGGCCCCAGGATTGCTGTGCGTGGTGCCTCCCATTCCTAGCCCTTCCAGAAGGGAGTGTCCGTGGGTGTGCCGTTCCTGTCCCCCCACTGAGTGCCGGGTGTGTGGGTGCGTGTGCGAGGGCCGCCGTAACAAAATACAAGACTGAGTGGCTCATCAGAAATTCACTTTCTCGCAGTCCTGGAGTCTGAAAGTCCAAGATCAAGGCGTTGGCAGGTTGGTGTCTTCTCAGACCTCTCTCTCTCTCTGTCTCTCTCTCTCTCCTTGGGGGGTAGGCAGCTACCTTCTTGCTGTGTCTCACATGGTCCCTTCCCTGTGTGCACGCACGGGCGTCTAGTGTCTTTCCGTGTGCTTTCCTTCTCACAAGGACGCCGGTCCTCTTGGATCGGGACTCACCGCCATGGCCTCGTTTTAAGTTCATTACCTCGCGTAGGACCTTAGCCCCGGTTACATCCTAGCTGGGGGCTAGGACTTCCGTGCGAATTTCGGGGAGACACGATTCGGTTGATAACCGTGTGTGAGACCAGCAAGCTTTCCCCCTACTTACAGATCTCTTGGTCGAGAGAGGCATGGTCCCAGCTCACTCACTAGGGTTGCGTTCAGCTCTGTGCAAGAGGGAGGAGTATTTGCGGCCAAGACGGTGGATGGGTCAAGGCTGTCTTCCCCAGGAGAGGGTCACCCACCCCCTGCCCCGTTGCCATGCGCCGTGCAGGCCTCACAAGGGGTCCACTCCCCCCCCCCCCCCCCCCCCGCCCCGGCCTACGCCGGGCTCAGCCCCACGACTTGCTTGCTTCTGCTGGTGAATCCAGAGGAGTGACACCGGGCTGTTTCGAGAAGCTTTCCAGAGGCGTCACGTGACTTAGCCTGGCCTAGGCCCCCCTCCTCAGAGAGCAGCATGCTCTGGAGAGGGCGTGAGGGGAGCTTCCCTGCTGCAGACAACACAGGTCTAATTGGCAAAGCTTCTACTCATCCTGAGACCTTTTGTATTTCCACATCCCTCCATTTTCAAATGTTCCCCGTCCTCAAATCCATCCATTTTCTAGAAGAGATACCGGGCAAGTTTGGCCTCTCAAGACACCAACTATTCTTTCAGTCCACAAAGACTCACGGAGGGCAAGGCGCCCAGGAGGTCACCACAACGGTCACATCTGAACACAGACGTGGGGAGCAGCCTTCGTCCCCAGGCTGTCTACAGGTGTGTGGGGATCGTCTGCCAGGGCCCAGCCTGGGCTGACCCCTCCGGGCCCTCGCACGGGAACGCTGTGGCTCAGAGTGGTTAAGTGACTTGCCCGAGGCCGCTCGGCTAGTAAGGAGCAGAGCAGGGGTTTGAACCCAGCGCTGTCTCGCCAGGGTGCTGTGTGCGTACTGGGTTCTCCTGCTTCACCCTGTAAGTGGTCTCTAGATATTTGGGAAATAGATGAATACAGTGCCCCGTGGTTCCTTCGGGAAATTAGGGGGTAGGGTAGGATGCATTAATCGAGGTCCACTCCTCTTTCCAAGCCTCCTTCCGCCGCCCTCAGAAAATTGGATGTTTTTAAGGCAGAATACCGAAAAGATACAAAAATACTAGTGACGTTGACATTAAGGAGAGGTGCCAATGCCCAGCTACGGTCCTTCCATCAGTGGCTCGCTTCCCCTTCCCAGGGACCGGCTGAGGTCACGGGCCACCATCGTTCCCATCCTACTGCTGAGGAAACTGAGGCACAGAGTGGGTTACCGCTGTGCTTCTCAAACTATCTGTGGTGGAGGAAGGTTTAGAGAAAATTTTCCAATCTGCCGGGAACAGTACTATTGTAATGTATCCAATCACAAGGGGATGCACACGTCGACAGCAGGACCTGGCCAAGGGTGGACCACACTTTGGGTAGCATGGGGTCGGTGGCTTGCCAAAGGCCACACAGCTGGTGAGGGACCCGGCCAGGAGCTGGATTCGAGTCCTTGACCGCTTACCTGGAGAAGGGGCTGAGGAAGGTTTGGCCACTGAGTACAATTCATGGTCAGTACCTGAGTATCTTAGGTTTTTGTACCTCTCCTTCCGCCTTCTAAGAATGTAAAACACCACGAAATTGACAGCCACTGAGAGTTCGATGGATACTTTTGGAATTAATGAAGAGTGACTAAACAGGTAAGTGATCGGACACAAATCGTTCTTACATGTCAATTGCATGTGCGAGTCTAAGCAAATCCGTGGGGTGTGGAGACCCAGGAGGGGATCCGACTCCTCCAAATGTCAAAGGTGATCGTCTTCAGGGGTGGCTGGCCGGCTCAGGTGGAAGAACGTGCAACTCTTGACCTTGGGGTCATGAGTTCAAGCCCCGTGTTGGGTGTAGAGATGACTTAAAAAAGTAAAATCTTTAGGGGCGCCTGGGTGGCTCAGTGGGTTGGGCATCCGACTTCGGCTCAGGCCATGATCTCACGGTTCGTGAGTTCGAGCCCCGCATCGGGCTCTGTGCTGATGGCTCAGAGCCTGGAGCCAGCTTTGGGTTCTGTGGCTCCCTCTTCCCCGCTCGCACTCTTATCCCTCTCTCTCTCTCACAAAAATAAATGTTTGAAAAATTTTTTTTAATAAATAAATAAATAAATAAATAATAAAATCTTAAAAAAAAGTTTTTTTAAGTGGTCATCTTCAGGTGATGGGACTAAAAGTGGTTTTATTTTCTTCACTGAGCCCATCTGCATTTTCTCGAATATCTGCAATAAGCGTGTCTTACTTTTGTAGCAAGAGGAAGGGTATTTGGGAGGAAATAGACAGTCCTGGCTCGAAGTTTGCTTCCAGTTCAGTTGGAGAAAAAATGGTCGACTCGCGGAGAGTAAGGATCCTGGCAAACAGAAGGAGCTTAATACATGTTTGAGCTCGATCTCAGTCACGGACTAGGAGGAAGACCCTTTCTAGGAAGGGCTCTTTTCTTTGCCTATTTCTTCACCTCCTGCCTCTGCAGGTGCCTCGCCGTGGCCAGGGCCAGGCCGCCTGGACCGAATCCCTCCATCCGGTGTTGGGTCCATAGCGGCGGCAGTCGGCCCTCACGTGGGTGGCAGAGTCGGTCACTACCTGAGTGGGTTACGTCTCCCTGCAGTGGTCTGAATACCTAGTCTGTTCAGTTTCCAGGGGGTGGGGGCAGAGAAGAGGCCAAGCAGTTGGCTTTGGTTTCAGGCACGAAGGGCAAATGGAAAAGGTCAGATCTGGGGAGAAAGAATCTGGAGGTAAACTCCAATACTCTTGGAGATTTAACAATATTTTCTTGTGCCCGAGGGCCAACCAGGTATTGGACGTGGTGGGGAGAACACAGAATTGCGGGGCACCTGGGCGGCTCAGTCGGTTAAGCGTCCGACTCTTTATTTTTTCGCTCAGGTCACGGTCTCACGGTGCGTGGGTTTGAGCCCTGAGAGGGGCTCTGGGCTGATACCGAGGATCCTGCAGGGATTTAGGGACTTTTATCTCGAAGGCAATGGGAAACCATGAAAGGTTTAAGTAGGAGACTAGAGCGGTCAAGTTGAAATTTTAGAGTAGCTCTCTGATTGCCCCATGTACATGTCCTGGATGGAGAGCAAGCCTGGAGGCCGGCAGGACAGCAAGGAGGCTGCTACTCTGACTCGGGTTGGTGGGCTAGCAGGTGGAGAGAAGTGACAGATGCAAGGTGGTCGGATGGAATGGACAGATCTGGGCAATCGACTGGACGCGGCGGGGGCACCTGGGAAAGGGGGAGGGGATGGGGACGATACCGAGGCTTCAGGACAGGGTCTCTGGGTATGGAGAAGGGGTCTCCGGGTATAGGGAAGGGGTCTCCGGGTATATAGGGAAGGGGTCTCCGGGTATAGGGAAGGGGTCTCCGGGTATGGGGAAGGGGTCTCTGGGTATATAGGGAAGGGGTCTCCGGGTATATAGAGAAGGGGTCTCCGGGTATATAGGGAAGGGGTCTCCGGGTATATAGAGAAGGGGTCTCCGGGTATAGGGAAGGGGTCTCCGGGTATGGGGAAGGGCTCTCCGGGTATATAGGGAAGGGGTCTCCGGGTATATAGGGAAGGGGTCTCCGGGTATAGGGAAGGGGTCTCCGGGTATGGGGAAGGGGTCTCTGGGTATATAGGGAAGGGGTCTCCGGGTATATAGAGAAGGGGTCTCCGGGTATATAGGGAAGGGGTCTCCGGGTATATAGAGAAGGGGTCTCCGGGTATAGGGAAGGGGTCTCCGGGTATGGGGAAGGGCTCTCCGGGTATATAGGGAAGGGGTCTCCGGGTATAGGGAAGGGGTCTCTGGGTATGGAGAAGGGGTCTCCGGGTATAGGGAAGGGGTCTCTGGGTATGGAGAAGGGGTCTCTGGGTATAGGGAAGGGGTCTCCGGGTATATAGGGAAGGGGTCTCCGGGTATAGGGAAGGGGTCTCTGGGTATGGAGAAGGGGTCTCTGGGTATAGGGAAGGGTCTCCGGGTATATAGGGAAGGGGTCTCCGGGTATAGGGAAGGGGTCTCTGGGTATGGAGAAGGGGTCTCTGGGTATAGGGAAGGGGTCTCCGGGTATATAGGGAAGGGGTCTCCGGGTATAGGGAAGGGGTCTCTGGGTATAGGGAAGGGGTCTCTGGGTATGGAGAAGGGGTCTCTGGGTATAGGGAAGGGGTCTCCGGGTATATAGGGAAGGGGTCTCCGGGTATAGGGAAGGGGTCTCCGGGTATGGGGAAGGGGTCTCCGGGTATATAGGGAAGGGGTCTCCGGGTATATAGAGAAGGGGTCTCCGGGTATATAGGGAAGGGGTCTCCGGGTATATAGAGAAGGGGTCTCCGGGTATAGGGAAGGGGTCTCCGGGTATGGGGAAGGGCTCTCCGGGTATATAGGGAAGGGGTCTCCGGGTATAGGGAAGGGGTCTCTGGGTATGGAGAAGGGGTCTCCGGGTATAGGGAAGGGGTCTCTGGGTATGGAGAAGGGGTCTCTGGGTATAGGGAAGGGGTCTCCGGGTATATAGGGAAGGGGTCTCCGGGTATATAGAGAAGGGGTCTCCGGGTATAGGGAAGGGGTCTCCGGGTATGGGGAAGGGCTCTCCGGGTATATAGGGAAGGGGTCTCCGGGTATAGGGAAGGGGTCTCTGGGTATGGAGAAGGGGTCTCTGGGTATGGGGAAGGGGTCTCCGGGTATATAGGGAAGGGGTCTCCGGGTATATAGAGAAGGGGTCTCCGGGTATATAGAGAAGGGGTCTCCGGGTATAGGGAAGGGGTCTCCGGGTATGGGGAAGGGCTCTCCGGGTATATAGGGAAGGGGTCTCCGGGTATAGGGAAGGGGTCTCTGGGTATGGAGAAGGGGTCTCCGGGTATAGGGAAGGGGTCTCTGGGTATGGAGAAGGGGTCTCTGGGTATAGGGAAGGGGTCTCCGGGTATATAGGGAAGGGGTCTCCGGGTA
This sequence comes from Panthera leo, assembly GCF_018350215.1. NCBI lineage: Eukaryota > Metazoa > Chordata > Mammalia > Carnivora > Felidae > Panthera > Panthera leo. The sequence continues at coordinate 87,471,712 of NC_056691.1, forward strand.
TAGGGAAGGGGTCTCTGGGTATGGAGAAGGGGTCTCCGGGTATAGGGAAGGGGTCTCTGGGTATGGAGAAGGGTCTCTGGGTATAGGGAAGGGGTCTCCGGGTATATAGGGAAGGGGTCTCCGGGTATATAGAGAAGGGGTCTCCGGGTATAGGGAAGGGGTCTCCGGGTATGGGGAAGGGCTCTCCGGGTATATAGGGAAGGGGTCTCCGGGTATAGGGAAGGGGTCTCTGGGTATGGAGAAGGGGTCTCTGGGTATAGGGAAGGGGTCTCCGGGTATATAGGGAAGGGGTCTCCGGGTATAGGGAAGGGGTCTCTGGGTATGGAGAAGGGGTCTCCGGGTATAGGGAAGGGGTCTCTGGGTATGGAGAAGGGGTCTCTGGGTATAGGGAAGGGGTCTCCGGGTATATAGGGAAGGGGTCTCCGGGTATATAGAGAAGGGGTCTCCGGGTATAGGGAAGGGGTCTCCGGGTATGGAGAAGGGCTCTCCGGGTATATAGGGAAGGGGTCTCCGGGTATAGGGAAGGGGTCTCTGGGTATGGAGAAGGGGTCTCTGGGTATAGGGAAGGGGTCTCCGGGTATATAGGGAAGGGGTCTCCGGGTATATAGAGAAGGGGTCTCTGGGTATAGGGAAGGGGTCTCCGGGTATGGGGAAGGGCTCTCCGGGTATATAGGGAAGGGGTCTCCGGGTATAGGGAAGGGGTCTCTGGGTATGGAGAAGGGGTCTCTGGGTATAGGGAAGGGGTCTCCGGGTATATAGGGAAGGGGTCTCCGGGTATATAGAGAAGGGGTCTCCGGGTATAGGGAAGGGGTCTCCGGGTATAGGGAAGGGGTCTCTGGGTATGGAGAAGGGTCTCTGGGTATAGGGAAGGGGTCTCCGGGTATATAGGGAAGGGGTCTCCGGGTATATAGAGAAGGGGTCTCCGGGTATAGGGAAGGGGTCTCCGGGTATGGAGAAGGGCTCTCCGGGTATATAGGGAAGGGCTCTCCGGGTATATAGGGAAGGGGTCTCCAAGAGCAAGATGGGGAGAATCTGGGAAGAGTAGTCATAGTTTTCATCTCTTGAATTTTGTTTTGTTTCTTTGAACTTTAGCTCAGTGCCATGGAACAGGACCACAAGAAAGATAAGACCCTGACCCAGAGAAGCTGGAATTCCCACATATGGAGAAAGAGCCTGTGAGGGTAGGTCTGTAGGGGTCTCCCTGGGAGCACACTGGGAATGGGGAGGACGGCCAGGGGGGTGGGAGGGCTGCAGGACCTGGAGGGGGCCCCTGTGGACGGGTCAGTGCTAAACGGACATAGGTCCAAGGCTTGGCCTTCTGTATCTTTCACCTCTCTTCCCACAATCCTGTGTGGCAAGTTGTCCCGGCTTCGCGCCCTGCTGGCCCTCGGCCTCTCCTGGCTCTCTGATCAGCTGCTCCCTCTTAAGCTACAACCAGAATACGACCTGATGCTCCCATAAGAACACCTCTCGGCGGGGGGGAGGAAGACTCTCCCTTTCACATTTTACCTGGATTCCTCCTGCCCTGAGACATGTCTCAGCTTAGAAGGTCCCCTCCCGGAGGCCTTTCCTGACCCCCTAACACCGGGCTGGATATGTCTCTCCTGTGCTGAAGAGACGATCTGGATGGCCCCGTGGGGAGTGGATGGACATTTGGACGGTGGTCAGCTGGGGAAATGGATGAACGGACGGGGATGGATGGCTGAGTAGATGAGTCAGTGGATGGATGGATGAAAAGGATAATTGGTTAATCAGACAGCAGAAGAGCAGCGGGCAAATCGGTTGGGTGGAAAGCAGGTAGATTGGGTCGATGAGTGGGTGCGTAGGGGTGGATGGAGGGCGGTAAGTGGGTGGGCAGAAGGCGCCTGGATATAAAGGAAGAGCAAAGAGACGAGCTTGGCTCAGGCTTGTCGAAGTTTGCGGAGGGTCAGTGGTGCCCAAGGAGGAGGTGGAGTGGGGATCTTTCTCCCCAAACTCCTCCCTCGGACCCCTCACGCTCCTCCCTGCACCGAGGCGAGGGGTGGGGACTCAGTTCTGGGCGCTTCAGCCAGGAAAGTAATCGGCACCTGCTTCCTTCCCGCTTCTCTTTCCCATAACTCACCACCCTATGAATGTTTTGGGTCGATGGTCCTGATCCTTGACAGTGACTTGAAGTTTGGGGCTGAGCTAAGAGACTCGGGTCTCTCTTTATCCATTGTCCCGCCACGTCCTTGCCTTCTGCGTCCCCGAGTCCTTCCGGCAGAGAGACAGGCGGATGCCCAGCCTGGCCGCACAGGGCTGGACAGAACGCACAGTCTTAGGCCCAAGCCCTGTGGCCCTGGGCCCCCAACCAGCCCGGGTCCCTGCTGCCTGGTGACCACCCCCCCCCCCCCCCCCACCGCCCTCCCGGCAGCTCCGATTTTTCCAGCTCGGGTTTGATCGCCTGCCAGGATCTCCCAAATGTCAGCTGCCGTGTTAGCATCTTTAAGAGAGCGCTCGAGGCGATCTTTAAGCAGGGAGGCTGGGGCCCCATGCTGATGAGAGGAGCCCCGTTCCAAGCTGATAGTTCTGCCTGCTGCCTCCCCAGCCTCTGCTCTGGGAGCCTGTGGTCCCTTGCTCTTTGGGCCTGGACAGCACCTGGGTTTATTTTTAAGCCCGGGTGAATCAGGGTTTTGCCAGGAGTTGAGGTCAGTCGCCTGAGCTAAGGCGTCAGCTGGGAGCCCGCAGAGGGCAGGGAGGGGCCCCTCCTGTCACGGCTCCACCCCCCAGCACAGCATGGCCTGACCCCGAGGCGTGGATAAATATTTGTTGGCCCAATGCATGCCTGAGCCGCCAAAGCGCTCTGAAACGATGCGGATGATAACAGGGTGCTTTCTCCCCTCCCCTCCCCTTGAGGGGGAGATGCTCGAGGTGACGGAAGATGAGAAAAGTCAGACCGACAGGCCTAGGCTGGTGTATCCCATCTAGCATGTGGGTGCTGGGTGTTTTGGGGAAAGTTGCGGGTCCTCTCTGAGCCTCAGCTCTCTCATTAGTGAAATGTGCCAAAGGATAGAATGCCAGCCTCGTAGAGTTGTTGGAAGGATCCACTGAGATCATGAGGGAGGAACACGGGGTACAGTCCCTGAAACTTAGTAGGCTCTCAAGGAAGTCCCTCTCCACCCCGCGGTTTTTGGCATGGGCCCTCCTTTCTGCCCCCGATGGCCTTCCCTACACCCTCTGCCCTGTCCTTCCAGATCCCGAGTATGCTCCCCCCCTGGGGCCCCCTCCTCACCTGTCCGGTCCAGGCACGGCTGACGCGCCTCCTCAAATCCCCCCCACCCCTGGACTAAGTTCAAGCCTCAACCGGAACCCATGCGAAGTGACTGATTTCTGTTCCAAGCCAAGTGTCGGCCAATTTCTTGAGGGCAGAAACTATTTGTATTGATTTCTAGATCTCTGGAGTCTTACACAGGGCCTGGGACACAGTACAGAATGAATGAATGAATGAATGAATGAATGAATGAATGACTAGCTAGCTGATCTGAGCAGAATCAAGAGACCTTTCTGGCTGGTTTCACTAATAAGAGAGTGGATGCCCCCAAAGGCTGAGCCCTGCTAAGCCCTTCAAAAGAACTGTCCCTCGGGTTGGTAAAGGGCTGTTGCGTTCCTAAGGTGTCCATGGGTTTTCTCCAATCCTCAGAGGACGGGGACAATTATTCTCAGTTCTCAATTGCTCAACGGTCACACAGCATGTTATGGGGGAGGCAGGAGCAGTCCCTGGTCCACACAGTCCTTTCGGTCCTCGATCCCCGGACTGGTGGGGCATGGCCCATATCATGGGAACCTCTGGGATCGATGGGCTGAACTGGGGCGGGGGGGCGGGGGGTGGGGAGCTGGTGCACCTCCACAGAGAGGAAGGATCAGCACCCAGTGCACACGGACATACGTGTTTCCTAACTAAAGAGTGTAGATAACAAGACTCAGAATGGCTATAGACTACAAATAAAATGAATAGGTGATTGGATGGATGGACGGATGGACGGACGGATGGATGGATGGACGGATGGATGGATGGATGGATGGGTGGGGATACGGATGAGAGGGTAGATGATGGGTGGTTGGGTGGGCAGCAATGCCATTCAACAAAAAGCACCCCAGTTGGGGGTCAGAGAATCTTGCCATTGCCCTGATCCCACCCCTAATGCCCAGTGGGACTTGTAGTAAGTCTTCTGGCCTTTTCTTGACCGTCAACTTCCTCATCTGTCTGAAAGGGAAATGGTCTCTGCCCCCCCCTCCCCCCCCACCATACGCAAAGATCAGAAAGGATTCCTGGGCTGTGAGTACTCCTGGCACCTTGGCCTCCCCAACCCTACCGCCCAATCTCACCCTGCCCACGTCCTGTCCTGTCATGAGTTTCCTCCTTCCCGTGCCCACGGGGACCTCCCACGCAGCCTCTAGCAACATTTTCTAATAGGGGCTCAGGGGATTCTGTTCACAGCGAAGTCCAACACTGCAAACATCCTCAGTCCCCTGAGTCTGGTCAAGCCTGACTGATACGGGCTGGAAGTTAAGAGGCCATTTCTGAGGTCAAGATGTGGATTCCGATCCCAGCTCTGGCACTCAGTGCTGTGGGGCCCGAGGCAAGTCACCGCACGCCCCCGAGCCTCACTTTTCCCATCTGGAAACAAGGCTGATAGGAGCACCCATCTCCTGGGGTACCTAGGGGGGTCCGTGGCAAGATACACGTGGGTGCTCAGCCCAGCGCAGGGGGGGGGGGGTGGGGGGGGGCCCAGGGTGTGCTCAGGGAGACCTAGCCACTCTTGCTATTATCTCTACCCTGGAGCCAAAAGACCAACCACCGGGCTCGTAGAATGAGTGCCCTTTATTCAACAAAGGTCTGGGTGCGTGGAGGTTTCTGGAACAGGGAAGTTCGAGGGACCCAAGAGTCCCAGGGGGGCGGCAGGCCCCCAGCCAGAGCAGCAGGCTGTGACCCACCTCTGTTTCACATGCACCTCGTCCTGGACAACCCAGGGCACAGGGCTTCCCATCAGCAGCTCCGTGACCCCGGGCAAGCACCCTGGCCTCTCTGGGCCTTGCTGTCCTCACCTGTAGAAGACAGGCTTCCCGGTTACCTGTAGCCGTTGCCATTCCTTCCCTGTCACCAGCGCTTTGCCTCCTAGCCAGGTGGGTGAGGCCAGCACCCTTCACTGCTGGAGATGCAAATGCTGAGGTCCAGAGAGGGTCTGAGTGCTGGGCTGAGATAAAAACCCAGGCCCCTCCCACGCTTCGCTCCCGATCCGCCCTGAGTGCTCCAGCCGAAGCCTGGAGCTAAAGGTTGGCCTCTGGGGCCTTCAGTCGGCCCCAGATCCCTCCTGCCCACTACCCCTTGCCAGCCCCTGGTGTTTCCTGGTCAGTGGTCCTGTCCTTGTTACGTGTTGGGAGGTCACAGGGCTCTCCTCATGGGCGGCCGAGCCTTAAGAGATTATCACTGTCGCCCCGGCCTCCCAGGGGACCCCCAACACCTCGCAGAGCCAAGGGGCACCCATAGAGTCCATGGGAGTTTGGGCGCCCACGTGACCGGGCTGTGGGTCAGGTGGCCTCTCAGACCTGAGCTTGGGGGAGGTGCCCAGGTGGAGAGGAGAAGCAGAGGGGCCCTGAGGGAGCAGCAATGCAGGGTCCCAGCCTCCCCCAACCCCGGGTTCCCCCCTCCCCTTCCCCAACTGCTGCAGACTCTGGTTAAAATGGCACCTCCACCATCTGTCACCCCTCCCCCATTCCGTGGGCGCGGCTGTGACTCCAGGACTGGCTTGCTTCATAAACAGGCGGCTGGCGGGTCCCCAGGGCCAGGCGGGTGATGGGCCCGGTGCTGGCCCAGGGCTGCTGATCTGGGGAGGATCCCGGGAGGCGGGCAGGAGAGCAGGTACCAGGAGGGTTCCACGCCCTCCCACGGTGGCGTCCCGACCCCTGGGGGCTCCGGCCTGCACCCGCTCCTTCCCTGGCTTCTTTCGCTCACACCCTCCCTGGATCTCACATCTTCCCCGCCTTGCTTCTGCTGGGTTGAGAGAATTTCAAATCAATACCTGGGTGTAGAGGCTCCATAGACCCTCCTCAGAAAGTGCAGTCTCCCTGGGCAGTAAGCACCAACCCCCTCGGGGCCCCTGCCTTACCACCGGGGAAACTGAGGCCAGAGAGCTGGGCAGTGGGGGCCCTGGGAGTGGGGGAGGACTCCCCCTCTCCCCCCACCCCCCCACCCCGGCTGCAGTTTGCCCCCTCGTCGGAAGCACTTAGGGGAAAGGGGTGTCACAGGGGTCACGTGCCCAGTCCTGAAACTGTAAACCAGCTTGCTGCCCTCAGTTTTCCCATCTGGGGAATGGGGGAGTCCAGACTGCTGGGAGAGGGTATCTTTTGCGCCAGAGAGCGAGCAGGGCCTCACCATTCTCTCTCTCACAATCCCCCAAGACTTGGGAGAGACCACACCGCGGCAGGAGGGCCAGTGCGGGGGACAGGTGGGGGGGCATCCAGGTCAGCACCCTCCACGTCCCCCCCCCCCCCCCAGTCCCTGGGCTTCCCCCTCCCCCATCACCGTGGCCCGGCTGCCCCTCCTCTCTCCCGCTCCTGCCTGCCAGCTCCATCCCGAAAGCCCCCAGACCCCAGCTGCAGTGTTTTTACTGCTTTGACCGGCCGCTCAGCCTCCCTCCTCCCCCTCCTCCCCCTCCTCCCTCCTCCTCCACCTTTCCCCCTCTCTCTCTCTCTCTCCTCTCTCTCCTCCATCCTCTCCCCCTCCTCCTCTTCATCTTTCTCCCTCTGTTCTCCTCTCTCCCTCCCCTCCCTCCTCCTCTCCCTCGTCCCTCCCTCCTCCCTCCGCCCTCCCTCCCGAGCGCTCCCTCCCTCCCTCCCTCTCTCCGGGGAAGAAAGGTCACCGTGCAGCTGATTACTCAGAGCTCAGTTGCTGTAGCAACCGGCGGGGGAAGTGGGACAGGCTGGCTTTGAGGACGCGTGAGGTCGGCCGCGGGCGGCTGGAGCCGGCGCGGGCCTCTGTGCTCCTGCGAGAGGGAGGCTGCCGGCAGCCCGGCTCCTCGGCCGCTGCGGGCCGGGCTCGGGGGTTTCATTTTTAATGAAGGGTTCGCGCACTCCCCTCGCGCACCCCTCCCCGCCTTCTTCCCACCTCCCCGGGGTCTGGAGGGGGAGTGCGCCCCTCTTGGGTTTGGCTGCCTCTCTCTCTCTCTCTCTCTCTGGTCTGGGGCTCCGTCCCTCTGTGTCTCCCCCTCTGCCAAGGTTCTGATGGCTTCTTTCTTTCTCCTCTCTCAGAGCTCAAAGGGACAGCCCTTTACCAACACACACACACACACACACACACACACACACACCTCTCACCCACAGGCTGGGTAAGGAGCCCAATAAAATCCTCAGCACCCCCCAACCCCCCCCCCCCCCCAGAAGCCTTTGTCACTGGCCTGGGAGACCCGGGCTTCTTCAACAAGCCAGAGACAGGGTCCACAGAGGGTCCAGCCCTGCTCCCCCAGACACACTGGCATTCCCCTGGCACCCACTGGGGGGGGGGGGGCTGCCCTGCCCTCCAGGAGCTTCTGGGCCCCTCTGGAAGGCATCCGCTCTGCTCAGAGAGGAAGCCAGACCTACAGGGGAGGGGGTGGCTGATGCCAGTGGGCAGGGCAGGGAGGGCGCCCGTGGGTGGAGAGCATCTCAGCCCCTGCTGTCTGTTGGCTCCTTCTCCAGCCAGGCAGCCCAGGGATCAAGGCCAGCTCCGAGCGAGGGCCAGCTCGGCAGTGACGGGACAGGGGCTCTGGAGCTGGGCAGGCCTCTGTTCCAGACCCCCCCCCCCCCCCCCCCCCCCCCCCCCCCCCCCCCCCCCCGGTTCTCGGGAATGTAAAGTGGCTCAACCACTTTGGAGAACATTCGGCGGCTTTTTAGAGATTGAAACGTACACTTACTTTGGGACCTGGCCGCTCCCTCTAGGCATTTATCCCAGAGCAGTGGAAACTTAGGTTCATGCAAAGATTTATGCATGAGTCTTCAGAGGAGCTTTATTTGTGACAGGCAAAACTGGAAACAACCCATCAACAGGCACCCGGCTCGAAAGTTTGTGGTACATCCACACATAGAACGCCTCTGAGCAGTAAGAAGAAATGAACTCTCGATACACCCAACAACGTGGAGGAATCTCAAGGTCACGACGCCGGGGGAGAGCAGCCAGGCAACAAAGAATGCATACTGGATGGTTCCATTTATAGAACATTCTAGAAAACGCAAACTAACCTGTCGACGGAAAGCAGCTCGGTGGTGGCCTTGGGACATGGGGGGTCAGGAGGTCCCACGAAGGGACGTGAGAAAACTTTTGGAGGATGGTGGCTATGCTCACCGTCTTGTGGGTGCGTACAGATGCCAAAACCCGTCACATTCTGCGATGCAAACGCGTGCACCGACTGTATGTCCGTAAATTGCAAAACCAGATTCCTGCCCTGCCACTCCCCGGCTGAGTGACCTTGGGTGGGTCACCTCACGTTTCCCGGCCTCGTGGAGAACAGTGAAATAATAAGACAGGCAGCCTCGCGGGACAGTTATGGGGATTCACTAATATCACGTTGATTGCAAACCATGGGTGGCCCATCCAGGGCAGAGAGGGGCACGATGGGCCAGGGGCACAGAGAGGCCATGCCAGAGCCTGACTTGGACTCCCTGCCCAGTGCTCTTCCCACGGGGCCAGGCCAGGCTGCAGACCAGTGCCTGGTGCCCTTGTTGCCACCAAGGCTCACAGCGGAGCTTAATGGAGAAAATCTCACCGGATGCCACTTGCCTTGGGTTCAGAGGCTGATACGAATCACCCCCCCCCACCCCCTCGCCATGCTCTGTGACCACGGCCACATCACTGCCCCTCTCTGACCCTCCTCTTCTGGAACCCGCACCTGTCCCTGCACTAACCTGCAGCATGCTGGTTTCACAACCCCCCTGAGAAGGAGTCCGGGCTCTCGGGAGGTCCGTTGCGTGGACGAAGAACCCGGCCTGCTGAGTCTGGGAGAAGCGCCCACCACAGGCCCGGTGGTGGTAATCGGTGACATGTGCAGCCGCAATCCCGGGTTCCCGTCCCAGCTCTGGCATGGCCGAATGACCTTGGGCGAGTCACTGTGCCCTGCAGAGTCTCAGTTTCCTCATCTGTCAACTGGGGACGATAAAGGTACAGGAGGTCAAGCAGGTGTGGCCCTGAGCCAGGGCACGGATCATCACCAGTGTTCTTATTCTGTGGGCAGAGCCCTCTCGGTGACCTCCAGCTGCCTCTTCTGCGGCAGTGGGGCAGAATCTTCCATGGGACTATGCTGGAGCCCAGCAAGCAGCGGATTACATTTGCTGTGATAATTGCGCCCCCCGACACACACACCCCGCCATACATAGCCAGGAGGCCTGAGCAGGGCCCGTTTCAGCCCTGCAACCCAGTAGTCCTCCCTCCCTGACCTTGAACCTTCTCCCGGACACCTACTGTATGCTGGGCATGGACAGGCACTGAAGGAGAGGCCCTGTCCAGGGTGGTCAGGGCTGTGATCGGGGAAGTCCGAGGTCCGTGGGAGCCTGGAGGAGGCCCCTGACCCAGTCTGCTGTTAGGGGGAGAGGGCAGAAAAGGAAAAGAGGTCTCACCTGAGACCCAACGCTTGAATCCGAGCCAGCCAGGCAGAGGCTGTGGCGTTGCTCCCGGCGAAGGGCACGGTGGCAGGTGCAAAGGTCCAGGGGGTGAGAGTAAAACAGGGCTAATTAGAACAACTGAAAAATCCTCAATTTCACAAGCAGAGATCTACAGGAAGTAGCACGGAGGGAGGGAGGGACAGAGGTCGCCGCGGGTCACACCATCCTGGGTTTGTGTTAGTTGCAGGGTCGTACTGAGGGTAATGGGAAGCCACAGCCGGTTTTAGGCCGAGGGGGGACACATTCAGAAGCACTTCCAGAAAGATCATTCTGGCTGCCCTGAGCAGAAGGGACCACAGGGGCAAGGGTAAGAGCAGTGAGGCAGGTGCTGGAGACGTGCAGGCAAGAGATGATGGGGGGCTGGTCTGGGGAGGCAGACAGAAGGGCTGAGTGGACTGACGGAAAAGACTTAAAGGGAGGGCTTGTTGGACAAAAAGGGGTGAGGGAGGAGAGCAAAGTAGGGGCGGTGGGTGGGTGGTGGGGCCATCTCTGAGTCAGGCCACGGAGGAGAAGGGGGCAGGGTGCTGTCTTCCCAGTCCTGGGTCCCCACAGCTCAGCCGGTGGCTCACGGTCAGCCCTGACCCCCAAAACTGCCCTCCTTGGGCCCCAAGGGGAGCTGTCCTGGATGAACACCACGGTCTGGGGGCTACGCCGCCTGTAGCCAGCAGAGGATCAAAGCCTTGGTCTGGACTGTCCACTTCCCCGGGATGAGTCATCCCCGGCAAAGCAGAGCGAGGAGGGCGCGGCTCCAAACGCCGGTGGGTTTCCACTCTGCCTCGGGGCCCCCACTCTTGCTCCTTAGGTTTCGTCCTCTCTGAGATGGACAGATGCACAGGGACAGACGCGCAGCCAGCCCCGGGGGGTCCGGACAGCTGAACAAACACCGCACGGGGGGCCTTCATCAATCACAAGACAATGAGGATGCGGGGGGGGGGGGGGGGGGGGGGGGCGGGGTGCGGGCAGCGGTGAGAGACTGCGGGTCGCTGGGCGGCGGCGGGGGGCGGAGGGGGGGTTCTGAGTAGGGCGGTGGTCCCGGGGTTGCGCCACTCACCCCAACCTCAGGCCGTCCCTCTGTCCCGGGGCTCCTGCGCTGGAAAGTAAAGGTCCCCAAACTCAGCTTCCTCTTTGACCTCCCCGCCCCCATGCCCGCACCCAATCCTAAGCAAGTCTATCCCTCTCCCTCCCCACAGCCACCCCCAAGTCCAGCCTCACCACCTCTCCCCACACATCAGCCTCTTCAGGGCCTCCCTGTCTCCGTCTCCCCTCATCCCTGCCCCGCCCCGCCGCCCCCTGTACTCAGTGCAGCCGCAGGGAAGCCCACAGACTTTAAAGGACGTGACTGGGCCGGGACTGGCCCCCAACGGCTCCACGCTGCACCCACAAGGGCATGGGACCCTGGGCTCCCAGCACCAGCCCACACGTGACTCCTCTGCCACATCTGGTCACTCTGACCCCCCCTCCCCCGCTTTCTACCCCTAGCACTGGTCTGCCTACCGCCCTCCAGACCTTTGCATTTGCTGTTCCTGACGCTCGGAAGCCCTTGTCCTCTGGCCTTCCAGGCTTCTGACTGATCCTTCAGGTCTCGCCCCCCACCCCCCCGCTGCCAACCCAGGCCACGTTCACCCCTCTGCCTTCGTCCCCTGGACTCCTTCATTCACACGTTCACTTGTGTCACCTCAGCTCTTCGGAAAGTTCCCTAAGGACAGACCCCGGGCCTCTCTCGTTGTACCTGTGTGTTCTGACGCCTGAGTGAATGAATGAATGAATGAATGAATGAATGAATGAGTGAATGAATGCGGGAATAAGTGAAAAGTGGCCAGGGGCCCCTGGTGGGTGGGGACTATAGACAGGAGGCTACATTCAGTCCACACCCGCTGCCCTCTTAAGGACTCCCCAGGAAGGTGGGCCTCTACTCTCCCGAAGGTGAGAACTTCCCGGCCACCCAGCTGAAACGACTGAGGCAGGACATGGAAAGGGCCGGTCCCCCTCCTAACCCAGCAGAGGTGAGCCCAGGATCCTGATGCCTGAAGCCCCACCCCCTAGTCATCCACCAAGGGACGGAACAGCATGGGGTGGGGGGTGCTGAAGTCAAGTAAAACCCAGTTCAAAACCCAGCCCTGCCACTTACCAACCGCAGGGCCCTGGGTAGCTTTCAGCTCTCTGTGCCTCAATTTGCTCATCTGTAAAATGGGAGAATAATGTGCACCTGCCTCATAGGACCAGCGTGGGGAGTCCACAGATTTGCGCCTGCTGTCAGTAGTTCAGGCCAACGTGCCTAGCAGATGGTATGTGCTCAATAAATGGCAGCCCCGCCCCCACGAGCATCAGGGCAGCTCCCGCCCTGAGCCAGGGGAAGGGCAGAGGCCAAGGCCCTGTTCCCTCTCTGACCAAAGATGCACCTCCATCTGTCTTCGTACCTGGGCTCCCTCCACCTCCGGCCTCCACCCTGCCTCCCTGCTGGGGCCAGGGACCCCTTCCTGTGCCCAGGAAGTCCATTCTGGTGAGGCCGGGCCCTCCATGACCTCTCGTGGCCTTCGAGCTTGGACAGCGCGCCGTCCTATGTCTCCAGCCCAGCCACGGCCTGCATGCAGAACCGAGGCTCAGAAGCAAAGGTGCTCCCCAGAGCCCCCGACTCCCAGCTCGGTGTTCCTTGCTTGGGTCCTTGGACCACTCCTGCTGTGGGAGCTCTGGGCGGGGGGGGATTCCCTTGGTGTGGGAAGGGCTGCTGCCCCTTTGGGCTGCGAGCTCCCCGAGGACAGGGACCACGACTGTCTCGTTCACTCTGTGGGCCCCCGCACAGGCCTGGAGCCTGCGAGTGAATGGGTAACACCATGACCCACCTGTCTCCCAGAGCAGCCTCCCACGAGGAGCCCGCTTTGGCCCAGCCCCGGTGGGGGTCAGCAGGCCCGGCCCCGCCCGGGGAAGGAGGTTGCCAAGGGTCCAGAAGCTTCCAGAAGTGTCTCCACAAAAAGGATCAAAGGAAGGAGATGACAGGAGGGCAGGAAATGGCTTGCAGGTGGGCTGGGGGCACAGAGCCCCCTGCCCAGGCTGGGACGAAAAAGCCACAGGAAGAGGACACAGATGGATGGGCCATGGGGGCTGGGGGAGGACAGGATTCAGGCAGGGAGCCTCAGCCACTTCCTTTGTGCAGAGGACTGACCTGCTGGTCCCTCCCTACCCACCCCCTCCGGTGCAGGGCCCTCCTTTCTGTCCCGGGCCACCAGCATCCAGCCCTGGGCCCAGCACCCAGGGGACACTCAGAAAACTTACTGATTCACCGTGTTCATGAATGAATGGAAGCTTTTATCAGCCATTCCTGACTTCTCCAGTGGTCAAGGAGAGGGGGTCAGTCCAGGGGGTCTGGAGATAAAGTGCAGAGAAAGCTCCCTGGTGTTTCACGAAGAACATCAACAATAGCAACGGCTATTATTATTACAGGCAGCGCTTCTGAGCCATCACTACGTGTCAGGTGCACCATATCTGAGTTATTTTCCCCCGCTGTCTTCCTCGCCACTCTCTCTGAAGGCGTGTTAGCCTCGTTTTACAGATGAGGAAACTGGGGTTCAAGAAGAAGCAAGGTCTTGCTCCTGGTCACCTGGCAAGTCAAGGACAGAGCTGACATTCAGATCAGAGGCTTCCCAAGTCTATGAACTCTGCTCTTAAAGATACATTCTCAGGCTGACGGCAAAAACACCTTCTCGCTCATCCATCCATTCATTCAATTACCCATTCATTCATTCAAGTACCCATTCATTCATTCAATTACCCATTCATTCATTCAAGTACCCATTCATTCATTCCACAAGCCTTTCCTAGAATCCTCGTCATGCCAAGCCCTGTGCCAGGCACTAGGGCTATCGCGGCGAAAGAAATAGCCACAGTCCCCAAGGGCTCAAGACTCTGCGTCTGGAGGGCAGCGCTCCACCCACATAATCAATTCACCATGATTGTGCAAAGTGCTGGGAAGGCCAACGCTGGGGTGCAAAGCTGGCATACGCAGGGGACCTGCCCAGTCGGGGTGGGGGTGGGGGCTCGGAAAAGCCCCCCCCACCCTTAGCGTGCGAACGACAGGAGGCATGGACAGGTGATAGACAGTCAAGGATAACAGACACAATTCTGATCTGAGCAGGCATCGTCCCGTGAGCCCCTTCCCTCCACAAGCACCTTGGATGGATTATTCTATAAATCTTGACCATAAGATGGAGCTATAGAGGTCGTGATGATCCTCATTAGACTCGGAGAGGTCAGCTACCATAACTGCTAAGGGGCAGAGTCAGGGTGGTCTAATCTGGGGGTCTCAGCTCCTGACCCTGAACCCAGGGTCTGCAGGAGAAGAGACCCTCCTGTTCAGTGGCTGGGGGTGAGCGGGAGTCGAGGGGACACAGTGCACACTTTCCTGGGTCACCTGCCAGTCTCCTTGGGCTGGAAAGGGCTCTGGGTTCAGAGGAGAATATTCAGGGAACATTTCTGAGCTCAAATCAGCTGGTGCTGCCAGGATGTCTATCTGGTCTCCTGACCAGCGTTTGAGAGCCTGCAGAGTGGACGTGGCCTTGAGCCGCGGGGCGGCAGAGGCTGCCATGCTCCGCGGAGGCGGCTGTGGGGCAGGGCTGCAAGGTGCCCGATGTCGGTCGCTTCTCCTTGTCTCCAAGCCCTAGAGAAAAAGCCTGCTTTCCTGTTTTTCCCTGGAATGGAGACAAGAGGGCTGAGATCCTCCCCAGCCTGGGCTGTGGGGCCCTGAGGGGGTGGGCTGGGGCTTGCTGTCTCTCGGTGCTTCTCCTCATCACCTAGAGGGTGGACAGCATGGGTCGGAGGCCCCCACAAAGCGGCCAGAGCAGTCCCAGGGCCCCTGAATCCCTTGGGAAAGGGAAAGGGAAAAGGACTCACCTATAATACCGGTAATAATGGCACATTTTACCTGAGCATGAGCCGTATATCCGGCCCCGTGCTGAGTGTCCCCAAAGTATCTCCTTGAATCCTACCTGGCAGAGACTTTTGGCTGTTGCCCAGTGTCCATTCTGCCATCTCCCCTTTATTTCTTTTTATTTTTAATGTTTCTTTCTTTTTGAGACAGAGAGAGACAGAGAACGGCAGGGGAGGGGCAGAGAAAGAGGGAGACACAGAATCTGAAGCAGGCTCCAGGCTCTGAGCTGTCAGCACCGAGCCCGACGCGGGGCTCGAACTCACGAACCGTGAGATCATGACCTGAGCCAAAGTCGGACGCTTAACCTACTGAGCCACCCAGGCGCCCCCTGCCACCTCCTCTTTAGTTCACAGAGCAACCCCTCCCAGGGTTTTAATGAGGCCCATGGCCGCCAGGCTAAATACTACATTTCCCAGTCTCCCTTGCAACGAGGTGTGGCCATGTGATCAGTTCTGGCCAATGGGACACAAGAGAGGTGTCTAAGTCCCTGCCAGATTGCCCTTAAAAGGAAGGCGTGGCCTCCACTCTTTAGGGTGCCCCTGACACTCACAGGAAAGAGTGGGGGCGGGGAAGGGGGGGGTAAGACTCCTCCACAGGATGGGAAAGACAGAAGGAGCGTGGGCCCTGGACCAGCTTCTAGAGCGGAACCCCCTCGACTGCCACGTAAAGGAAATCGGCTCCTCTCTCCTCTAGCTTGGGTTCCCTGGGTTTTCGTAGACTAGCTGGGCTGCATCCTAACAGAGACCTTGAAGGTCTGAGAGGGAAATCCACATCAGCGGGGAACGGGTGAGGCCAACACTTGAAGAACTCAGGCCAAGGAAGACTGACCCAGAGCCTGTGCCCAAAGCCACCGGGTTGAACACGCTCCTGTGCCCACGGGATACTCAATCTACGACATTCAGGGGGATGGATGAGTAAACGAACAGCGGCCGGGGGTGCTTTCTAGCAAGGAGCTAACCCTGGGACGACTGATTATTTCCGAGCCCTAAACGTGATCCCATTTCCCCGGTAGGAGCTGCAGCATTTAACTTCTAATTCCTATGCCCCACATTCAAAGATGAGCGCATTGACAGTGTCTTCCAGTTTACAAGTGGCTTCATGTCCACGGTCACCTTTAACCTTGATCCCTTCCTATGAGGTCAGCAGGGGAGCATTGTGCTTATTCCGGTTTTGCAGGTGAGGGACCAGTATCTGCACACATTACCTGGCACATGATAACTGCTCGACATACGGCAGGTCTTCGGGTTCCTTTAATGATGCTTTCTTAGCAAGATGCTACCAGTGATGATTTTTTTAAAGCATCTTTAGGGGTGCCTGGGTGGCTCAGTTGGTTAAGCGTCCAGCTTCGGCTCAGGTCACGATCTCACGGTTTGTGGGTTCGAGCCCCGCGTCGGGCTCTGTGCTGACAGCTCGGAGCCTGGAGCCTGCTTCGGATTCTGTGTCTCCCTCTCTCTCTCTCAAAAATAAATAAACATTAAATAAATATCATTTTTAAAGAACAGAGGGATGTGGGAATGCAGTAGGAAGGGTCCACGTGGAGGACTCAGGAGACCCAGTGGCCACTGGACTGGTTGATGACCTTGAGATAACTCTTCCCCTCTCTGATATTTATTTCCCTGGGGTAATCAGGAAGGAAGTCAGAGGAGATGGCCCCTTCCTCTATTCTCATTCTGGGTTTTGCTCCTCTGAACCACTACGGTTGGCAGTGGCCAGGGTCCCCGCCCACTGAGGGCAGAAGCAGCCCCCTAGGTGGGGGGCAGCTATCCCACAGCCCTCTGCCAGCATTTCCCAGCTCCCCTCCCGAGCCTGGCTCTGAGTCCTGGGACTTCGCCTGGCGCTCTCTGGGCCTCAGTTTCCTCATCTGTAAAATGGGAATGATAGTAAAAGTAAGGACATTGCTCACAGAACCATCCTGTCCGTGACATGCATTTATGCGTGTCGAGTACTTAGGACAGAGCCCGTCTCAGTAGCTGCCCGTCTGTGCGAGGCGTATTGTGGTTAGTGATCAGCGATTATCAGTAACACATTATTGGTCATTATGATGAACGGTTAATGGAGGTTTACAGGTGACTGCAAGAGAAAAGAGGACATTTGAGTGTCCAGAATGGCAGTTCTGTTGGAAAACCAAGGGCGGGGTCTTCATCGGGTGCCCCTCGGTGCCTCCCCGGGGTCTGTGGGTTCCCTAGTCTGAGCACCTTACCCTGCCACTTTCTTTCTTTGCTAATTTTTCCCATCAGCCCCACTTGGGTTGGTCAGTTACGTTAGGAATGGAAATTCCCAGTCTCAGCATCAAGAAAGATCTCCAAGTTGCCTCGGCCAATCCTCTTCCTGAGTCATGGCTCTGTACACACACCCACCTATCCTTGGATACCTCCCCAGCTGGGTCACTCACTACCGACAAGGCTGCCCTATTAGTTTATCTTGTGAGGCAAAACCGGCCTCCCAGGGCAGCCTCTGCTGGTTCTGCCTTCAGGGTCCTCCCAGAACAAGTCCACACCCTCCGCTCTAGCAAAGAGCTGCAGCCGCTAAATTAGCTCCTCCCCATCTGAAACCTCCCTGGTGCCTCGACTCCCCTTACAGAGCAGGCGTGAGCACAGAGCACTGGCTCAGGGCGAGCCAAGTGACACGGCCCTGCAGACAAAGCCCAGGGAGCCACGCTGGCCTGCCGTGCCCACCTGCCCACCACCAGCCTGGGTCTCTCCTCTTGCTGTCCCTGAACCCTTCCCTTTTGTACCAAAACTGCAGGCAGAGGAAAGGCAAAGATTTGCCTGAAGCAAATACAGCAAATCCTTTCACAAACACACACTCCCCAGAAAGCTGGCTCCAAAGATAACCGGGGAGAGGAGGCCGACTTGATTAGATTTCTTTGGGGTCTGCGGCCTAATTTTGTTACATATCTTAGCTTGCTTGATTTCTCCAAGCCGTTCACGGGCTGGTGTATAAACTCTCATCTATGGGGGCGCCTGGGTGGCTCAGTCGGTGAAGCGCCTGACTTTGGCTCAGGTCATGATCTCGCGGTTCGTGGGTTTAAGCCGCCCGTCAGGCTCTGTGCTGACAGCTCGGAGCCCGGAGCCTGCCTCGGATTCTGTGTCTCGAGCTCTCTCTCTCTGCCCCTCCCCCACTCGCGCTGTCTCTCCCTCTCTCTCAAAAATAAATAAACATTAAAAAGAATTTTTTTTAAAAAACCTCTCATCTCTGGATGTTCTCACAAGCCCCTTGCGAGCTCTACTCCTGAGGTCACTGGTCCTGCGGACTACGTTCCTATTCTATTTCCATCGTTCTTATTTCCCTCTGCAAATCACTTGGTCTCCCTAGGCCTCAGTTTCTCCACCTGTAAAATGGGGGATAATAATTGTCGCGACCTCTTAGGGCTTTTTTTTTTCTTTTTTTTTGAGTGTCCAATGAGGTCGACTATCTGGAGCCTCAGAGCCAGCCCCACGCATACAGTAGGTCTTTAATAAGTGTTCGAAACAATTGGCTCTCAGCTGGAAGATGAGCTTGATACGCTGGTAAAAGCTAGAATTAGGGAGGGATGAATCTCTTTCGTGAGAGGGGCTTGGTCCCGATGCAACATTTTGCCCTTTCTGGTCCCTGAGTCAGTGAGTGTCAAACTTGACTCAGCTTTACTTAACCCGAGGGAGCTGTAAAATGCAGAGTCCCAGGCCGTGTGCTCAGAGAGCCTGATTTAGGAGGTCTGGAGAAGCCCAGGAACGTGCAGTTGAACATCCTCTCTCCACTGCCCCTGCTGCCCCTCTTCCCAAGCTGGGAACAGACAGTCCAGCTACGTGCACGTTGTCTATCCTGTGCGGGTACCAGGAGCCGAGACCCGGAAATGAGAAGCCAAACCAGGCAGAACCGGCCCCTGCCCCCAGGGAGCTCAAGGGGGTCAGCTGGGGAGCCTCAGTTCTGGAATGAGTAGGGACAGCTGTGGGAATTTAAAAGGTCAGATGAGACCTACCTCCTGGCACTGTGTGGTTGTTATCACGAGACAGAAAGTCTCCCAGGCTGGAGCCTTGGGGCATGAAGGTCTTGGGAGGGAGGGGCACAGGCTGGTCTGGAAGCAAAGGCTGCTCTGCCCTTGCCCCTTGCCCCCATGGCCTCAGGACTGCAAACCTCTCCCGCCCCGGACTGGAGGCAGAGAATAGGCTGGAAACACAATGGAGGACACGGAGGAGGGAGAGAGCTGCAGAAGAGGGAAGGGAAGGGTAGGGAAGGGCAAGGGTATTAGACTGAGCCTCTGGCCCACCCCTCTGGCTGCCATATGCACCAGCCTTTGAAGGGCCAGGCTGGTGAGAAGCCAGCCAGAGGTGAGGGCCCTGGGCAGAGGCCTTGGGGTTGGCATGGTTTTGATAATGACCTTCAAATGTCCTAAACCAGGAGAGGATACAGGTTATCCAGAACCCACAGTTGGGGTAGGATACCGGGGCCTGAGCATGTTGGGGACAGGAGCCACCTCCCACCCCCCCCCCAAACCCCCCAACTGTGCCAGGCCCTGCCCAGGTGCCCATCTCCCGAATCCTGGCATCACCTCCTTCCAGCCCTCCTTTCCATCCCGCCCAAGAGGAAGTGGAGGTTCAGAGAGGGCACGTCTCTTGCTTGAGAGGACACAGCAGGGGCGAATACAATACACAGAAGGATCTGGACCCAGCTCGAACTCCAAATTCCAGTTGTTAACCCTCTCCTACCACGGCTCTCTCTGTGGGCTCGGTGGCAGCAGAGGGCTCGCAATAAAGATGGGAAGGAAGGAAGGAAGGAAGGAAAGAATTCGCAGGCCAGGCTATTCCCACGCCACCCCCTGCCCCAGCCAGCTCTTTCCCGCCACCCCCCCCCACACCCCCCTCCGCGGCCTAACTAGGTCTCTGAGCCCTCTGTCCCGCTTCTGCAGGTTCCCCCGCGCTCCTCCCGGAGCCCACTCCGAGGCAGCCTTCTCGAACAGGACCCCCCGGCGTGGGGACGCCTCCTGACCCCCGAGGCCCAGCGGGAGGGCCGCGACCTCCGGCGGGGTGGTCTCGGCAGCCGCCTCCTCCCCCGCCACCCTCCCCTTCCCGGGGCAGCTAAATAATTGATTCGCCCATAAATAATTGATCTGCGCCGCGCGCGCGCCCTCGGCCCCGGGGTGCCGGGTTCCCCGTTAGGGTTAGTGGAGGGGGAGGGGAGCGGGGGAGGGGACGGGGACCGCGGTGCCGGGCGCGCAAGCGGCGCACAGTTTCGCTCCGCGGGCCTTTCTCTCTCCCTCTCGCTCCCTCGCGCCGGCTTTTTCCCTTTTTCTTTTTCCTTTTTTTCTTTCCTGGAGCGGAGCCCGGCGCCAGGAGTCTGGAACCAGCTTGACAAGCTTTTGAGTTATGGAGGGGGGGAGGGGAGGGAGCGGGCGGGCGGGCGGGCGGCGCGGGGAGGGGGCGGGGAGGGGAGGGAGGAGCGGGAGCGGGGAGGGCGCGCCGCGGCGGCGTGGGGGCGGGGCGCGCGCCCCCCGACGCGGGGACCCCGCCGGGCTCGGGGCGAGCGCGGGGTGAGGGTCTGGGGGTGGCGGCCGGGCGGGGCGCGGGAGTGAGTCATCCGCGGACCCGGCGAGCGGCCCGGCTGGCGGAACGAGCCGGGCTTTAGGGCCGCAATAAACGAGGCCCGGGGAGGGCGGCGGGGTTTACACGGCCTCGGGGGCCGCGGCCTCCCCCGCCGAGCAAGACATTCCTTTCCGCTGAACTGGGCGCCTGGGCCCGCGCCGCCGCCGCGCCCAGCACGCGTGGCCCTAGGCGGCCGGGCCCAGGGCGGGGAACCAGCGCCGGCCCGGGGTGGCGGGGGGGGGGGGGGGGGGACACGCGGGAACCGGGAGCCAGGCCCGGGGTGGCCGCCTCTGGCCCCCAGCGTTGTTCCCCAGGAGCTCATTGAGCCCTCGGCTGACCCGGAGGGAAGGGACTGGGTGTTCGGTGTGTTCGTTTAACGGCGGGGGTGGGGGGGTGGGGGGGACCTGAGC
Source organism: Panthera leo (assembly GCF_018350215.1). Lineage (NCBI taxonomy): Eukaryota > Metazoa > Chordata > Mammalia > Carnivora > Felidae > Panthera > Panthera leo. Next base: position 87,492,249 of record NC_056691.1, read on the forward strand.
CCAGGGAGGGTCATCACTGCCGCGGGGCGCTCAGCCGCCCCCTAGAGTATCTGATTCAGTCCTCCACGCTATTGCCTGAGAGCTGAGATTCTCCATTCACCGTCCCCCCCCCCCCTCCCCTCCCATTTCCCCCGGTTTGACATTGGGCCTGGGGACTCAGGGCCAGGCACACAGTAGAGGCACCCTAGCCATTGGGCTGAATTGACCAGGGCGCTTCGCCAGGGGCCCCGCCAGGGCGCTAAACCTGCCTGTCCATCTGACCGCTCAGAGCCAGACAGTCGCAGGAGGGGCGGGGAGGGGGGAAGAGGAAGAGTGGGGGGGGGGGCGGTGAGAGGTGTCTGGAGTTACTAGCTTAGCAGGACCAGGAACAGAGAAACGTTTCGGACCCCTTGAGATCTCCAGGGGGACCCGGTGTACCCCCAGGAAGACACTCCTACATGCTAACAGAGACCCCAGTTCGAAGCATGCCTTCCCCTAGACCAGTTACCCTCTGTGTACTGCAGTTTCCTTTAGGGACCCCCAACATTTAGGCGCCCCCCCCCCACCACCTGGCCCCTTCCAGCTTTTCCAGCCCCCAGCCAGTTAGTGACCTAGATCTCTCTGCTCCCGGGCTCTGGAATGTCACCCGCCTGGCTGTAGCTCTGGGCTCTGTGGCCTGGGGCTGCGCCTTCACCACTCCGAGCCCTTCTTGCTCATCTGTGAGATGGGGTAGTAATTGTGCCAGCCTGGCCAGGGTTCTGGAAGGTTCCATGAGGCTATGAGAGTATTAGCACAGGGCCTGGCACACAGCAAGCGCTCCATACGTGGTCACTGTTGCTGGAGCTGGTTGTTTGTTATGATTCGGAGGGTCAAGGCCCAGCTAGGCGCCCCCCCCTGCCCCCCACCCCAGCAGAGCTTGAGAAAACTGAGCCTGTGGAGCGGCCTGGCTCCTCCTCCCCGCCCCCCACAGAGCCAGAGTGTTGAAATCATCCCAGAGACGCTGTGGAGCAGAAATTTCCAGTCTCCCTGGCAGAGCCTGGAAGAGTTTGGGTGCGGCTCAGAGAAGCAGCTGGGCAGGCACTGCAGGGCCAGGGCTAGGGAGGGACCCCGAGATGTTCTACGAGACCCTGGAAGCACCCCAGCCCTGGGGGGGGGCGCGCGGGGGGGGGTTGCCTGGCCTGGCCTCCAGCTCCAGCCCTACAGAGCCTGCTCTGGCACAGGCAAAAATCCCATGGTCCCCTGGGGTCAGTGGGGACTGTTTGCTCTAGTGACTGTCCCATTGGTGGGGGCCACCAGGCCTCCGAAGGGCCCACTCGGCTGATTCCTTGGCCACCAGGAGGAGCAGAGGCCCCCAGCCAGGATGGATGGGGGCTCTCAACGGGGTTGTAGGGGCTGGGGGATCCCTGTCCCGAGTGGCCTGGAGAACCCACGAGAGACTTGGCAGACAGCCGGACCCTTGCTTTGCTCATAGGGCTGTGTAACCCCATTGGAGGGGGGAGGAAATGGGGGTCAAGTGCCCACACTGCCCCCAATCCAAGATAGGTGACCTTGGACAAGTCTGATGAGACTAAGACAAGACTGAGGAACGCTCATGGGTAGGAACGAGTAGAACATGTCAACTGCTCTGTTATTTCACAGTGACTCTTGGAGGGAGCTTGTATTATTAACCAACTTTGTTTTCTAGATGAAATAACTGAGGCTCGGAGAGGTCGATTCGCTTTCTCAAGGACACACAGCTAGGAAGTGATTCAAATCCTGATCTGCTGGCTGCGTCCCTAAGGAAAAGCAAGTTAAATGTTTTTTAAAAATAAACCATTTCAAGCACCTACTATGTGGAAAACCATTGAGGTGGGTGGTGATTAAAATCAAGGATGCCTGGTCTGGCCTCCCAGAAGCTCATAATTGAGTGTAGACACAAGACTCCAGCGAGACCCTCCTGAAAGTTAAATGTGAAAAACACCAGCGTAGGGGCGCCTGGACCGCTCAGTGGGTTCAGTGGTTAAGCGTCTGACTCTTGGTTTCAGCTCAGGTCATGATCTCGCGGTTTGTGAGTTCGAGTCCCATGTCAGGCTCTGCACTGGCAGTTCGGAGTCTGCCTGGTATTCTCTCTCCCCCCTCTCTCTCTGCCCCTCCCCTGCTCTCTCTCTCTCTCTCAAAAATAAATAAGCATAAAAAAAAAAAGTAAAGTAAAGCACCAGCATATAAACGTCTCCAGTGCTGTGGGGCACCAGGAGAGTCATGGGGGTTGGCACGGGGGATGGTGAGGGAGGGAGCTGAGGGAGGAGCCACAGCGGGCAGGGAACAGGGAAAGCTGGTCTTGAGCCACACAGATTTTCGAGGAGGGCACAGAGCTGGCGCAGCAAGGGCAAAGTCACGGCTGTCTGAGAAGATGTAACCCACTCAGGGGCATGGAGGGCAACGGGGAGAGAAGCAGGAGGGGCGTTGCTGAGGCTGGAGCTGGGCTGCAAAGGCCTTAGACCTTTGCTGGGGGTGGGGGAAGTGGGGAGCCCTCAAAGGTCTTGAGCAGGGGTGGACATCATTCTCTGGGAGTTTTCGAAAGATAATTCTGTAGGCAGTGAAATGTCCTGGAAACATACACAAAAAAACTAGATGTGCTGGGTCAGGCTGCATTGCACAAACTTTTCCGGTGCTTCCTTTAAAAACATTTTTTTTTGCCTCGTACAGGTATAACTATTCCCCCCCCAAAAAGGACACTTTCAAAAGGAAGAAGGGTGCTGGGAGGCAGAGAGATGTGGGAAGCTGCAGCAGGAATGAGCCAGGATTGGGGGGCAGCCGCCTCTCTGACTGCTGGCTCCCCGGCTGTTTGAGTGATGGGCGGTCTGGTAGGTGGGGCCGCGGAGGAGAGGGGTTGGGACCCTCCTCTTACCTAGAGCCTTCTCCTGGCCAGACTGATGGTGGCTTCAGCCTGTCCCTACCCCTCCCGGAAATCTGTCCTTACCCTCCTCCGCACTGGCTGGGCCGTGGGGCACAGGCTGATATTTCAGTCTTTCTCTGTACTAAATGGGACAGTTATCCCAGGGGCCTCCCTGTGTCCTTGAGGACAGACTTTCTGTCCCCTGTAGCAGCATCAGGCACTGTGCTAGTTGCTTTACAGACAGTGTCTCTTCATCTGAATATACTCCAGCAGAAAAAAAAAAAAAAAAAGGGGGGCGCCTGGTGGCTCAGTCGGCGAAGCGTCCGACTTCGGCTCAGGTCATGATCTCATGGCTTGTAGGTTCGAGCCCTGCTTCGGCCTCTGTGCTGACAGCTCAGAACCCGCTTCAGATTCTGTGTCTCCTTCTCTGTCTGCCCCTCCCCTGCTCGTGCTCTGTCTCTCTCAGTCTCTCAAAAGTAAATAAACGTTAAAAAAAATTTTTTTTAATGTGTTGCTCTCTCCATTTAACAGAGGGGGAGGTGGGGGCTCAGTGGCTCACCCCCCTCCCCGGCTCTCACAGTGAAGGGGGAGTGGGATTTTTATGGGGTGGGGTCACCTGAGAGTCCCTACCACGAGGCTGTACTGCCACAGGCTCTTCGGGAGAAAATCCATCTCTCGGGTATCCCTAGATTTTGTGCCTCGGGCCTGCTCTGATTCCTGGACTAGGGGCTCCAGTCACCCCTCTGAGCCATTCCCTCTGCCTGGGATTCCTGCCTCCCCCTCTCAGAGCAATCTCCTACTCCACCCGCAAAACCCCACCCGCAAAACCCAGTGAAACCATTCCTTCCTCCCCAGAGAACCCCAGACTCCCCTACAGTCCCCCCACCTGCGTTCTGTTCCTGTAGAGCCCCCCCCCCCGCCCCCGGGAGAAGAGAAAGGGCTCAGGAGACATGGTTGGGAGGAAAGTTCCAGCCCAGCCCCCAGTGACAGAGAGGAGGGAGCAATCAGCTTGTTCTGGGTGTTCAGAAGGGCAGGACTGGGGCAGGGTGGACGTGAGAGGGAGCACGGCCTGGGCTCCGTCCAGGGGAAGGCAGATCGAGCAGCCCCTGAGACTATTTGGCTTAGAGGCTGGAGAAGGCCAAGTTCAGATGGAGAGAGAGGCACCGGCCCGGAGAAGACACAACCCTTGCCTGCCCAGCCCTCCTGGCATCTCTGTGGCAAGGCTGGGGGTGGGAAGCTGTCTTTTGTGCACAGGTGTCCCTAGACCCCCACCCCACATGAGCATGCGCACACAGATGAAAAGCCCCCTCTCAGAGCCCAGAGACCCTTCCACCCCAGGAAGAGTTGACTAGAATTGGGAACAGAGTGGTGCGGGCCCCTCGTAAACTCTGAGAACCCCCAGTGCCGGGAACAGTGCAGACACATAGTAGGCACGTAAAACCACATAGTAGGCACGGAAGCATATGTTGACGAACAAATGAAAGCGTGAACGAATGCCTGACTCCAGCCCAGGGAAGAGGGGCCAAGAGCCTTAAGTCTGCCCGTCTGTCTGTCTGTCCCCTTATAAAGCAAGATCTCATGTGTCCAGGGAGCGTGTGCAAGATGGCTGGGACAGGCTTTGGGGGTGGGAGAGGCCGGGGCGGGGGGGTGTGGAATGGGAGAGCCATAGAAAAGCGGCCCCACTTGGGAGGGATGCAGACAGTGAGCCATGCTCCTGATGAAACACCCCTTCTGCTCCCTGGGCCTGGGCAGTGCCTGGGGCCCCGAGGAGCTCTCAGGTACCCCCACATCACCCCACGGGGGACCCCAGGAGGCAGCCTGCTGAGGTCATGAAAGAAAGGGGCTCTGGGCTCAGACATTTCAGAGCTCCACCTCCACGACCATTTGCCTCAGTGGCCCCATCTGCAAAGGGGGCTGCTGCACGTGTTTGCTGGGAAGGTCACATGACCCCTCCCCAAGCCCAGGCCGGACCTTCACAAGCCGCTGTCTCCCCCAGCGCCCGGCCCCTGGGTTTGCCCGCAAGGAGCGAGTATGCAGCGCGTATCTACACGCGCACACGCTCACGTGCAGAGCGCACCCAGGCCCACATTTGCAGGCACGTAAGTGTGCACCCAGACGCACCCACACACAGGCACATGCTCATGCCAGGCACGACCGCGTTCACACAAGCAGACACACACAGGCAGACGCACACACATTCACACACGGGCCTCGCAGGCACATCCCACACTCACTCAGCCCCCCACCCTGCACCCTGGCGCTTGCCCAGGCACGCACACCTGCTCACACTCATGCTCACGCTCACTACCCCCCCCCCCCCAAATCTGCTGTGCACCAACTGTTGGTGCGGGAGGGGCTGCGAGCGGGAAGGAACAAAACCCACGACTCAGCCGGAGAAAGAGGGGTGCGGGCTGGGAGGGGGGGGTGCGCGGGCGAGGGAAATGACAGCCCGCGGTCCCCCTCGAGTCCCGGCTCATGAATATTAATGCGGCGGTAATTAAAATGCAGGGACGCAGCAGGACGGATGCGGCTGCCTCCGGAGCGCTGGGGAGCGCGGCGCCCTCGCAGGCGGGTGGAGCCCGTTTCTCGCTGGCGAACGCGGGATCCGGCTGCGGGGCCGGGGTTCGGGGTTCGGGGCTGGGGGCCCGTGGTTCCCGGCGCCCCTTCCCCACCCCCCCCCGCCCCGCCTCCGCCCGCGGCGCCCCTCCGCGCTCTGCCCGAGCCCGGGCTGCCCGCCAGGCCGCCTTTTCCCGGAGCCGGCCCCCTCCCGCCCTCGCGGCCCGGTGATGTCATCTGCACAAAACTTTCCGCTTCCCGGCCGGTCTCGGGGCCCTGAGTCATAGCCGCCCCCGGCCCCGGGCCGCGCCGTCTGTTTGTGCAGAGCTAGGCCCCGCTGGCCCCGGCCTGACGTCAGGCTGGCGGGGCCTGGAACCGCGTGGGCCCCCCTCCTCCACCCCGTCAGCCGGGTGCTGCGGGCCGCTGGGGGCGTGGACATCAGTCCCGGGGCCGCGATGAAGGGCACAGCCTGGGGTGGCGGTGTAAACCCCAGTGTCACCTTATGCGGATCCCCGGGTCCCGGGTAGGTCCTTTGAGCTCTCCGAAGCTCAGTTTCCTCATCTGCCAGTGAGCAGATAGATCTTAGACTTCAAGAGTGACTTGTGCAGTTGGATGAACTCAGGCCCAGAGAGGGAAAGGGACTCTGCCAAGGTCACGCAGCAGGTGGGCAGCGAAGCTGGCTTCCTGGGCCCCTGGTTCCCAGTTCTTGCTGCTTGGCGTCCTGGCTGAGAAAGCCTGGCCTCATCCTATGAGGGCAGTTCCCCGGGCAGGACTTGGAGGGGCTTGAGTCCCAGCCAGGCCAGTGGGACTCTGGCTAGCTTTCTCACGCCCAAGGCAGGCGGCGTGATAATCTAGAATATTAACCCTGTGGAAGCTATAAACGGGAGATGAGATGAGGAAAGCCACGTTGCAGTACGAGGACCATGGGATGGCTGTTCCGGAACGATTAAGATTCTGATCACCCTCGAAGGCAGGTGAAGAAGTCATTTTGGAGTCAGGTCACCTAGGTTCAAATCCCCGCTCTCGGTGCCCCCCTTCCGTGTTCCCTCTTCTGTGCTCTCAGGCCGGTGGTGCTAAACACTGAGCCCTGTGCCCCAAACATTGGCAATTCTTTTGGTTTTAATGCTTATTTATTTGGAGACAGAAGAAAGAGAGCGCGCGCGTGCACGAGTCGAGGAGGGGCAGAGAGAGGGAGAGAGAGAGAATCTCAAGCAGGGTCCGCGATGTCAGCACGGAGCCTGATGCCGGGCTTGAACCCACGAACTGTGAGCTCATGACCTGAGCTGAAATCAAGAGGCAGATGCTTCCCCGACTGAGCCGCCCGGGCGCCTTGAAGACATCGGCCATTCTTAGGCTCGCTCTGGGGCCTTTGGCGTGTGAGCTTGGGACCCAATTCATGGATGGGAACTAAAGAACCTTTTGGCTACTGCTCCCAGGGGCTGAGCGGGGCTGAGGCTCAGGTCTGTAACCTCAGGTGCATGGCTGTGGGCTGCGTGCTCTCCCCCAAATGCGACTCCCACCTGCACTCCGCGTCTGTCTTGGTGAAACTCCCGTGATGCTCCAGGCTGCCTCTTCCTGCCCGAGGCCTTTGCACCTGCTGTCCCCTCCCCTCTGCCCCGAACTCTCGCCCTTCTCCCCTTTTCCTGGCGAACGTCGCCTCCAGCCCTCCTTAGCCCACCTCCCAGGGAGTGTCCCAGTTACCACCGACCCACAACATACACACACACCAGCACGCACCCCTCCCCTGCCCACAGACCACACCACACATCAGCACACACACACACGCACGCACACACACACACACATTCACATAGAGACCATACAACATGCATCAAGGCTGCATCGGTGCCCCTCGTCTGGGATCCTACAGCCTCTAATTTTGACCCCCCCACACCCCCTCCCATGGTCACATTGGTGGGTCACAGTCCCACCTCCATCAAGGCCCTCGCAAATGAGCCCACACGCCGTGTCCGCAGGGGGTGCTGTCCTCACCCCTTACAGAGCTGCTCCTGGCCCTGCCCCCTTACCCACAGGTCATACTTATCTGGGCTTTGGTCAGCTCCCCTCCCACCCAGACGACAGCTACTGGAGAGGAAGGACTGTGGCCTTAAGGTCGCTGCTGTCTCGGGCCTCGACGTTCCCATTTGTAAAATGGGGTGACACAGAAAGCACCTTGCAGAAACTCAGAAACTGTCATTCGCACCGCCATCGGGGTCCTGCTGGGCCGAATTTGTGGGTGAACTGAGCTTTGGTGGGTGCAGTTCAACCCCTAGGCGAGCCCCTTCCTCGGGTGAGTGTCCTGTTTACGCCCTTCCCGCAGACCGGGTCCCAGAGGCACCCTGTGCCGAGCGCCGGAAGTGGGGTGTCTGTTTACACATAGCAGGTGTTTTCTGTTCCAAGTGCTGCCCCCCCCCCCCCCCGCCAAGGTCAGCAGTCCCTCTCCAGGCTGAGCCTTTCTGGAGGACAGTTGGGCTCCCCCAGGGGAGCTGGGCTGGAGCCTCAAATCTCCTCCTCCATCCGGCAGAGAACCACCCTGGCTGTCCGATCCTGTTGGGTTGGGAGCCACTTGTAGGGAAGGAGAGCGAGCCTCTCCCAGTGGGTGACTGGGTGACGGGAATCAGGAGAATAAGGAAGGTGCGTGAGCGGCAGGGGGGGAGGGGCAGATTTGCCTGCTTCCATCAAGGCGGACCTATTCGTGGGAGGGGGCCCGAGATGAGTTGTCCTACCCCCCACACATGCCCACCTCGCCCTCACTGCCCCTTGGGGGGAGGTGTTGGGGGCCCTCCCTCGGAACCCAGCAGCTCACCTGAGCTCAGACCCAGACCCGGGATGGCCACAGGGTCCCATATGCAGAGATGGAGGAACCGAGGCCAGGGCGGGGAGGGGGCTGGCCAGGCGCAATGAAAGCTGGAGTGCTTTCATTCACGGGAACCTTCCGTGTGCTGGCCCGGAATCGCGTGCGGGCTACAAGGTGAGGAGCAGGACAGGGGCTTAGAGTCTAGCAGAGTCAACAGGTGATGAGAAGCCGGTGAATAAAGGCCCCACAGCGACAGCAGGGGGGAGGGGCGTGCTGGGATGGGAAAGAAGGGGGCACCCATGCTCACTGACAAACATTTCTGTACATGGGCCCACGTGGGTGTCCCAGGGTTTCTTCCAGAACGTTGCTTGCTTTCTTTCTTTCTTTCTTTCTTTCTTTCTTTCTTTCTTTCTGTTTAATGTCTTGTTTATTTATTCTGAGCAGGGGGGAGGAGGAGGGGCAGCGGGAGAGAGGGAGAGACAGAATCCCAAGCAGGCTCCACCCTTGTCAGGGCAGAGCCGGATGCGAAGCAGGGCTTGATCCCACGAACCTGTGAGATCACGATCCCAGCCGACATCCGGTCAGACGCCCAATGACCGAGCCACCCAGGCGCCCCTTCCGGAACGCTCCTTAGTTCACTTATCCTTTCTACGAATGTGGTTGGAACACATTGTCAGAAGCAGAGGGCAGAGTAATCATGAGCAAGGTCCAGACTCCTCCTTCTGGCTGTGTGATTTGGGGCAAGGCACTGTCCCTCTCTGAGCCTCCATGGCGTGGCCTCCCTCGTATAAAGGGTGCACACCCCACAAGCCTGTTGGGAAGGGTCCTCGAGATGATGTGTGTAAAGTTCTTTTTTTCAACTTTTTTTTTTTATTTATTTTTGGGACAGAGAGAGACAGAGCATGATCGGGGGAGGGGCAGAGAGAGAGGGAGACACAGAATCGGAAACAGGCTCCAGGCTCCGAGCCATCAGCCCAGAGCCTGACGCGGGGCTCGAACTCACGGACCGCGAGATCATGACCTGGCTGAAGTCGGCCGCTTAACCGACTACGCCACCCAGGCGCCGCAATGTGTGTAAAGTTCTTGATGTGGGGACCCAGGCCTGACTCTGCTCCAAGGACCCTTGGCCCCTGACTGCCCTGCTCAGGCCCCCTACCCCTCTAGTCTCTGCGTGAGCCCCGGTGCCCGGCAGCCCAGCCTTGGGGGGTATGAGCAGTCCCCGTGAGGAGGAGGCCCAGGGCCAGCTGACTGTGATGACAATGCCACCAGGGGACAGTCTGGTTACCCAGCTGGGTACTCAGGGCTCCCGCCTCTCTGGGGTGGAATGTTTCCAGTGGAGATGGTTCTAGAACCACAAGGTCAGTTTGCTTGGGGGAGCCACGGGCCCTGACTCTTGCCTGCTGGGACCCCCTGATTAAAAAAGGAAAATTGACAGGGGGCCTGGGTGGCCCAGTCGGTTAAGCATCCAACTCTTGGTTTCGGCTCAGGTCGCGATGCCCAGTTCGTGAGTTCAAGCCCTGCCCCGGGCTCTGCGCTGTCAGAGCAGAGGCTGCTCAGGATCCTCTCTCTCCCTTCCTCTCCTCCGCTTGCACACGCGCGCTCTCTCTCAAAATAAATAAACTTAAGAAAAACAAAAAAAGGAAAGTGGAGCACAGCTTCTAAGTACTGACCACCCTCGCTGATGTGGGCCAGGCGCTGTGAGATATTCCAACCGCCCCACGAGGCTTCCACAACTCAGGTGACGCACGAAAGAAAAAGAAACTGAGGCTGGGAGGGGGACGTCCCATGCAGCTCCTCTGTGGAAGAGCCGGCATTTACACTCCTCCGAGCCCAAAGCCCGACCTCTTACCCACCAGGTTGCCCCCCTGCTTTTGTGTTGTCAGCAGAGAAACAAGTTTGTCCGGCACCCACCTTGCCTAACTCACACCCAACTCCTGTGCGTTACCCACAGGACCTCTGCAGGGAGCCTTGATGGGAGCCCTGGGGCGGGATGCTGAGAGCAGGTGCTCAGCCGAGGGCAGATCATCAGGGGAACTTCCCAGGAAGGGCCCGGAGACCCCGGGATGTCACCAACGGGAAGGGACCCCAGGGATCACCACTTTGGCAACCCTGTGTTGCACACACAGAAAAGCTTCAGCTCAGCGAGGTGGAGACACTGGCCCAGGGACCCACAGCAAGGTATTAACTCAGCTGGGGCTAGATGAGAACTGGATTTGGGAACTGGCTGGGGGCTAGATTTGGAACTCAGCTTCCTGGGTTCTTGCCAGCTGTAAGCCTAAGTCTCTGAACCCCACCTGGCTCGGTGTCCTCCCTCTGTAGAATGGAGAGAATCTTAGTTCCTATTTCACAGGCCGTCGTCACAAGAAATACGTGAACGAACACACCTACTATGCTTAAAAATGGGGGTTGGTGGGGCGCCTGGGCAGCTCAAGGCGGTTAAGCATCTGCCTCTTGGTTTCAGCTCCGGTCGTGATCTCGTGGTTCATGGGATCAAGCCCCATGTTGGGCTCTGCACGGACAGCACAGAGCCCGCTTGAGAGATTCTCTCTCTCTTCTCTCTCTCTCTGCCCCTCCTCTGCTCTCTCTCTCTCTCCTTCAAAATAGATCAATAAACATTTAAGAAAAAAGCAGGCCGGTATACAGTTAGCATGCAATAGATGTGAACTGCCCTCTGTCGTTCTCAGTCTCCTGGTTTCTAGTGCGGTACAGACCCATCGGCCCAATGAGCCTTCAGTGTCACCTACTCCGGACGAGGCGCTCTGCCAACACTGAGGACCGAGCCTGTCCCTGCTAATGCTGCCAGTCTAGCCAGGAAACACACCTGAAACCCGAGGTTGGCCAGATGAGGGGCAGAAGGCACCGTCCTGGCCAGAGGGAGGAACATGCCTGAAGACCGGGGGCAGGAAGGACAGAAAGCTGTCCCGCCTGGAGAGAGGGTCCACATGGCTGGAGCTCAGGATCAAAGGCGAAGAGAAGGGACAGGCAGAGCGGGCCGGTCGTCCCACTGGCTTGACCTAGAGGGCCCGCGGGACGCGGAGGGGGGCAGAGAGAGACTGGGAACCCCACCCGGACAGGGGCAGGGGCTGTGGGTGCAGGATGAAGGGAGCGGACGCCTGGGGTCTGGGTAAGTATTGAGCTAGTGGTTGGGGAGGAGGGATCCAGGATGGACTTGGGATCCGGCCGGGGTCCTGGCGCGTGGGCTGGACGTGACGGTCCGGAGTTTAAGTTCAAGGGGCGGGAAAGACCTTGCATCCAGCTTGGGCCACTCCAGCCACAGCAGCACCCAGGGACCTTGACAGCCCCCTCAGACTCCAGCTCCAGGCTTTAGGGAACGGCGCCTCTGGCCCTTCTCTCAAAAAGCCCTTCCTCGTGGGACAAGGAATCCTTGTGATCAAGGAGACATGCCCACGTGGATCCATCATCCGGGCACCTGGGATCCTGGAATTTCCTGCTCAGTGGCCCCCAGCCTACTTCCTGGGTCCACCCTCCCGAGGATGGTCTGAGCTGGCCATTCGGACATTCCTGGGCTCTAGAGGTGGCCAAGAGGTGGCTGTTCGCCAGGGGTGTGGACGGAATTTACGCACGCGGGCTGGGGCGGCCATGCCTGAGCACACAAAGCCCCCCGCAGAAAAAGACGAAACGTGGGGCTGAACGAAAAAGCAGGCCGGGCGAGCAGCTGTTGGCCAGGGCTGACTCGCCCCACTCTGCTTCTTCTAGCAGGGACCCCAGGAGTCTGAGGCTTCTAAACACAAATCCACCCTCCCAGGTGTATTTGTCCTCAGGAAGGTGTATTTGTCAAGGAAGGAGGATGGAACATATTTTATTTAGCAGTTTCTTAGCTTGATTTATAACTTGTAAATACTTAGACCTGAGGTATGTGGGGCTCTGTTTGTACTCCTGCCCCCCCCACCCCTCTCCCAGGTACTGCCCAGAGAGGATCAGCCTCCCTGGGCCCCGTCTCGGCATCCAGTGGCTGACCTTGACCAGGAGGCTGACTCCTGGAGAACTTCCAGGCTTCCCTCCCAGCATCCTGACCCCACAATGCTTCCTCCAGTCCTTCTGCCTTTGTTCACCTCCAGCCCCTCCTCCTCCAGGAAGCCTTCCCTCCCTGGAGGCCCTGGCGGTCTAGCTCGTGGCTGATGTTTTTGGCCACAGGGGCGTGCGGTGGTCTAACTGGCTAGGATGTGAGAAGCGGCACCTCCCAGTCGAAGCAGCATCTTGCATTGGGTAGGAGGCTGGCTCAGAACGCACACAGACTTGAGGTCAAATCCCAGCCCTGTGACTTTCTTGCTGTGTGACCTTGGGAGGCGTCTTCGCGGCTCTGAGCTGGTTTTCCACTTCTGAAAACCCATAATCGTAACTGTACCTCTTGGGCGAGAGGCAATGTGGAACGCGGAGCCCACGTGTGCCCAGCACTTGGCAAGTACTGGGAAAGGAATTAGGAAGGGCAGGAGTTACATCACTCGCTTCTTTTCACAGCTGAGAAAACAAGCAGAGGAGGTTCAGCGAGGTGAGGCCGGTTGCCCAAGGTCACACAGCCTGTAGCGGGGCAGGGGCCCAAGCCATGCTGTGCGCCCTGCGCTCTGATCACTGAGCCCTAGGGCCCGGGCCTGCCCCCACGTTACCCTTCCTGAACTCCGTGGCCCTTGGGCGCCTGAAGGCCGCGTGGGGCCGCGGGGACAGGTGGCAGGGCCAGGGCCCAGCCCGCGGGGCGGGAGGGGTTAACCGGCTCTGCCGCATTGGGCCGGCCTCCGGGGGAACCAGCCAATGGGCGCGCGCCGCGATGAGGTAATGCCGGGCCCGCGAGGAGTGGGCGGGGCTGGCGGGGACCTCGCCTAGCTCGCTTTCCTTCTCCCCCCCACAACCCCCTCACCTTTGACCCTGATGTCCCCTCCCCGGCCTTACACCAGCAGAAACCCCCGTGCTGGAGCTGAGGGTCTCGGGCGGGGGTGGGCGGGCTGGGTCCCTAAGGTCTTCGGCAGGAACCCGGAGACGGCTAACCTCCTCCGGGCCTCAGTTTCCCATTTTGCAAGACGGGAGCCCTCGATCGCTAAAGGCTCCGCCGGAAGTGGACGTCCTTGGATCTCAGGACAGTTTTCAGCCCCTCCGTGACCTTGGCCCAGGCTTTAGCGGGTGCAGCAAGGAGCCTCGCCGGCCCAGTCACACCCTCCACGTGGTCCCGACCCGTCATCCCCTCCCTCTCCCTTAGGTATCCGACTGACACACCTCCCTGTCCCCCCATGCCCCTTCGCTGTCGCCAAGCCCCGATTTAGCTGCAGAAGCAGCCGGACTTGGCGGTTTAGTAGTCGGAGGCCAAAGTTCAAGGTTAATTGGGCGCCTGCTGCGTGCTGCTCAGAGCCTGGGGCCTGGACGCCCCGCCCGGCAGGCCTCCAGGGCTGCCCGCGCCCGGGGGCGCGCGCCGTCTGCCTTTGGCCGTCCGCCTCCCGGTCACGAAGCGGTTAAAGCTTTTCCAGCCGAGCTGGCACTGCCGCCGCGGCCGGGCTTATTAGCTCGCGGGGAGGGGGCGGTGGGGGAGAGGAGGGGCTGGAGTTGAGAACCGCAGAAAGCTATTCTCAGGGGCTCCCAAGTGTGGGGAGGGCGGCTCAGCAGGAGCTGCGGCTTCCCAGAAAGTTGATTATTTTTAACCCAGGAAGAAGAAAGGAAGGAGGCGAGGGAGAAGGACTCAGAAAAAAGAGAGGATTGCAGAGGAGAGGAGAGGAGAGGAGAGGAGAGGAGAGGATGGGGAAGGGGCAAGGAGAGAGGGGAGAGGAGAGAGGAGAGGAGGAGAGCAGAAGAGAGGGCAGTGGAAGGGAGGGGCCTGGATGGGTTGGCAGGGGGTAATGGAGGGGAGTGGAAGGAGAGGCCAGACCGGTGGAGTGGGGGGAAGTCAGCTGGCAGGGGTCTCTGGGAGGGGCATGGATGTGGAGGGGGCACTGCCACCCTCCTCAGCCTCTCCCTGCACCCCTCTGGCTGTTTTGCCAGGCTCCCGGGCTCCGTGGGGCTCTCCTGCCACGCCCACCCGAGGCTGCCCATCCTGGCCTTGCCACCCCGAGCTAGAGCCGTGCCCTTCGGGGTATCACCAACCCAGGGCTGTGCAGGGCACCAGGCTCGGAGAGTGGGCAGCCGCAGCCCTGCCTTAGGGTGACAAGTCCTTGCCCGCGTGATGACCTCTGGGCGATGGGGCAGGAGCGCTGCCCTGAACACCTCATGGTCCCCAAAGGGCAAGGTTTCTGGAGGAGAGGGGGGAAGGCACCCAGGGTTCCCTTTCTCCAGCCTTGGGGTAGAGCCAGGCTGAAAACCAAGCCCAGAGAGGGGCCTTTAAGGGAGGGTGCTGGGACAATGACAAACAAGACAGATACAGCCGGGCCCACAAGGCTCACAAGTCCTGCAGGGCAGGCAGAAGCTGCACAAACCATGATGAATAATGCATTAAATAACAAGAGGGCAGGGGGCTGGGAGGGCTGGTCCCAGGGGGACCTCTGCGGGGGTCATAGGAGGGCTCCCTGAGGGCCCGGAGTGGCTAACTAGGTAAAGAGTGACCAGCTGAGGGGGCAGGGGCAGCGTGCATGGGGTCCCAGGGCAGAGACTCGAGAGGCTAAGAGAGATGGGATCAGCGTGGCCCAAGACTGTGGCCTCTGTCCTGGAGGTGGCTGGATGTTTTGGGGAGAGTTCCAGAGAGCGGAGGGAGGAGTCCCGATGCGCAGGATGGAGGGGGGCGTCTGTATGACTGAAGCTGGCGAGGGGTCCAGCTCTGGGGCTGCCTGCGGACGTGAGTGTGTGCGTGTGTCCCTTGCACTGAGCGTCCTGCCCTCCACTTGAGGAAAGACCCAGGGGGACACATTCAAGCCCTCCGGGACCAGGAATGGCCTGGCCAGGCCAGGAGAGGATGGATGGAGGAGGACCCTGCCCGCCCCGCCCCCCCACCCGCCGGCTAGAAGGCCAGAACCGCCTCCTCTACCCCTTATGACTCTAGAACCCAGGACCAGCAAGGAGCAGGAGTGGGAGAGGGGCGATGTCCTGGGCTATTGGCTGGAGGGCAACGTCTGCACCCTCATGACTGCAGGGTGCTGAGAAGGCCTCCTTGTGCCATCAGAGTTACCCACGCACTTCCCGCTCAGGTCCCGGGGTCTCTGCTCCCAGGATGGGAAGGGCAAGAATAATGACAGCGACGGAGAAACGATGGGGGGGCCAGGCTCTTAGTAAAGATGGGGTCTGTCCCGGGTCACGTTCGGCCCTGAAGTTTCCGCATCAGTAAAATGAGGGGCGTGGGCTGCAGACTTCCGAGGTGCAAGAGTTAGACTTGCCCCCATCTGCCCCGGGTGGGGGGGGCAGGGGCAGGGGGCAGTATGGTTCCTATGCTGCAGATGAGAAAACCAAGGCTCAGAGGAAGGTGGGGGGCGGGGGGGGGGACACGGGGGGGGGTCGCCTTCTCAGGCCTGCTTCTCTCCTCGGGGGATTCGGTTCCCACAGCCACTGCCCTCCAAATAAAGAAGCGAGTTGCAGAAGGCGTTCCCCCTCCGGGATACCGTCCTCTCCCTCCCCAAAACCCACTCGGTGACCCCGGGCTGGCCCTCTGGGCCCAGGAGGCGTCCGGTCCCCATCGGGCATCTCTGAGCTGTGCTTTCTCGCTGGAGGAGCACAAAGGCGGGTAGCCGGGCAGAGAAAGAGCCCGACAGGCGAGGAGCCGGCTCCACGGGCGCTTTTCTCCCCGCTTTCTTCCTCTCTCGGCTCTTTGTTAAGCTCCCTTTCAGCTGAGCCGGCAGAGCCTGGGTGTTCTGAGCTGACAATAATTGCTGCGTCTAGACAGTGTCTGGTTATGAGGCCTCCCTCTCCCGCGCCTCCCCGGCCTCCCCGAGGCTCCCTTTCCCAGCCCTGCGGCCCTGCTCCACGCCCCCCCACCCCCCCCGTTTCCCACACCCCTCCCCGGCTGGCCCCCCCCCCAGACCCCCACCCTTGTCCCGCCTGCCCGCCTCGCCCCTGCTCACACTTTCTTGTCTCTCTCTCCCTCTCCCCATACCACCCTTGGGCGGGCACACACTCCCTTCCTTCCTCAAGGCCTGAGATCCGGGGGGGAGATGGTTTTGCGTCCAATTTCACGAGTTCTAAGGTCTGTTCCTGCCCCAGCTCAGATTGGCAACTCTGGAAGATTCCCCAGGAGCTAGAGTTTCCGCACTGGTGTCGGCATCGAGGCCCTCGGGGTGTCCGGACAGTAAGAATAACACACGGCGTTTGCTCAGCCCTCTCTCCGCTCCGGCCACCGTGCTAACTCTGTACAAACATTCATTTGTGGAATCCGCCCAACGTTTTTTTAATCTCACTAGGAGAGAGAGAGAGAGAGAGAGAGAGAGGGAGAAAGGGAGAGAGAGAAAGGGACTGAGTCTGTGATGTGTCCCACTTTGCAGATGAGGAAACTGAGACCCAGAGAGGCTAAGTAACTTACCCAAAGTCACAGAGCCAGCAAATAGAGGAACCCAGATGTGAGGCCACACAGGCTGGGTCCAGCCCCAGGAATTACCAACACTGGGAGCATTAAATGCTTACCGAATACCTGGGGCTGAGATCTGCACTTTCCAGGTATTATTTCCTTTAGCCTCGCAGCGCCGTTAGATAGGAGCCAAGATTATGTCCATTATACAGACCGAAAGGGGATGGCCGAGGGCTGCTGGGTGGGGCCAGATGGTGACCTAACTGGGTGTTAGAGAGGCCTAGTAATCCAGGACCTTGCTGTGGCTGCATGGAAAAGGCTTCATGTGAAGTAGGAGACCCATAAATGCTTTATACCGTTTCCCACGTCTCCCCTCTGGGCTTTCTCGAGCGCCTCCTGGGCACGCAGCCCTCGCCAGGCTGGGGGAGACAGGGGCCAAGGTGGGGCTCTGGCATCACGAGATCTCGGCCTAGAGGAGGCTGGCGAGTCAGCCAGCACGAGGGGCACCAGGGCCTCTGGGAGCCACGGGGAGGGGCCCTACATCCAAGAAGGCTTCCTGGAGGAGGTGGAATCAAGACCGGTTGGAGAGGATGAGTGTAGGAGTTAGGCCTAGAGGGGAGGGAGAGGTGTCACACATACGAAGGCCCCTAAGAGAGAGAGGAATAGGGTAATCTCAGAGGACAGGGGAACCCTTGTCAGGCTGACCGGGAGTGGGGGGACCAGGGAGGGAGGTGGGGGGAGCCTCAAGGCTGGAGCCCAGACGACAGGAGGGGCGTCGATGGCCAGGCCGCCTGAGAGCTGGCGCTCATCCCCAGGCGGGCAGGCAGGACCGTGGCGGGGGCGGGCTGGCTGGATTGGAGAGACCCCACAAGTCACACAGAGATGGCCTCCTCCGATGACGGGAGGGGCCTCCGAGAAGTGTCTTCAATGCCATTCCAGACACGGGAATCGGCGTGGGCCAGGGTCCCCGAGGCCCATGTAGCCAGGTACGCTCCCGGAGACCGTGGGGCCACGTACGGAAGGGCCTCCAGAGGCAAGGGATAGGTCACAGCAAAGGTTTGGTGGGTTCATTGGGAAGATTCATCTAGAACCCTGGCAGGACGGCTCCGAAGGGCAAACCTGGAGGCGGGGAGGCCGGGAAGATAAGCTCGGTGCCCGCCACTTCTGGGTCTGTCTCAGAGCCGCGTGGCCACAGGCCCGGGTCGTGGCTTCTCCAGGGGGTGCTGTGCCTTGACCTGCTGCCGGGGGGCTCAGGGGCTGGGAGAGGAGGCGAACGGGAGGGCAGGCCCGCGCTGCGTAAGGCAGGTGGGGACGGTCCAGCAGCGCTCATGGCAAAGACCCGGATCGCGCACAGGCCTGTCATCCCTGCCCCCAAGTCCCCGGGCAGATGGTTCGAGAACTCGGCGTGTTTCCAGTCGGAGGAAGACGGTATGACACATATAAGCACGTGTTTCCCGACACCCCCGATAGGTGTGGGGCAAGCCCCGTAATCAGACACCCTCCATGTGTGCGGCTGAGCGTGTCAGCGAAGATTGTAGCTACTCCCCGAATCTCCGTCTCGCGATGGGACCGCAGCTCCCCCCCGGGGCCGCCCTGAGGGTCCCACGCCCCCCACGACACCATCCTGCCGGCCGCGCGCCTCAGACGCAGGTTCCCGCGCCGCCTCCCCGCCCTCTGCACCCAGCCGGCCGCTCTTTTCTGGAATGTTCCTCTCCAGACATCTCCCAAGATGGCTTTGTCACTTCCTTCCGGGCTCTGCTCAATCACCACCTCCCCAGCGAGGCTCACCCTGGCCGTGCCTGTCTCCTGCCACCCCCCTTGGTCTCCTTTCCTTCTCAGCACCTACCACCTGACATTTTCATGGACTCAGTGATTCATTTGTCAATTGTCTGCTCTCCCCCGGTGGTGGCGGAGCTCCTTTGAGGGCAGGACGCTTGGCTGTCACCGGCTATGCCCCCAGCATCTAGGACAGTGCCTGAGCAGCAGCAGTCTGTCCACGTGGCCAGCATATCCACGAGGCTCAAGAAAGCCCAGCTGGTGGCATCGCCATCCCTGGGGTCATTGATGCCGCTGCTATTTTTATTATTATTATCATTATTATGTTGCTGAGCTGATCCCAGACCTTGGTCCTCCGGCCTGTGAAATGGGCGTCTTGGGGACCGGGACATCAGCCACCGGAAGCCCCCCCCCCCCATCAGGTGGCCGCGGGAGAGACAAAGAACACTCCCCACCCACCTGGGGGAGCCTGCGCCCCTCACTGGAGAGAGAGAGAGGCCCAGGAGAAGCTTGGAGAACGCCAGCCCCAACTCCCCCCCCCCCTCAGAGCTGGGCTGCCAGAAGGCCATACATAATTCATTGCCAAATGGGGCCGCGGGCGGCTCTCTGCGCGGCGCGCCGGGGGCTCAGCACTTTGCTGACTCCTCCTCACACGTGGGTTCATTGCATTTTCTCGGATTCGCAGGGTGCGATCCCCGCCACCCGTCTCACCAAGGGGGAGCCTGGGGTTCAGAGGATGGGGTGACCGCTGGAGTCACGCAACGTCTCAGGGGCCAAGCTGGGCCTCAGGTCAACACACTGGATTCGGATCCCCACTCACCCACCGCCTCTGTGTGGAGGGAAGAGACAGCCCTGGGGAGGGCCTGGCACGGGGGCCAGAGAAGGACCCTCGCACACAGGGCAGGCGGAGGACCGGCCGGATGACAGCGGGGCCGAGGAAGGCTGGGGGCAGGCGTTGCGCCCCCAGCGCCCGCGTCCCCACGCCTTCCTCCCCTTCTACGGCCACCAAGAGCACTGGCTGTGGAGTTTCAGGGGCTTGGTTTGCTCGGCTGTACAATGGGGATAAGAAGACCTCGGCCCCGGGGCCGGGAGACGATGCAGACGCGAGTTGGCCCCCAAAGGGGCACCACCTGCCGAGGGGCAAAGCCGATCCCCACAGGCTCCGTACTCTGCGGCTGTGTTTCGAGAACATTTTTGAAGTAACCACATTTTAGCAGCGGAGGGCAGATTAGACATTGTTGGGGACTTGGGACGGCTGGATGGGGGTGAAACGGGGTGTGGTTAAAAAGGAACAACAGCAGAGGGGCGCCTGGGTGGCTCAGTCGGTTAAGCGTCTGACTTCGCTCAGGTCATGATCTCACGGTCCGTGAGTTCGAGCCCCGCGTCGGGCTCTGTGCTGACAGCTCGGAGCCTGGAGCCTGTTTCGGATTCTGTGTCTCCTTCTCTCTGACCCTCCCCCGTTCATGCTCTGTCTCTCTCTGTCTCAAAAATAAATAAACGTTAAAAAAAAAATTAAAAAAAAAAAAAAAAAAAGAAAGGAACAACAGCAGAAACCCTGGTGGTGACGGGAAGGTTCTGTGTCCCGTCATGGAGGGCGCGCAAGCCCGGGACAGAAGCATGGACACCTAAGTGTGCCCGCAGAAGAGACCAGGAAGCCTGAGTGAGCGGGCTGGGCTGCGTCGTGCCCGTGCCCCAGCTGTGACACTGTCCTGTGGTTTAGCTAGAACGTTCTGTCCGGAGCAAGGGCTGGCGGGGGAGGGGGGGGTGGGGCGCGGGGAGGCAGGATACCTGGGATCTCTCGGTATCCGTTCTTACAACTGCAGGCCGACCTACAGTTCACGCAATAAAAATTTCGAGTAGAAAATGTCATCTGGGGCGCCTGGGTGGCTCAGTCAGTTAAGCGCCCGACTTCGGCTCGGGTCACGATCTCCCGGTTCGTGGGTTCGAGCCCCGCGTCGGGCTCTGGGCTGACGGCTCGGAGCCTGGAGCCCCGCTTCGGGTTCTGTGTCTCCGTCTCTCTCTGCCCCTCCCCCGCGCCCGCTCTGTCTTTCAAAAATGAATAAACGTTAAAAAACATTAAAAAAAAAAAAAAAGAAAGAAAAGTCATCTGCGTCTGCCCTCGAAAGGGTTAAGGGAGTTGCTGTGTGCTGTTTTCCCCCATCACAGTGTCCAGGCCAGGGACCAGGGACCAGGGACCAGAGGGCATTAGCCTGACAGCTGGAGTCTTCCCCCACTGAACTGTCCTTTCTGCCTCACGGTGAGCATCCCCAGTCTTTGTTCCAGAATGTTCCTGTCCTCTTCCGCCTTCCCATAGACAGGAATTCAAGAGTGCCCCTTCAGACTCTAGAACAGACTCTGGAAAACACAAGGAAAGCCTTTGTCATTACTCTCCTGTCTGCATCGGGTGGGGAAACCCAGCCATTCGCGGAGGCTCTCGGTCCGGATGGGGGGAACAGTGACCCCCACCCCGCGGTCTCCTGCCTCCGGGAGAGTTCGGGGCAATGCTGAGGGGCAGGTAAGTGGGTCCCAGACCTACCACGCTCTGCCTCCCATGTGACTCTAGACGATCCCTGTCCTCTCTTTCATACTTAAATTCCTCACTTGAAGCACAAGGGAATTGGACTAGATGGTCCCTTTTTTTTTTTTTAAGTTTATTTATTTATTTTGAGAGAGAGAGAGAGAGCACAAGTGGGGAGGGGAGGGCAGAGAGAGTATGGATCCCAAGCAGGCTCCGCGCCATCAGCTTGACGTGGGGCTTGAACCCACAAACCGTGAGATCATGATTTGAGCCGAAATCAAGAGTGGGACGCTCAACCGACTGAGCCCCTCAGGCGCCCCTGGACTAGATTATCCTCAAGGATGGGGATGGCCCCTAGGTCGCTGGCCAAAGAGGACTTTCTTTCACACCCCGTGTGACTGGACAGGAAGGCCCCGGGCCTTCCCTGCACGTGACCTTGGGCCCTCCCCACCTTGCAGCATCAATATAGTGAGAGGGTTACACGGCTCAGGTCATTAAGTCACTCGACAAACATCCATTGTCTTCTCCGGCACAGACACTAGAGAAAAAGATGGCATCCTTGCCTTCGTGGAACTTGCGATCCGAGGGGAAAAGAATGCCACAAATACATCGAAAATTGCGGATTGTGACATTAGGCAGATTATGGATAGATTGTGAGATGATGCAGATTTTAAGATTATGCCAAGAAGGACAAGGCTCAGTTGGGCCGGTGTGCTTCAGGGCCGTAGTGAGGGACTCCCTGAGGAGTGATAATTAGGCGGCGGGTCAGAGCGGAGCGGGGAATTCACTCTAAGCCAAGGGAGGGGGGGGCCCGGGTAGTGACTGCTCCGAAACAGGGGGCGCAAGAACTGGGGGCCTGTGTAGACAGACCCTGGGCTGTGAGAGATCAGAATCCAGAAAGAGGCCACGCTTCACCACGGGGGCAGGTGCACATGGGAGGCGAGCCTGGGGGGCCAGAGCTCCAGGCTGAGGAGGCTCACCTCCACCTTCCGACAGAAGGGGTCCTCAGAGATGCATTAAGCAGGGGCGGGGGGTGGGGGGGGTTTACCAGATTGGAGGTGTGTTTACCAAGAGGAGAAGGGGATCTCATGGGCCCTCGTTGTTGCCCTGAATCATTTTCACTGTGGTGTTCCTTAAACCAGTACGAACATAAAACGAGGCACAAATTCCCTGTAGCTCTTAGCCAGCCATAACACCAAGACGAATTGGTCAATCGAATACAGAATCAATTCAAATCGGATTAATTTTATGTGACGCATTCCGTCTTTGGTTTGAAGCCCTGTCACCAGCTGACAGTACAAACGTGGCCCGACCACTGTGGCTTTGAGTTTGCGGGGCCGGGCGGATTGGCCTTTGAGATCGATAGTCGGCGGGCAACTCCAGAAAAAATCGGAGGTGGGAGGAGTAGTTCAATTAAAGCACTTCCCGAGGGAATATCCGAAGGACCCGCAGATGCGTGAAGAGGTGCTCAGCGTCCTGACTCCATCAGGGGAAACACAAATTAGGACCACCAGCACGGCTCCAGTGAAGGAGGCTGACAGAATCGAGTGCTGGCGGACGTGGGGAGCAACCGGAACCCCTTCCAGCCAGAGGAAATGTGAATTTCCAAAAGCCATCTTGGGAAGCGTGTGCTGGGTCTACTCAACCTACACGTGCCCTGTTCTCTGAGCCAGCACCCCGGCCCCGGGGCAGAGACCCGACAGAAGTGTCTCCGTGCGTCCACCAAAGGACGTGACCTGGAATATTCTCAGTGGCACCGTTGGTCGTGACCCGGAACATTCCCAGTGGCACCGTTGGTCACGGCCATAAATGGAATGAATCCAACCATCCTGCAGCTGTAGGCGAGGTAGGATGAATGAATTGTAGACTATCCGGGTGATGGATGATGGGCCCGCCTTCAAGATGGACGACCTACAACCATACACAGCCACGTAAGTGAGGCTCACAGACATCATGCGCAAAGGATGTCTTTTATATAAGCCACGGAAACAGGCACAATTGGTCCGTGGCGTTAGACATCAGGGTAGATGGAGATTGCCCTCGTGGGAAGGAGGGGTGGCGACTGGGGATTTGGAGAAGGAGGAGACCAATGGACCGGACAATGGGGAAGTGGCTAGAAACAGCACTTTGGTTCTCAAGGCTCTGAATTCAGCCGAAAGGCCAGACGTGGGGCAGGGGGAAGGGCCCAAGAAGTGCAGCTTCGGGTCCCCTGGTCCCCCTTTCCTTGCCCACACAGACTACCAACTAGCAAGCAGTAACCTAGGCCACAGCCCACATTGGCTGACAAAGCCCAAGGCACCTCGTCCTCCTCCAGCCCCACGACCCTGCCTTGCTCTTATCACCACAACCTGTTGACCCAAGGGTGCCTTGGCTTGACCGGCGGAAGCTAGGGGGAAGAAAGGGGTTGGGCTTACGGGCCAGAGAGTGGGAGCTCCTCTGGGGGAGAGGCCTCGCCGACAGTGCTGGGGCACCGAACGTTGGTGGGCAGACCCCTGGCCCCAGCGTCCGGGGAAGGAGTGGGCACTGGGCAGCATGAGGCAGACGCACTGGCACAAGCCATCGACCCCAGCCGGCCTCAGGCGAGCTCAGGCTCAGCCCTGGCTCTGGTGCCCCACTTGTGCCTTCACCTCCCCTCCCCAGCTGCTTTAGAGTGGGTCAAGGAGGAAGGCCATTCTCTGCTCCGGGACAGGGGACAAATGACCAACATGCCGCTGCCAGTGAGACGGGCCTTGTCTGTCCACGAGAACCTGGTGCTCCACAGAGGCCAGGTGGATGAATACTCTACAGGCAGGATGCTGTGTGGACCGCCGATGGGGGCCTCCCCACCGGAAGCTCGCTGACAGGCTTCCAGAAGAATGGGATTGTAAACCATGGGTTCCGAGTTTAGAGGGAGAGACACAGAATCCGAAGCAGGCCCCAGGCTCCAAGCTGTCAGCACAGAGCCCGACGCGGGGCTCGAACCCACAAACGGTGAGATCGTGACCTGAGCCGAAGTCAGTCGCCCAACCAACCGAGCCACCCAGGAGCCCCTTCTTTGTGCCTCCTTTACTGTCTTCTGTTGGGCCAATCATGTATTTATAAATGTTCCATTCTGTCTCATCTGTTGACTTTTTAGCTATATCTCTTTATATCTTTGGTTGCTCTAGGAGAGGGGTTATGCTATGTACTCTCACATTCTCACAGTTTCCCTTTCAGAGATAAAATACCACTTCATGTATTCTGTAAGAACTTCACCAAAGTGGAATTTTATTTTTTTCCCCTCTCCTGTCTTTTGTATTATTGTGGCCGTCGATTTCACGTTTCTGTATGGTAAATCCCAGAATGCACTGATATTTTTGCTGTAAGGAGTCCGTCATTTTGAAGGAAGTTCCGAAAAGAAAAATTTGTCTTCCGTATCCACTCACATCTTTGCCATCATCAGTGGTATTGTTCCCCCTGCAAGCCTGAAATTCTACCTGGTGAATAATTTCCCTTAGACCTAAAGACTTTTCTTTGGCATTTCTGATCATACGGGTCTCCTGGCGACATTTTCTGTCTTTTTTTTTTTTTTTTTTGAGAGAGAGGGTGGGGGGCTGGCGGGCAGAGGAAGAGACTGAGAATCTTAAGGAGGCTTTTCACCCAATGCAGAGCCGATCCCACAACCGTGAGATCATGAACTGAGCTGAAATCAAGAGTTAGACACACAAGCAATGGAGCCACCCAGGCACCCCATCTGCTTTCATTTATTCAAAAATTAATTTTTTTTCCATTTGCAAAGACATCTCACTGATAACATTCTAAATTAACAGAAGTTTTCCTTTCATCATTTTTAACGTATCGCTCCATTGTCTCCTGACTTGCATTGTTTTAACGAGAAGTCTGTTGTCTTTCGCATCATTGATCTTCTGTGCATAATTGTCTCGGGTTTTTTGGTTTGTTTTTTTCAGTTTTGTTTTTTTTTTTTTAAGTTTTATTTGTTTGTTTTGTTTTCTTCAGCTGCCTCCCAGATTCTCTCTTGATTGTTGGTTTTCAGCAGTCTGACCATGATATGCCTAAGTACGGTCTTCTTTGTTATTTATCACGACTGGGGCTTACGGAACTTCCTTGATGGTTTTTTCAAAATTAGGAGATCAGCAGCTAATATTTCCTCACATGCTTTTTTTCTGGCCTATTATCTCTCTTTCCTCCTCTGGGACTCCAATTCAATGTGTGTTAAGCCTGCTTGATCCTGGGGTACCAGCGTGGCTCAGTCAGTTAAGTGTTTGTTGATTTCAGCTCAGGTCATGATCTCACAGTTGTTGGGTTTGAACCCTGCATCGGACTCTGTGCGGACAGTGCAGGGCCTGTTTGGGATTCTCTCTCTCTCTCTCCCTTTCTCTATGCACCTCCCCAGTTCACACACCCTCTCTCTCTCTAAATAAATATTGACTTGTCATTACATTTACTGGTCCTATTTTATTGGGTCTAGTCCTATCCAGTGGATGTTTACGTGGCTTTTAATCCCATCCAATGGATGTTTGACTTTTGAGATATCAATTTTAAGTTAGAATTTAATCTGATTCTTTTTTATTATTTTTATTTTATTTATTTTGAGAGAGAGAGAGAGTGAGAGAGAGAGAGAGAGAGAGAGAGCAAGTGGGGGAGGGGCAGAGGGAGAGGGAGAGAGAGAATCCCAAGCAGGCTCTGCACTGTCAGCACAGAGCCTGACACAGGGTTCAATCTCATGAACCATGAGATTATGACCTGAGCCAAAACCAAGAGTCAGAGGCTTAACCGACTGAGCCACCCAGGTGCCCCAGATCTGATTCTTTAAACAAACAACAAAACAAAACAAAACAACAACAACAACAAAACTTCCTTATCTCCTGGGTTATGGGTTGATATATGCCCTCTCCCAAAATGATATGCTGAAGTCCTAACCCCTAAACCCCTAGTACCTCATAATATGACCTTATTTGGAAATAAGGTCATACAGATGTAATTAGTTAAAATGAGGTCATACTGGAGTAAGGGGGGTCCTCCACCCAATATGATTGGTTTCCTTATAAGAAAAGGAGAGACACAGAGAAAATACCACATGAAGAGGGAGGCAGAGATTGGAGTGATGCATATACAAGCCAAGGAACATCAAGAATTGCCAGCCATCTGGGGCGCCTGGGTGTCTCAGTCAGTTAAGCATCCGACTTTGGCTCAGGTCACGATCTCACGGTTTGTGGGTTCCAGCCCCGCCTCAGGCTCTGTGCTGACAGCTCAGAGTCTGGAGCCTGCTTGGGATTCTGTGTCTCCCTCGCTCTCTGCCCCTCCCCCGTTTGTGCTCTGTCTCTCTCTCTCTCTCTCAAAAAATAAACATTAAAAAAAAAAAAAAAGAATTGCCAGCCATCACCAGAAGCTAGGAGACAGGCATGGGACAGATTGTCTCTCAGAAATCTCAGAAGGAAGTAACCCTGTCAACTCCTAGATTTCAGACTTGTAGCCTCCAGAAGTGTGAGGGAATAAATTTCTGTTGTTGTGAGCCCCCCAGTTTGCAGCACTTTGTTCCAGCAGCCTTAGGAAACTAATGCACTCCTAAAATTTCTCGTGTTTTCATCCATTATAATTGTCTTTTCCTGTACATTCTTTAACAAATGTATCATAATGATTTAAAAGTGTGCTTACTAATTCCAACATCTGGGTTGTCTTTGATCTGTTTCTACTGAACTCAAAAATATATCTTGTCAGGGTGCCCGGATGGCTCAGTCAGAGGAGCATGTGACTCTTGATCTCGGGTTTGTGAATTCAAGCCCCGTGTTGGGTGTAGAGATTATTTAAGAATAAAGTATTTTAGGGTCACCTGGGTGGCTCAGTTGGTTAAGCGGCCGACATCAGCTCAGGTCACGATCTCACAGCTCGTGAGTTTGAGCCCCTCATCAGGCTCTGTGCTGACAGCTTGGAGCCTGGAGCCTGCTTCAGGTTCTCTGCCTCCCTCTCTCTCTCTGCCCCTCCCCCACTTGCACTTTGTCTCTCTCTCTCTCTCAAAAATAAAGAAACATTTAATAATAAATAAATAAAATATTTTAGGGGCACCTGGGTGGCTCAGTAGGTTGAGTGTCTGACTTCAGCTCAGGTCATGATCTCACAGTTTGTGAGTTCGAGCCCCACGTCGGGCTCTGTGCTGACAGCTCTGAGCCTGAAGCCTGCCCTAGATTCTGTGTCTCCCTCTCTCTCTGTCCCTCCCTTGCTCGCACTCTGTCTCTCTCTCTCAAAAATAAACATTTAAAAAATTTTTAAAATAAAATAAAAAATAAAATCTTTCAATGGGGCACCTAAGTGGCTCAGTCAGTTGAGTGTCTGACTTCGGATAAGGTCATGATTTCACAGTTCATGGGTTCAACCCCCAGCTCAGGCTTTGTGCTGACAGTACGGAGCCTGCTTCAGATTCTCTGTCTCCCTCTCTCTCCTCTCTCTGCCCCTCCCCCACTCATGCTGTCTCAAAAATAAACATTAAAAAAATTTTTTTTAATAAAAAATGAAGGGGCACCTGGGTGGCTCAGTCGGTTGAGTGTCTGACTTCAGCTCAGGTCATGATGTCGCATTTGGGGGTTTGAGCCCCTCATTGGGCTCTGTGCTGACAGCTCAGAGGCTGGAGCCTGCTTCGGATTCTGTGTCTCCCTCTCTCTCTGCCCCTCCCCTGCTCGTGCTCTGTCTCTCAAAAAATAAAATTAAAGAACATAATAAAAAATAAAATCTTTAAAAGTCTTGTCTATGTGTCACATTTTCCTGTGTCATCCCATATCTAGTAATTTTTACTTTTATGCTGGACATTGTGTGATACAATGTAGAAATTCTGGATTATGTTATCTTCCTCTGAAGAATTTTGCATATCCTTCTATTAAATTGTGGACCCTTCACCTTGACCTTGTGGATGCTTGGTGTTAGACTTTGGTAAGACAGGTTTGCTTCTAAGTAATGGTCTCCCAGGATCTCACTGAAAATCCTGGTGTGTTTAACAAACCACTCCAACTTGGTGAAATTTGAACTAGAAAATCTGTTTCCCCAGTGCCAAGCAGCTGCAGAAATCTCCACTCAGCATTTTCAGTCTTCCATTTGTGTTTTTCCCTTGGAGTCAGGACCCATGCCAGGGTCAGCCAAGGATTAGAGGGGAGTTTTCTCCCTCTGTAGTCCTTTTTTCTGGGATTTCTCTCTCTCAATTTCCAGTTTCTCTCGAGGCTCTAAACTCCAATTTCCTACTCTTCGGCTAATAAGGTTTCTGATTCCTGCTTGTGTTCTATTCCCCTCAGCATAAACTAGAGAATGACCTCAGGTCAAAAGCCCGCTAAATGTGTCTCGCATCAGTATGGTTTCCTTATTTCAAGAGGCATAGGTCCCTCCAGTTTCTGCCTGACTTTGGTCACTTCTTGTGGTGCCAGACAAATCTGTTTTATATCTTTGTCCAGATTTTGTCACTGTTACCAGCGGAAGGTTAATCGGATGAAAACTACCCTTCCACTATCAGAAAGTCCGTGCTTCGTAAATCACGACTTATGCTGCCTAAGACTTAGAAGTTCATGCTCATGTTGGGTCTAGTTTTAGACTTGACATTGGAAGTGATATGGTTTAGTGGACAGTTCAGACCCCTTTCCTGTGGTCTGGAGCCAGCTACCCCTGATGTTGAGCCTTGAGCCTGCTGCTTTGTGGAACAAAGGCCTTTATCTCATTGAACGTCAGTGGCCTCAACAAGAATAACACTCTCTGTCTTGAAGGACGAGGCATGGAAATAAGCGGAGTGAAAGCCCGGCACCATGCCTGTACATAATAAAGTACTCAATAAATGGGAGCTGTTATTAGCAGTGAATTACACGATTCTCTTCTTATAAGTAAAGATCCCCCAATGACGTAACAGTCAGCCAGATCCAATATTGGCCTTGAGTAAGCTCCCACCCCATTCCATCGATACATTTTAAAACACAAGCTGATGTCCAACAGGTTTGGTCTTCACAGTCGGGTGCACCTGCTGAGTGTAGGGAGGGCCCCGCACCCTCTGGGATGGCCTGACCCACGCCTTCTGCACCTAGAAGGTTCCCGGTTAGGGCACCAGTGAGGATTCCTGCTAGCTCCCGTCTGGGCTCAGTCAGGTCCCGATTAAATGGGATGTGCTGGGCTGGACGACACTCACTCACCAGGCTTACACAGCAACCCGAATAGGTAGAAATCGATATGCTTGGTATTTAAGGGGAAGAGGCCCTCTGAAACAGCAGAGGCCACTGAACACAGAAGCCCAAACAAACGCCTTGGCAGAGGGGCCCATGGTTTTCAGGCAGAGCCGAGGGACCCAAGGCTGCATTTGGGATCAAGTGACATTGGGCACCTCCCTTTGAACAAACAAAACAAGGGGCGCCGGGGTGGCTCAGTCGGCTGGGCGACCGACTTCACTCAGGTCATGATCTCACAGACCGTGGGTTCGAGCCCCGCGTCGAGCCCTGTGCTGACAGCTCAGAGCCTGGAGCCTGCTTCGGATTCTGTCTCCGTCTCTCTCTCTGCCCCTCCCCTGCTCACTTTCTGTCTGTCTCTCTCTCAAAAAATAAATAAACATTAAAAAATAAAATAAATTTGGGGCGCCGGGGTGGCTCAGTCGGTTAAGCGTCCGACTTCGCTCAGGTCATGATCTCACGGTCTGTGAGTTCGAGCCCCGCGTCGGGCTCTGTGCTGACAGCTCAGAACCTGGAGCCTGCTTCAGATTCTGTGTCTCCCTCTCTGTCTGACCCTCCCCCGTTCATGCTGTCTCTCTCTGTCTCAAAAAATAAATAAACATTAAAAAAATTTTTTTAATAAAAATAAATAAATAAAATACATTGAAAAAACAAGACAAAACTCTCCTTGCCTCAGTTTCCCCGTATGGAACACAGGGTGCACATGCCCGACACTCTTTTCCGCACCAGGCTGTTACGGGGCCCTTCAAAATAAAGTACTCTGAAGACCAGGATAAAAAGCATCTACCCCCATCCCAAATCTCCAGCTTTGCATCGTGCTGGGCAAACTCACCAGTCTTTATAAGGGCAAGTCGGGGCAATGGAACCCGCGTCCCTTGGGGGGAAAAAATGAGAGCTTTCAGAGAGAGACAAATAACTTGCAATTTAAATGCAGAAGAGAGCAGGCTGTGCCACCACATATGCAGATCGATGCAAATGGTATGCAAATAGCCCAGCATCAGCCTGGGTTTGCCAATGTCCTCCGCCAAGCAGCCGGTTACAGGGGGTTCGGCCGGGACTGCTCTGTGCCAGAAGCTCACATCTGGGGCCCAGAGGCCTTGGGGTGAATGTTTGGTTGCACTTCCTCCAGAAAGCTCTCCAAGACCCAGCAGGAGGCAGCCCCCTCCCTCCGCTCCTCAGGGCTGGGCGCCTACCTCCAGATTCCCGACAAGGGTGGTACCCTCCTCTCTCCCTTCAGACTGTGAGTTCTTGAGCGCAGGGGCTCCCTCTCGCTCACCACCACACCCCCACACTCGCGCAGAGCCTGGCACCAAGCAGGCCCTCGGGGGGTTGCAGGCTCAGGGCATGCAGGAAGGCAGGATGGGACGGGGGAGTTCGTTTCTAAGTCTTCCGTGACCCAAGAAGAGGCCGAGCCCTCTTCGGAGGCTCCGGGCGCTGGTCCCCCAACGATTCAGCACCAGTACCTTGTGACCGATGAAGACGAAAGGGTCGAAGCTTGTAAGCGATTTACCTAATCGGTGAATTGGCAAAGGTTCCACTTGGTTGATAGAACGACATCCTTGCCCCTCTCTTTCAATCTGTCCTCCTTCCTAGGGTGGGCCGGGACCTTACCTAGAGACGCCGGACAATAAATACTGGCTGACAAGTTACTGAATGAATGAGTGCGTGACGAACAAACGAACAAGGTTTCAGCTAGCCCTCCAGAAACTGCCCATTCGCCGTAGCCCTTTCTGTCTACTCACAGCCCTTCCACTCAGCTGCTAATCTTTATCTATTGCCGTAACAATTATGAATTCTCTTTGGTGCAATGAGGGGGACAGTCCCGTCTCATGCTAATGAGTGTGCCACCTCAAGCGGATGCTTTTCTGCGTAGGGTCGTTTCCCCCCGAGGCCTCCTGAAGCCATTAGCACAGATCAGAAGTGTAGGAGAGTAAAGGTCCCCCCCACCCCCCCCACCCCCCCACCCCCCCCCCCCGCCCGGCCACCTTCTGCAATGGAGGACAGGAACCGGTGGACAGACGCTCCCGCCTCCCGTCTTCTGGGTGACAATTCTGGGAGGCATTCCTTTCACTTCCAGAGTTCCTGGTTGAATAAGTCCCTCCTTTGCCTACGGCGGGACCGGAGAGCCACATGGTTCCTCCTCCGACCCCTGCTTTCCTGCCTCCTGGGGTCACTCAACTCAAGCTCTGCTTTCAAGGGACCCCAAATTAGGGCAGGGTCGGTTCTCAGTATCCGGTTGTACCCATGAACGTGCATCTCACGAAGACCACAGACATCCGAAGGTGGAACATAGATGGAGAATAGATGGGGAAAACAGTTCACGGCCCAAGTGAACTATTTCACTCATAAGCCAGTGCCAAGGGGTGTCGAATGAGCACTCATTCATTCATTCACTCACTCAGCGCGGAATTCTTGGCCTCCTGCTCCGCGCGGAATGCAACAGAGGAGGCCCCGCCCCCGCGCTGCTCACAGCCTATAGAAATAGGAGTTGAAGTCACAGGTGCAAACCCCAAAGGTAATTTACATTTTTCTAGCAGCTTCATTAAAGCGAAGTGAAGAGACACTGGTGGAATTCATCCGAACACTATTTGTATTTAACCTAGCATACCCAAAATATTATGATTTTGACATGTCACAAACATTACAATTATTAGTGGGATTTTTGTTTTCGTACTTCTAAGTCCTTGAAATCTGGCTCGTGTTTTACGCTTCCGGCACATCTCAACTCAGACTAGCCACACTTCAAGTACTCGCTCCGTGGATAGTACGGCCTGAGCCCCCTCCCTCTGCCCCCCCCCCCCCCCGTGTGACTTTGGGCAAGTCCCTGCAGAGTGTGTCTTCATCAGAGAGAGATCTCAGACGGAGAGGGCTTTGTAAACGCGCTGCGAGTCAGCGACTACCCTGGCAGCCAAGGGACTCACAGGTTTGGGGAAACACGCACCTAGTGTTCCTTGGGGGAAGAGAGAGAGCTCTCCTCCCAAACTTGGGGCACTGGAACCCCAGCCACCCAGGAGAGGGGGAGGGGAGGGCTGGAGGAGGAGTTAGTGACCAAGTCCCTCTCCCCTCTCCCCTCCAGGCAGAGCGGTACCGCTCTAAGGTGTGCAAATGAGAGTCCCTTTTCTCCCAAATGACCTGCCACCTGCCTATTAAAGCGCCAGAGGGATAGTTCTGCCATCTCAGGGCTGGTGGCCATCAGGCAGGAGGAAGGCTAAGGTTGGGCTTCGCAAGGGGGCTGTAACAGCTGCTTTAATTTTGTAAAAGCCCGAAGTCAGAGTTTGGAGCTGGTTGTGTGGGATCGCTAGCTGGCTCATTCACACATTAGACACACACTTACCAAACGCCTCGTGTGTTTGCGCTGTTACCGTGAGGATGCTGGAGACAGAGAGAGAAAACAAACGGGCCTGGCCCAGGGAGTGCAAGTCTGATGGGGGAGGCCAGACAGCAAGCAGGCGGCCACGGCGCAGCCGGTGAGGGGTAGAAACAACAAGGTCAAAGGAAGGGCCAGCTCGTGAAGACGTGCGTGGCTGGGGGGCAAGATGCCGAGGCGGCCTGGCTGGACTTCAGACGCTACCCACGGTAGGTTGAGTCCAGCCCAGGATGGGTCTCGAATGTTCTCCGAGGCTCACGGCGCCGGTGAGGGGTAGAAACAACAAGGTCAAAGGAAGGGCCAGCTCGTGAAGACGTGCGTGGCTGGGGGGCAAGATGCCGAGGCGGCCTGGCTGGACCTCAGACGGTACCCACGGTAGGTTGAGTCCAGCCCAGGATGGGTCTCGA
This sequence comes from Panthera leo, assembly GCF_018350215.1. Classification (NCBI taxonomy): domain Eukaryota; kingdom Metazoa; phylum Chordata; class Mammalia; order Carnivora; family Felidae; genus Panthera; species Panthera leo. Next base: position 87,525,114 of record NC_056691.1, read on the forward strand.
ATGTTCTCCGAGGCTCTCCTGCTCCAAACAGCAGGACTACCACAGGAACCCTGACTCAGCTTTTCCGTGGCCTTTGGCAAAATCACCAAGTAGGTGAAACGCGTGTCTCGTTGCCTGGACATTCACAGGCCTCTATCGCTGCGCTGCGGTGGGGTGTTCGGAGATGCAAAAGAGGTTGGAAACAAACAAAACACACAGGACTCCTTTCCTAGCAGAACTGTGAGTTACACAGCAGAAAACCCTCCTGCTACGAAATACTATTTGGCCCTGGTGGTTAAAATATAACAAACATCCTTCAAAGTGCACGGCTGCGCTTGCAGGAAAGGAAGGGAACTCCCCAGGGATAAAAACAAAGAAGTAGCTGAAAACCAGAGCAGGAATCGGGAGGGCCAGTGCTGGCGGCCGTGTCCCACCAGGTGGGCCGGGCCATGAATCTCAGCAGCCTGGAGATTGGATTTTACAGCCCCCGTGGGGACAAGAAATAAGGCTGTGGGCTGCACAAAGCAAGGAGTTGTAAATGAGACCCACCTCCAAGCCAGATTCGTCAGGGTTTCAGACTCAGTGAAAAGATGGACGAGGATTAAAAACAAACAAACAGCAAAACCACTCTCTGCTCACACAGATCACGTGAAAAGCTCATCTGGGCTTACAGTGGGTCACAGGCTGCTCTGGGAATTTGTAACCACGGACTTAGCTTCAAGGCGTTTGGGATTTAAATTGACACTACCCTGCTTCCCAGCATGTTCTGGAGACTCTGAAAGCAAGAATTAACACCAACGGGGGCGGGGGCGGGGGTGTCCCTGGCTGGAGATGCCGTGGGCAGGGGCAGAAACAGATGTGAACACTCACCAGAGGGCCTTGACCTCAACCCAGGCTGCCAGGGTCCACACTGACAAAGGTCCCTGCAGATGAGCTCACAAAGAAAAAATTACAAAACAACAGCAGTCAGGGGAGGGAATAAGTGATAAAACCCACAGTAGGTTTGGACCACCCCTTTCCCCCACCCAGCCACAACCTCGTAGGACAGATCCAGGAGATACGGACGACAAAACAGCTGTGATTAAAATGGCCAAACAGTCCTGGGAAGTATCAAAAAGAATGAAATATAATGAAAAAAGAAGAGCCGGGGTTTCTGATTAGAGGTGGCAGATCAAACAGAGGCATTTGTCTCTGCTCTTTCCTGAAACTCCTTTAAAATGGCAGAAAAGGGGGGTGCCTGGGTGGCTCGGTCGGTTGAGCGTCCAACTTCGGCTCAGGTCACGATCTCGCGGTCCGTGAGTTCCAGCCCCGCGTCGGGCTCTGTACTGATGGCTCAGAGCCCGGAGCCTGTTTCAGATTCTGTGTCTCCCTCTCTCTCTGCCCCTCCCCTGTTCATGCTCTGTCTCTCTCTGTCTCAAACATAAATAAAACATTAAAAAAAAAAAAAAAGCAGAAAAGGAATTCTTACTCCAGTGGCAAAGAAAATGGGATAATTTTGAAATTGGAAAGCAGACCGATCAATGAGTGGGAACCAACTTAATGGGTACAAAAAAATTGAGTCTTAAGCCAGCAGTGAGGAAAGTCTAGAGCCCCCCCCCCCCCCGCCCACCGAAGCTTTCAGGAATTAAGACAGTTTGTAGAGCAGTTAGTAACCAAGACCCCATCCCCCAAGCTGATGGCCTCCACCATGTCCCGACAGAAGAGAGAAAGTTTATTCCCCGGAGAGGGTAAAACCAAGGGACTCTCTACTGGAGAAGAGTGGACCCAGCTGGGGCCGGGGTATGTCCCTGGAAATGGGGAAATGAAGTGAAGATCTTCACATTGAATATCGATACTCCCAACTGGCAACCAAGCTTAGTATTAACCTCCAGACAGGAGATCGAAAGATAACTCTAGGGGTGCCTGGGTGACTCAGTCAGTTAAGCATCTGACTCTTGATTTCAACTCAAGTCACGATCTCACAGTTTGTGGGTTTGAGCCCCACATCAGGCTCTGCACTGACAGTGCTGAGCCAGCTTGGGATTCTTTCTCTCTCCTTCTCTGTGTCCCTCTCCTGCTCATTCTCTCTCTCTCTCTCTCTCTCTCTCCCTCTCTCTCAAAAATAAATAGATAAAATCTGAGAAGCCCAGGAGGAAAGACCTAAGGACAATGACATCAGAAATTTCCCAATGAAAGAGCCTAGCCAGATCACTTTTCAGTGGAGTTTTTGGTGGGCGGCCAAATCTCAGCTCTGAGTTTCCAAGCAGCCTCTGTGTTCAGGAGCCAAGGATCACCAGGCAAATGAGGGAAGCTCCTAACTCAGAGCCAAACGATAACCAAAAGACAAAAAGCAACTTTGGAGGAACATAGATGATGATGATAAGGAGAAGAAAAATGTGAAAAAAATTATCATTAGTATCATCAAAGACATAAGAGATATAGCACACATTAAACAAGTACAGGATGTTATTAAAAAGGAATGCTCTGAGAACAGCAACTACAACAAAAATATCTCTTGGGTAGAACAACTGAAAAGCTCAGCAAAAAGATGGGAAGATAAGTCCGCAGATGAGGCAACAGCCCAGAAAGCAGAGAAAAAGACAAAGCATAGGAGAGAAAAGACATGAAAATTAGAGAAGCAGCCTGGGAGATCTAACATCCAAATAAGAGGAGTTCCAGAAAGAATAGAGGAAATAGAGGGAATGATAATCATCAAATAAGTTATTAAGGTAAATTTCTCTGAATTAAATGGCATGTTTCCAGATTGAAAATGCCCACTAAGTATCCAACAAAATGGATGAAAATATTTGCACACTAAGACACATCATTGTGAAATTTCACATCACTAAGAACAAATGAAAAATCATACAAACTCCCAGAGAGGGAAAAGATAGATTTTATACAAAGCACCAAGAATCAGAATGGCATCAGACTTCTTACAGCACCACCGAAATTCGACGAAAAGGGAGCTAATGCCTTTAAAATCTCAAGAAAAATATATTTCAAACTTTGAATTCTATACCCAGATAAACTGTCAATCAGTACTGAGAGTGGAATAAAAATATTTTCAGAAATGAACAATCTCAAAAAGTCTAACTCCCATACACCCTTTCTCAGGAATTTACTAGAAGACACGCTCTATCAAAACAAGGTTGGGGGGGGGACAAAAAAAAGTTAAGGCAGAAAATCAACACATAAAAGAAACAAAGGGAATTCTCAAGCAGTTGATGAAGGGAGATCCCGACAGGCCTGGAGAGCAGCCAGAAGAAATTGGAATAGACCAGAAGGACCTATGAAAAATGTTTCCAGGAGGATGAAGTTGGAAGGATAACTGATATGTTTGGGTGTATCAAGAGGCTGAGAAAGGATTAAGGATAAATTCAAGATAGTTCTACAGAAAACTAAGCAAACAAATAAATAAAAACCCAGACAATATCAACTACAGGAAAACAAAAGGTTTTGGAAGAAAAGAAAAATAACTGTAGTGTTCCACATGGTACTGGGTAAATAGGATTATGTAATCATAATAATGTGAACTTTAAATCACGATTTCCCGTCACTATATTGCAGGAATGGCGGGACAGGAAGTCTGTGTGTGGAAGGTAGAGGGAAGGGTGATGCTGGTGAAAGTTAGATAGTTCCTCCTCTTTTATTGTAGAAAGTTGACAGCTAACCCCTAAAACTGAAGAAAAAAAAAACCCGTGTTATTTAGTGATATGAAGGTAAACTCCAAAAGCAACAGTTAAAAGAGTTAAAGTTGCTTGCCCCTGGGGAGCAGAAAATGGAGGAATTGGGGGAAGGGGGACAGGAAGCTTCAGTTTTCATAATAAGCCTGTGGACCAACATGGTTTAAACTATACGCATGTGCACAATGAAAATTTTTAAAAAGGACAAGTGAAATAGATTTGAACAATAAATTTTTCCTACACTCTTATGTGTCCTCTTGAATCCTCTCAGCTCTACAGTCTATGAGAATCGTGGCCAGGTGTTCTTTCCCAACTGAGTCTGCATGGTCTCTGATCAGCTTCATACAGGCACAACCTGATAGCATTTCTGCCTCTTGCTCCCATGGGCTTCCCTGTTGTTGGTGGTGCTTGAAATGCCATGGGATCCACTCAATGCCCAGGCATATACAAGATGGTTCCACAAGATCAAACAATTGGTTGTGACTAACATCAAGAAGTGACCAGCTCAGTGATGTACCTTCATATCGGGTCTCTCTTCTTTCCTTTTCTCTCACTCCAGCTTTCCCAGGATTGCATTCCCTGGAAAATTAGTGGCATTTCACTTTCACCTCAGTTGTGCTTATGGAGGCCCTAGAAAACAGACCCTTGGATTGGGATTTGGTGTTGGATTATTCACACATCATACTTAACTATGAAAGACTGAATGTTTTTCTCTTAAGGTCAGGAACAAGGATGTCTCCTCCTCTAACTACTCCTATTCAACAGCCAGTGCAATAAGACAAGAAAATAAAACATACACCTTGGAAAGAAAGAAAGGTGCTTCTATTCACACATGACATAATTGTCTACATGAAAAGCCCCATAGAACTAATAAGCTCAGTAACATCACATAAGTCAGCATACAAAAAAAAGTGTATCTCTAGATATTCATAATAAATAATTGGAAATTGGATTTCCAATTTGAGGGGTGCCTGGGTGTCTTAGTCAGTTAAGTGTCCAATTCCTGATTTTGGCTCAGGTCATGATCTCGCAGTCAGGAGATCAAGCCCCATGTTGGGCTCTGCATTGACAGTGTGGAGCCTGCTTGGGATTCTCTCTCTCTGCCCCTCCCCACTCTCACACACATTCTCTCTCTCTCAAAATGAACAAACCTGTTTTTTAAAAGAAAAAGAAATATCACTGAAAAAAACATATGACTATATCTGAATGCTTAATACTAGAAAATACTAATGAAAGAAACTTTAAAACACCTAAATAAATGGAAAAATATACCATGTTCATGGATTGGAGGACTCAATTTTGTTAAGCTGTCCATTATCACCAAATTGATCTACAGAGTCAATCTAATTCCAAACAAAATCCTTATGAGCTTTTTGGGAAAAATCTACAAGATCAATTTTAAATTTACATGGAAAGGCAAAGAAAGTAGTACAACAAAAACAATTTTGAAAAATAACAAAGCTTCAGAACTCACACTAGATTTCAAGACTTTGAATAAGGTTACAGTAATTAGTGTGGACATTTTAGCCAGGGACTTTGCTAAATTCACTTATTAATTCTAATCATTTATTTGTTAATTTTTTGTGGATACAATCATGTGGTCTGTGAATAGTGACAGTTTGTTCTTTATTTCCAATTGTTATACTTTTAATTGAATTGAATTTATTATTATTATTATTATTATTATTATTATTATATTATTATTTTTGCTTTATTGCAAGTCCCAAACCGGAAACATCCCCAAAATATCCATCAACAGTAGAATGTATTGCTAAATTGTGGTAAATTCACACAATGGAATACTAAACAATGTTAAGAATTATTAAACTATTGTTACACAAGACTACATTATAAACTTCACAAACATAGTGTTAAATAAGAGAAGTCAGACACATGGGGTGCTTGGCTGGCTCAGTAAGCAGAGCATACAACTCTTAATCTCAGGGTCCTGAGTTCAAGTCCCACACTGAACATGGAGCCTACTTTAAAAAAGAGACAGAGAGAGAGAGAGAGAGAGAGAAATCAGACACAAATGAATATACTGAATACCACTTACAAAGGGTAATAGTAATAATTACCTTTTTGTAGTTAGTGACTGAGGGGACAAGAGAGAAGCCTTCTGGGATGCTGCTAACATTCTAATTCTTACCCTGGATAGTGATCACAGAGACGTGTTCACTTTGTAAAAAATCATCAAACGGAACATGAGATTTGTCCTATTTTCTGTATGTTGCTAGTCTTTTTTTGTTAAGTTTATTCATTTATTTTGAGAGGCAGAGCGAGGGTGCACATGCATGGGAGGGGCAGAGAGAGAGAGGGAGAGAGAGAATCCCAAGCAGGCTCCGTGCTGTCAGCATGGAGCCTGACACAGGGCTTGATCCCACAAACTATGAGATCATGGCCTGAGCTGAAATCAAGAGGCTTAACCGACTGAGCCACCCAGGTGCCCCTGTTGCTAATGTTTAATAAAATGTTTAACTGAAGTTGTTTTGGCTATTTTATATAGATATCGTATTTTAAAACTTGGTAAATACTAAAAAGTACAGAGGAGAATAAAAAGAACCTATATTCTCTGGCCCATGTGTAGGTACTGTTCACATTTTTGGTGGACTATCCCATTCAGTGTACATAAGTTCCAAGAGCCTCACTCACATTGAAGACGGAACTTCATACACTATAGATCAAATATAGGGACACGTATAATCGATCCTCTGGTCTTCAAATGGTTACAAATCTAATGGGTTAAAACAACATGCATTTATTATTATGGACCAGAAGTCTAGGCAGTGCTTGAGTATTTTCCCTGTTTAGGGTCTCACGTGGCTGCAGAGTGTCAATAGGGCTGTGTTCTCATCTGGGGGCTTGACTGGGGAAGAGTCCACTTCCGAATTCACTCAGGTCGTTGGAAGTATTCATTTCTTGGCAGTTGTAGGACTAAGGGCCCTGGCTTCTTGCTGGCTGTTGTCTGGAGGCTCAGTTTCTGGAGGCCATCCACATTTCCTACAGGCTTCCTATAATTCCCTGCCACATCCTTGCCTATAGTTCCTTTCCAAACACAACCGCCTATTTTGCCAGTCCAGCAGGGAGACTCTCTAGAGCAAGGCTGCTGGCAAGAGTCTTATATAATGAAACATAATCACAGAGGCAACATCCCATCACTTTGCCCATATTCCATGGACCGGAAGCAAGCCACAGGTGTTGGCCACACTCAAAGAGAGGGGGCTATATAAAAGCATGAATGCCAGAAGGCATCATGGGGGTGGGCGGTGGACATTAGCATCTGTTCAGCACAACAGGCAACAAACTCAACATTCAGGAGATAATTCACTACTGTCAAAATTCAAATGGTGGAACCCTTAAAGAATGGCTTTTGTAGATTTTTTTCCTTGACGTTTATTCATTTTTGAGAGACAGAGAGAGACAGAGCATGAGCGGGGAAGGGGCAGAGAGAGGGACACACAGAATCCGAAACAGGCTCCAGGCTCTGAGCTGTCAGCACAGAGGCCGAGCGGGGCTCAAACACATGAACTGTGAGATCATGACCTGAGCCGGAGTCGGACGCTCAACCGACTGAGCCACCCAGGCACCCCTTAAGAATTGCTTTTAAATAAACATGCTTACGTTCCTCAGAGAGATAAGGAAAGGAATAACAAATATATATAACATATATATATATATATATTTATATATATGTTTGATATTATATATTATATATTATATAATACATATATTCAGATGTGAATCAAGAACAAATGCATATAAAATGATAATCGTTGACATAATAGCTCAAGATAAGGGGAAAATTCTTGACTACACACAAAGAGTTTTCCTCATCTCAAAATAAAGCCCAACAGGGGTGCCTGGGTGGCTCAGTCAGTTAAGTGTCCGACTTCGGCTCAGGTCATGATCTCACGGTTTGTGAGTTCGAGCCCCACATCAGGCTCTGCGCTGAGAGCTCAGAGCCTGGAGCCTGCTTCGGATTCCGTGTCTCCCTCTCTCTCTGCCTCTCCCCTGCTCATGCTCTGTCTCTCTCTCTCTCTCTCTCTCAAAAATAAATAAACATTAAAAAAAAAAAGAGTGACAGTGAGATGAAAACTTCTCCGACTTCTAAAATCCCCCAATGTTTCATCCTCCAAACTCTTGGCCAAAAAACTCCTAAGAGATGTTCTTTGTGAGAAGAAATAGAAATCAAAAAGGGAAAAGTACCAAAAAGCAAGAGTGAACAAGTAAGTTAGTAAATTATATTAATAAATCTAATTAGTATATTAGGATAGAGGTTTGGCTGATCTGCCAGAGATCCCAAAGAGGGAAAGGGCAAGGCATACTGGTTCCCTTTAAAGAGAATGATGCCTAAACTGCACATAAGCCCCTCCTCCTGGCATCCCATTGGTCATTGAAACTCAAGAGGCTCCACCTGGGACATCACAACTATGGACTAACACTTCCACAGGGGCGCCTGGGTGGCTCAGTTGGTTAAGCTTCCGACTTTGGCTCAGGTCACGATCTCATGGCTCGTGAGTTCAAGCCCTGCGTCGGGCTCCGTGCTGACAGTTCGAAGTCTGGAGCCTGCTTCGGAGTCTGTGTCCCCCTCTCTCTCTGCCCCTCCCCTGCTCATGCTCTGTCTCTCTGTCTCAAAAATAAATAAACGTTAAAAAAAAATTAAAAAAAAAAGGGCGCCTGGGTGGCTCAGTCGGTTGAGCGTCCGACTTTGGCTCAGGTCATGATCTCATGGTCCGTGAGTTCCAGCCCCGCGTCAGGCTCTGTACTGATGGCTCACAGCCTGGAGCCCGTTTCGGATTCTGTGTCTCCCTCTCTCTCTGCCCCTCCCCTGTTCATGCTCTGTCTCTCTCTGTCTCAAAAATAAATAAACGTTAGAAAAAAATTTTTAAAGATGTGAACAGATACTTCGCAAGAGAAAATAAACAGATTTTTCAATGTATATTCTTTCACCCATAGGAAAACACGTATATTTTTTTCATCCACATGAAAAAATGCTCGACTTCACTAGCCACCAGGGAAATATAAATTAAAAACCAAAATGAAGGAGCCCTTCACACCTACTGGAAAGGCTAAGTTAAAAAAGACTGACTAGGGGCCCCTGGGTGGCTCAGTTGGTTAAGTGCCCCACTCCTGATTTCGGCTCAGGTCACGATCTCACCGTCGTGACACCGAGCCCCACATCGGGCTCCTTTCGGCGCATGGAGCCTGCTTGGGATTCTCTCTCTCTCTCTCTCTCTCTCTCTCTCTCCCCCTCTGCCCTTCTCTCCTGCTCACGCTCTCTAAATAAATAAGCTGAACGCAGAAACAAACCGTGGAACGTCCACACAACGGGACACCATTCCGCAATACAAGGAACGAGCCTCGAAACCACCACCGCTGAATCTCAAAGACGTTATGGGGAGTGACAGGTGCCAGGTTCCAAGCAACGCATACTGCGGAAACCCGTTCGTGTGACATCTGGGGGAAGGCAACGCTAATCTAGATCAGTTCTTTTCGATCTGCACTCCTGCGGTGCTCACGCGGGGACATCCATTTTTCAACACTCATCAAAATTGCACGAGTATTGTATGTAAATTATATATCAATAAAAATGATATTTAAAAAGAACCAAAAAAAAAAAAAAAAACAAGGCAGAGGGGAGGATGCGCTCAGAGGATATTGAAGGAACGCTCAAATGTCCTCTTCTCCAGGAGGAGAACAGAGGGGCTGAATATCTTAGACCCGTGCTATCCAATCTAGCAGCCACGAGCCATATGTGACTACTGAGCACTTGAAACGGGGCGGGTCCCGCCTGAGATGGGCTGTTAAGTGTATGATATGTACTGGGTTTCCTCAGGGAGCACCAAAACCGCCAAATGTTTCATTAATAATTCTGTGCTGATTACATTTTGCAGCAGTATTTTTGGCATATGAGGTTAAATTACACAGTTTAAGTAAAATTATTTTCACCTGTTTCCTTTTTCCTTTTGATAGGACTACTGGAAAATTTAAAATAATGCATGCGACTCACATTATTTTTCTATTGGACGGCCCTGCGTTAGACATCGTTGAGGAAAGCTATTTCTAGGCATCGATGTTAAGAAATTCAGGGGCGCCCGAGGGGCTCAGCCAGTTGGGCATCCGACTTCGGCTCAGGTCACGATCTCACAGTTCGTGGGTTCGAGCCCCGCGTCGGGCTCTGTGCTGATGGCTCAGAGCCTGGAGCCGGCTTCGGATTCTGTGTCTCCTCCTCCCTCTGCCCCTCCCATGTTCATGCTCTGTCTCGCTCTGTCTCTCAATAATAAATAAACGCTTTAAAAAATTAAAAAAAAAAATTTTTAAGGGCAACTCGGGGCATCTGGTTGGCTCAGTCAGTTAAGTGTCCCACTCTTGATTTCAGCTCAGGTCGTGAGCCCACGTTTCGTAGAATCATTTTGTGGGACCGAGCCCTGCATCAGGGTTTGAGAATCCAGGCTTGGAATTCTCTCTCTCTCCCTCGCTCTCTGTCCCTCCCCTGCTTGTTCTCTCTCCATCTCTCTGTCTCTCAAAATAAATAAACGTCATAAAAATAAAATAATAAAATAAAACTTCAAAATACTAAAAATCCTAAAAAAATAAAATAAAATCTTGAAAAGCAAACAAACATTGAAGAGAAACTAGTGAAACAACAGAAACACGTCTATAGTTTCCAAACTATCAAAGAAAAAAGGGGAGGAAAGAACACTACAGATTTAATAGATGAACATGAGAACTAATAATTTTAGAAGATAGGATGAATAGGACAACAGAATAAAATGGTAGAAGCCACTCTGAATATTGGAACGATCATTATGAATGTAAATTGATTTCATTTGTCTCTTAAAAGACAGAATGCAGGAGCACCTGGGTGGCCCAGTCGGTTCAGTGGCCGACTTCAGCTCAGGTCACGAGCTCACGGTCTGTGAGTTCGAGCCCCGCATAGGGCTCTGTCTCGACAGCTTGGAGCCTGGAGCCTGTTTCGGATTCTGTGTCTCCCTCTCTATCTGACCCTCCCCCGTTCATGCTCTGTCTCTCTCTGTCTCAAAAATAAATAAAACGTTAAAAAAAAATTAAAAAAAAAAAAGACAGAATGCATTGGGGCGCCTGGGTGGCTCAGGTGGTTAAGCATCTGACTTCGGCTCAGGTCATGGTCTCGAGGTTCGTTGAGTTCGAGCCCCGCATCGGGCTCTGTGCTGATGGCTCGGAGGCTGGAGCTTGCTTCCGATTGCATGAATCTACGTACCTATCCCAGCCAAGAGTACATAAGTTTGGGGATGACTTCTGTCCCCCCCCCCCCATTCATATGTTGAAATCCTAACCCCAGTGCCTCAGAATGTAACTGTATTTGGAGGCAGAGCCTTTAAAGAAGTGATTATGTTAAAATAAAACCTTTGGGGGGCGGGGGGGGGGCGCTACTCCCATCTGATTGGTGTCCTTATAAGCAGAGGAAATCTGGACACACAGAGACACCAGGGATGGCGGGAAGGAGACAGGTCACGTGAGGTCACACAGAGCAGTCCAGTAGATTGGCCCCAGAAGAAACCAAACCCGCCGACTCCTTGATCTTGGACTTCCAGCCTCCAGAACGGTGACAGAATGAATCTCTGTTTATAAAAATTGACTTGTGTGGGGCGCCCGGGGGGCTCAGTCGGTTAAGCGTCCGACATCGGCTCAGGTCATGATCTCGTGGTTTGTGAGGTCGAGCCCCGCGTCGGGCTCTGTGCTGACAGCTTGGAGCCTGGAGCCTGGAGCCTTGCTTCCGATTCTATGTCTCCCTCTCTCTCTGCCCCTCCCCTGCTCCCACTCTGTCTCTGTCTCTCTCAAAAATAAATAAACATTAAAAAAAATTCAGAATCCAGGAGAGAGAACAAGAAGTTATTTACTGAAAAAAAAAGAAGTTATTTACTGAGCCCCCTCAAAGACATCAACAGAACTCACGATGGGAATTACGAGATATTGGGGACTGGGGGATAAAAAGATAAATGCAAAATTAAATTTGTAGATCGCAACTGAACCAACATTTATAGAGAAATACATAGTCTTTAGTGCATCTGCTCTAAAACAGGCATGACTTAAGCCTATGTGAGTAAAGCTTTCAGCTCACTAAAGAAGCCTTAAAAAAAAAAATGGAAGTAAACAGTGAAGATAAGAGCATAAATGAAAAGGAAATCAACAATCACAAAAATGATCAACAAAGCCAAAAGCTGGTTCTTTGAAAAGACAATAAAATAGACAAACGCCCAGCAAGATTAATCAAGGGAAAGAATAAAGGCACAAATAACTAATATTAAGAATGAAAAGAGAGTAGAACTATAGACACCGTAGAACTTTTAAGATTTCTAAGAGAATACCATGAGCAACTTTATGTTACTTTATATGAAAAAATACAAAATAGAGAATTTCTAGAAAATATAGGTGATCAGCGCTTACTTAAAAGAACTAAATAAATCAATGGCCAGGAAAGAAAACAAATCAGTGTTTTAAAAATCAGTCCTTTCCGGGGCACCTGGGTGGCTCAGTCGGTTGGGCGGCCGACTACAGCTCAGGTCACGATCTCACGGTCTGTGAGTTTGAGCCCTGCGTCGGACTCCGGGCTGACAGCTCGGAGCCTGGAGCCTGCTTCCGATTCTGTGTCTCCCTCTCTCTCTGCCCCTTCCCTGCTTGCTCTCAGTCTCTCTCTCTCTCTCTCTCAAAAATAATAAACATTAAAATTTTTTTTTTAAATCACTCCTTTCCACCTCCCCCAAGATCTAGAGATCTGGAAGAATTTGACTCTCATGGCCCAGTCCTCACTGAGGTCTGTTCCATTCCTGCCCTTGTCCCTGTTCAGTTTCTCATGTGAGCTCATAAGTTCCCCCCCTTTTCTCCTAAGCAAATTCAGCCGGGTTTCTATCATTTGTGGAACCCAAATACAAGCGAAGGTGCCACATGTCCCAGTAAATTTCAAGAAATAGAAACCTCGAGAGATACCGAGTCCTAGGACTCCCCTTGGCATGTACATTTGTCCCAATGCCCCATTAGTGGTCACTATGCAAAACAAACCTTCCTGCCACCTGCTTCTCAAACGCCCCCCACAGGGTTCCTTTCCTACCAGCTGGTGGTGTTTCCCCTCTTCTTTTCTTTGTGCCGCGTGGGCCCAGTGCTGGAGGGGGGGGCTTCTGCTCCCGTGGGCTGTTCGGCACAAGGGGGACCAGAGAGTCTCAGACTTCCAACACCCAGGCCCCTGGTTCCCTGGGGAAAAGCTGATGAGAAATTCCAAGTCACTGATGGCTCAGCTCCTGCCTGACGCATAGCAGGCCCTGGCTCAGTAGATTTACCTCCTGTGTGCCCTCCACCCCAATGTCAACCCCTAACTTGGCCAAGTAGTGCTTCTGCCAGGGGGAAATGACCTCTAGGAGAAGGCAGAAAAGGGGAGGATCCCTAAACCCCTGGACAGGAGACTCCGGGGGATTCCTGAATTTGGAGTTTAATTTTTTTTTTTAACGTTTTTTCCTTTTCGAGACATAGAGACGGAGCGCGCGCGAGAACACGAGTGGGGGGCAGAGAGGGGGACAGAGGATCCAAAGCGGGCGCTGCACTGACAGCAGAGAGCCCAACGCGGGGCTCGAACTCACAAACCGGTGGATCATGACCTGAACTGAAGTCAGGCGCTCAACTGACCGAGCCACCCAGGCGCCCCAAGAACCCGATTTTCTAACGCCCTCCGCTCACATATTTCAAGCGCAGTGGCCGCAGGGGTTAAGTCGCATCAGTAAACCAGTAGCCAGATGCATGTGCGCAGTAAATGTATTTTCGGTCCATGATAACTGTTTAATTGGGGCTTAATTAATTAACGTTCACAGAGGATTGGAGATGCTTGGGTGAACCGCCCGCTGAAAGGGACAAGTGTTATTATTCTGTTTCGCGGTGGTATTTTAAGACATTTGTATTCAAAGGTGTGATAGATCCAAGAAGATTAAATTCGCTGAAAGTGTACATGAAAATTAGTGTGCCCTCGTGTGACCCCGCCTCTCTCCACACCCCTTCTGGCCTCCTTCCTCCTTCCAGAAAAATCACTCTGTAGAACCACGCTGGTGTGAGTAAGGCTCTCATAGACTCACAGCCCTTGACTCTTAGGCTGAGAGGTGAAACCTTGGCTTGGAGCCCCACGAGGACCCGGGTCTCTCTTACTCCCAGCTGCACCTGTCCCTGCACAGGGCCGCCTGCACCACCTAGGAGCCCAATAAATCTTGGTAAAGCGAAAGAGGACAGGATGTTAGACTCAATCAGAACTCAAGGTTCCTGGGGCGCCTGGGTGGCTCAGTCGGTTGGGCGTCTGACTTCGGCTCAGGTGGTGACCTCGCGGTTTGTGAGTTTGAGCCCCGCGTGGGGCTCTGTGCTGACAGCTCAGAGCCCGGAGCCTGTTCCGGATTCTGTGTCTCCCTCTCTCTCTGCCCCTCTCCTGCTCGTGCTCTGTCTCTCTGTCTCTCAAAAATAAATATATGTTAAAAAAAAAAAAGAGAGAGAGAGAACGCAAGTTTCCTGGGAAAGGGGGCGGGGGGGGGGACACCCGGGTGGCTTGGTCAGTTAAACGTCTGACTCTTGGTTTAGGGCTCAGATCATGATCTCACTCAAGGTTCATGAGTTCGAGCCCCGAATCGGGCTCCGCGCTAACAGTGAGGAGCCTGCTTGGGATTCTCTCTCCCCCTCTCTCTTCTCCTCCCCTGCTTGCACCTTCTCTCTCAAAATAAATAAATAAACTTAAAAAAAAAAGAAAAAAGAACGTTAGGTTCCGGGTCGCTTGCTGTTAGCGTCACAGACACTTGGCCTCCCGGCTTCTTGGACTGAAGGACCCAGAGGAACGGCACCCACATTTTTCAGGTGCAAAGCTGAGAAGCTGTGTGTGGCTGCAGGGGCTGGGCTGCTGGAGAGGAGGGAGGGGGGCGGAGCAAATGGCGGGAGAAAGGGGGCGGGAAGATTCTTCTCTCCTGATTTTCAAGGGACACCAATGAAAGTCCTCACTCCCAAGGGCCCCAGAGCCCCTCCATGCCTCTGCCCTGCCCCCCCCCCCCACTCTCCCCTCCAGAGGGTCAGGGAGGGCAAGTCAGCTCTGGGACTTGGGAGGACCCAGAAGAAAGGCCGTGACCTTGGCTGACTTAGGCTGCATTCTTCCCCCCACACTCCCTCCTGCCCCCACCCCCCGGGGGCATTCCAGCAGGAAATGTTGCTTCCCTGGGAGGGGGGGCCGTGCGGCCCAAGAGGATGGCAAAGGAGGTGGCCAGGCCTGGGTCCTCTTTGGGCCACATTTTCCCCGTCTGGAAAATGAGCTTTGGGTTAGAAGAGCTCCAAGACCCCCTCCAGCTCCCCTCCGCTAAGATTTCCTGTTAGCAACACGGCCTTGGGCCAGTCTCCAAAGTAGACCCGTGCTACCTCATCCGTAAAGTGGGTACATTGCCAGAGGCAGCCTGTCAGCTGGACTGCGATTTTCACCCCAACACACCCCTTGCTGCCGGCGGCGTCTTGGGCCCACCAACGGAAGTGGCTCAGGGCACTTAGTTAAAACGCGGTTCAGACCTTGGTGTCCCGTAAGGCTGGCTTCGGGTCCCAGCTTCTCCAGCGTCTCTGACCTTCAGCCTCCTCCTCTGTAAAACGTAACGGAACAGATACTCGCCTCCTAGGATTGCTGGGAAACCAGGGAGCGGCACCTGCTAAGCGACCACTGGATGCCAACCGTCACTTTGTGGTTGGCTGAGGGCCCCAGGAGTCAAGGCAACCACGCGGGCCCACAGGGAGTCACCACCTCAGAAGCAGAGCGGGGACCCGCCCCCCTTTGATTGCAAACCCGTTCTTGCAGCCCCAGGAGCGACACCCAGGCAGCAATGAGCACGGGATGTTCTTGACCCCCGTCTCTCTTCCTGCATTTGCCCTTGGATCATTTTCTGAGAAACCCAGGACCCCACGGGCCCAAAGCTTCCGCGAGGACGTGATTAATCTCTGGAGAGGACCCACAAGACAGGCCTCCTTCCCTCCACAGTCTGCCCCTTCCCCTGGTCTGTCACCGCTGGGCTCACGGAAGCCAGGCTTTGCGGGGGGGTGGGGGGGGGGTGGGCAGTAACAGATGTCCCCTGCTGCTTTGATAATTCAGAGAAAATGCTGTCCCAGGTCCCCTCTAGGATTGCCACCCTCTGAACCAAGCAACCAGCCTTCCCCAGGCTGAATTAAAGGAGAAAGGCAGTCTTGACCTTGGTTGGTCCAAGTGTGCGTATGCCTCACGGAAGTCACGCTTGGGCTCCTCAGATGTGTTTGCATGGGGAGGGCCGTGATACGCCCTGAACATCCTGCCTTCTGAACCCCTGGCTTAGGGTTCTTCCGTTGGAATTCTTTCTTGCCATGCACATACTTCTGGCCTTCTTTATAGCCCTAATTTATAGTAACAAAATATGTCGCTGTGTGGGTGCCACCGTGCACTCTTCCAAGAGCTGTCTGAGTCTCTGTCTCTCCAAGAGAGACTGAGTTGTCTCTTTAAACCCCTCAGCCAAGCCCCGTGAGCGGCCCTGGCTGCTTATTCCGTCCCCATTTGACAGCTGGGCAAACTGAGGTTCAGAGAGTAACGGGGTGCAAGGACACACACAGCAGAATTCTGGTTCAGCTTCTGGTTCAGCCCGGGCTCCCTCCAGGCCCAGTGCAAGGCCAGGATGAATACAGTGTCTCCCGACAGAACGAGCTCCAGCGAGAAAGCCAGAAGGAGCGAGGGAAAGAGGGCGAGAAAACTCGCCGAGTAGAGGGGTGTCCGTCAGAAGCCCTTCAACTCTCAGCCCCACCCAGGCAGGGGAGACCGCAGGTGCTGGAGAGTTTTGACATCACACCCCACCCCCGGGGCTGGGCAAGACCCAAGGGTGTAAACCAGAACGTAGAGGCGGTAATGGGGAGCCGCAGATGGTCTGGGAGCAGGGGAATGACGCAATGCGGGGAGGCGGAGGGACACTGTTTACACCACAGGATCGGGTGCTGAAGGCAACAGCCCAGTCCTTCGAGAGCTGAGCAGACGCGGCGAGGCACGAGGGAAGGCGGGGACAGATGCCAGTGGCAGCCCGCCTTCCCACTCAGAGCCACCGCGACCTATCTGGTCAGCCTTCACGGCAGGACCTGGCTCCAGCCATACACCGCCCGGCCTTCGTGGGGAGAGGGGGGAGAGTCCGAGCGGAGGCCCGGGCAGATTTGGGGAAACGGGGCCCTTTTCACCCGCCCTGTGAGGCAGGGAAGGGGAGCTGTGAAGGCGAGGCGACGCCCCAAAGAGCACAGGCTGGGGCGCTGGGATCAGAGCCGCTCTGCTGGAGCGCACGGGCTGGGGCGCACAGGAGGGGACGCAGGTACTGAGGCGTAGAGGCTGGGTCCACCCGCCCCAGGGCTCCAGCTGGGGCGCAGGGGCTGGGGCGCACTGGCTAGAGGGCTCCAGCTGGGGCGCAGGGACTGGGGCGCGCTGGCTAGAGGGCTCCAGCTGGGGCGCAGGGACTGGGGCGCGCTGGCTAGAGGGCGCGGGGGCTGGAGCGCGCAGGCTGGGTGCCAGGGTTGGGCGCGCACCGGCTAGAGCGCTCCAGCTGGGGCGCACGGACCAGGGGCGCCCCCTCCGCCAGGCTGCCCCGCGGCGGACCAAGGCTCCCCTCGGAGAAGCCGTGTGTGCTGCGGCCGTGTAACCTGATATTTTTCGGCCCGGTCCCCAGAGGAGCTTTTCCATTACCCAGGCAGCGCCGAGCGCCGCAGCCTTTTCTCTCTCCCGGCCCGGCTCCCCGGCCGCCGCGCGCGCGCCCTTCCCCGCTCCCCGCTCCCCGCCCCGCAGCCCCTCCGGGCCCGCTGCGCCGCGGCACTTTGTGCAAATGTAACCTTTCCGCAGGCCCCGCCTCCGCCGGGAAGCCGCGCGCCCGGTTGCCAGGAACGCGGGGCGGCGCGCTCGGAGCTGGAAGGCGGCCCGTTAATCAGCGGCGGCTGCCAGAAAATCAGACAGCCCGGGCGGCCGGCCGGCCTCGGCCCCTCTCCCTCCCGGCGCCTGTGCGCCCTCTCGCCGCGCGCTGGCTCTTTGTTCCCCGCGGCGCGCCCGCTCGTCCCTCCGAGGGGCTGAGCCTCTCCAACACGGCCCCTTCTCTTCGCCGCTTCTCGCATCTTCTCCCCTTCGACCTCTCTTCCCGGCCCTGGGTTCCCCGAGCTCTCCCCCTCCCGCCAGATCGCCTCATGCTCGCTTCCTTTTCCTTCTGGAGAGCCGAAAGTACAAGAAAACAGGCCCATTCACGCCATTCCTCGCCAGCCTGCTGGGCGGTATTCCCCGCCGGCTCCCTGGGATCTCGGGGACCCCCCCCCCTCACCTTCCTCAGACCGAGAGATCTTAAGCTGAGCTTTATGGGTGACCTTGGGGTGGAGGGGTCCCGGAAATCCCTAAAATTACACGTTCCGCTTAGCGTGCATCGTTGGGGGAGGGACCCAAAGGTTTCATGGGGTTTTCAAAGAAGTCGGTGATTCAGAAAGATGAAAAATCGCAGCCCTGGGGATGCTGCCTATGCATCTTACTAATTAGTCTAGTCGACAAATATTTATGGAGACCTACTAGGTGCCACGTGCATGCTCAGTCCCGGAGACGCAGCCGTGAACTCTAGAGGAGGATCTTCACATTGGACAAACTATAAATAACATGTCATTACAAGCACTCCGGGGCTGGGAAGGAACCCGGGAGAGGGTGGGTGGGAACCCAATCTGGGCGGGGACCAGGGTGTCTCTGAGGACTTCACAGGTCCCCTGGCGCCTACTCAGCCTTTACCCCAGCCCCCCCACTCCCAGCACGCGCCACAACAGCAAGGCCCTTCCTCTTTCTGTTCCCCCTGATGACCGTAAACAGGGCATACTTGGAGAGGGGTGTTCCCTGACTATGGCCCACCCGGTGCTCTCTCCAGGGCAGGGGCGCTCAAGGAGTGGCTGACCCAAAGGTCACCGTGTTATTGGACGCGGGCTGGAGACCCTTTTTGCAGGTGAGGGACCAGTATCTGCACACATTACCTGGCACGTGATAACTGCTCGACATACGGCAGGTCTTTGGGTTCCTTTCATGATGTTTTCTTAGCAAGATGCTACCAGTGATGATTTTTTAAAGCATCTTTAGGGGCGCCTGGGTGGCTCAGTTGGTTAAGCGTCCAGCTTCGGCTCAGGTCACGATCTCCCAGTTCGTGGGTTCGAGCCCCGCGTCGGGCTCTGTGCTGACAGCTCGGAGCCCGGAGCCTGCTTCGGATGCTGTGTCTCCCTCTCGCTCCCTGCCCCTCCCCCGCTCATGCTCGCTCTCTCTTTCTCAAAAATAAATAAACAAAAAATTAAAAAAAAAAAAAAGGCTCTGCCATTCTCACGACTACCATGTGAGGTTGGCACCACTTACAGTGCCCAGTTTACAGATTAGGAAACTGAGGCTCAGAAAAGCCAAACTCCTTCTTGCCGGGTCACCCCCTTGGGACGGGGCAGAGCAGGCTCTGGAACCCGGGCCTTCCCTACACACCCTTTTCCCTGTCCCCTCCTGCCTCCCCCCTCCCCCTTCCTGAGGACCACATTGCTTCCTGGGGGCAGCAATATATGGGAGTGTTCAGTGGAAACACTCTGGTCTGGACCGGAAGGCCTGAGTTCTAATCCTGTGTCTGCCCCTCCCAAGCAGGGTGACCTTGGATGGTTCACCCACCGTCTCTGACCCTCTGTGCAAGGAGGACTGTAAAGGCATGCTCCTCTCCAGGTTGCAGTCCAGCGAGGTCAAGGACACAGAGTGGTTAGCAGGGGGTTCCGATCCCGGAAGGCACTCGATTTGATCTTAGCCGGCGCCAGATTAAATGAAGTGTTGCCGTAGGAGCGGCTTTTATAACTTGGCCAAGATGAGACGGGATTTGGGGTTGCGGCAGGCGTATACACAGGAATGGCGGCGAGCGGTTGCCTCAGTCCGTTGCTGGAGCGTCCGTCCGCGGCCACCCCGCCCGAAGACCCCTCCTGGCTCGCCTCCCCCAGCAGCTGGTGTTGGTGCGTTTCTCAGCACGCCGCTGTGGCGGGTGCTGTCTGCAAGTTTACCCTTCAAGAGGTGGCAAGGAGGTCCTCCTCTCCGAGCCGCTGTCCTCAGCAAACTTAGCCCCCACTGTGCTCCTGGGCTGGGGTACGGGAGGGCCGAGGGGCAAGGGCTGTCCAAGGATGGGGATCCGAATGCTGATCCCGCGGGCGAAAGAAGAAAGCCAGGGCTGATGGTTCATTTCCAGCATGGGCTTGGAGGCGGGCAGACCTCGGGTCGGGCCCGTCTGGACTCTAACCTCTTGTCTGTAAAATGGGGTGATAATAACAGTACTTGCTTTGTGGCGGATGAGGTCACAAAGGCCTTAGGCAGTTCCTGGCCCCCGTGGGGGCTCGCCTCTGTTGGGGAGCCTTTATCTCCATGGTTTTTCTAGCCTGGGAGGTTGGGAAGCTGAAGCTAAAGGGGACACCGGCTGAGCAGCACCTTGTAGGACAAAGAACCCAAGGGCTGGAGCAAAGGGAGTGGCGGGGGAGGGTGCGTCTGGGGAATGGCGCACAGGCAAACGGGAGGTGACAAGGAGGAGAGGGTGGCCGGGATCAGAGCAGTCTCAAGGTCACACAGGGCAGGCCGGCCGGACAACTGGCTGGCTTTTCCACACGCGGGCGGTGTCAGTGAGGATGTTTCTGGGGGCAAGGAGCAGGCATCCTGAGTCAGGCTGGCATTAGCAGTAAGGACATCAGAATGAGACGTACCCGGTGGCCCGGGGTGGGGTGGGGGATGGGAGGGGGTGCTGTCCATTCTTCAGCAAAAGCTTAATCCCCAGGGAACAGTGGAGGCCACCTGCTTGAGTCCAACAGGAGGGAGAGAGGGCATCCCACCGCCATTGGTCCAAAGTCCCTCCCTTCTGAACGCGACAGCCCAGGTCTCCGGAGATGCTGGGCACTGGTTGGCTTAGAACAGAACTCCTGAACCAAACAACTGGTAAGGAGCTGGCTTACAGAAAACAAGGCCCACCCTGGAGCTGGGGTGGCCCCAGAACTGGGGAGGGTGGGGTGGATGGGGGAGAGCAGGCAGGAGCCTGATCTCTCTCTCCCTCTCTCCCTCTCTCTCTCCCAGACTCAGAGCGTGAGGGCTGGGTCCACCTCACCTTAACGTCCACAGCATCCAGAACAGGGCTCGGCACCGCGCGGGAGCTTCATGAGGGCTTGTTAAATAAATGCTGAATGGTGCCCCATTTCTGTAAGCTCAGAGAATCATGAGAGAGCAGCCATCAGTTAAATAAACAAACCTACAGACTAGGGTTTCTCAGGAGACTATCTGGAATCTCCAGGGCAATGGGGGTGGCCTGAATGATCTCCCCTAAAGACATCCAGGTCATAATGCCTGGAATCTGTGACTGTTACCTTACAAGGCACCAGGGACATCAAAGATGTGATTACATGAAGGGTCTTCAGAGGGAGAGGTTATCTTGGTTTGTCTGCACCACCCCCGGGTGGCCCCCCAGTAGGGAAAGAAAGGAGGAACTCACTCGTGGAGAGCGGACCCTATACCAGCCTGGTTCTTACGGGCTGGAAGGGGCAGGTTTGGGGAAGGGCGGTGCGAGGGGAGCCAGCTCTGTCTTGCATTTGGGACACCTGCTTCTCGCCTGTCCTTGCCTCTAACCAGCTGGCCACTGGCCGTGAGCACCTGCCTTTCCCCTTCCATCCCTTTAGCCCACAGGACAGAGCTCAGGAGCAGGGCCCCCATATCCTGTTGGAAGGCACCACGTCCACGCGTTTGCTTTTAGCACTAATGGCTTTTGTGGGGATGTGGACCCCCCCCCCACCAAGTTCGGAGCAGGCTCTGAGCCTCCCCGCTGTCGACCCCAACTGGCTGAACTTGCCCAGCTCCGAGGACTTGTGGGTCTTTCCCCCGCTCCGTTCCCAGGCATAAAGCAACCTTGCAAATAGGGGTTGCGGTTGCCCAGCCCAGCCCCTGGTAGGCTGCTGGCACACGGGGCGAAGTCCAGCCCTTCTTTCTACCAACCCAGGCTCAACCGGTGGCTCCTTCGGTATCACTCCCCTCCTCACACACCCTCGATGGCTCCCCGTTGCCTCCGGCAGTGGTTTCCAAACCTCCCATTTTAGCAGAGAGACTTTCCTCCTGCACCTGTGATTGCAAAACGGTCGAATGCTGAGCAGCTCAGGTCGAGGCAGGGGTGAGGGGCAAGGCTGGCCTCCTGCCGCACCCTCCCCTCCTCCCCTCTTCTCCGGAGCACAACAACACCACACCACTGGCAAACCATGAGCCAAAAGATAAGAAAGGTATGGAGGTGGCCCACACATCTCCCACCCCTCCTTGGTTCCCAGCCCTTCCTTGGCAGGCCTCCTGGGTCAAGGGTCATGGCTACAAGGAACCTCCCCAGGGGAACCTGCTCCCCAGGGGAGTCCCTACCTCCCTACAGAGGCACGTGCACATGTCTGATTGATCGCTACTCGAAGCCATGCTGGCCCCTGGGATACACAAGGCAGAAGTGCCCACCTTCAGAGAGCAGGAAGCTTCCAGGAGGGGCCTGGCACCCAGGAAGCGAGTACAAGGATAAGATGGTCGCAAGTGGCAACAAATGCCACAAAACCAAAGAAGGAAGGACCGGGGGACATTAGTAGACCAGGGGGTAGGCCAGGGCCTCTCTGGGAAGGTGACAATGAAGCCGAGACCTGAAGGATGAGAAGGAATGCTGTGACACCAAGGACAGAGAACAAAGAGTTTCAGAAGCGGGAACAGCAAGTGCAAAGGCCCTGGGGCTCTGTGTGCTCCTAGGCCAGAATGGAGGTGCAAAGGCCCTGGGGTTCTGTGTGCTCCTAGGCCAGAATGGAGGAATAAAGAAAAGCGTCCCATCGAGTCCCTCCACAAGAAGACAGGCCCGTGGATGTTCAGAGCAGCTTCCTCAGAGCCTGGGACCAGAAGCGAACTGGGACAGCCAGGGACAGAAGGGACAAACAATGAAATAAACTGAGCAATGAGAAAAGGACAAGCTGGAGCGAAGCGAAGGATCTCGGAGATACCATGCTGAGGGACCGGAGCACACACTCCCAGTGCGTTTGTGTAGACGGGCAAGAGTGTCTATGGTCATGGAGGTCAGACTCCCGGTTCCCACCTGGGGAGGGGGCGCGAGGGAACCCTCTGGAGGGCTGGGAACGTTCAATATCTCCTTCAAGGTGGCGGTCACGCGGTGACAGCGATGTGAGACAGTGTGGAAATGTACACGCAAAACTGGAGCATTTCAACCCGTGTAAAGTACACCTCAAGGAAGTACGGGCAATAAGATAGAGCGTGGTTGGCCCTATTTGGAAAGGAAAAAAGCCCACCTCAGCCCAGCCCACCTCGTCCACATCAGGAGGCATCTTGCCTCATCTGAGGTCAGATCCAGGGCTGACCGTACTGGAAACACAACCCAGACCCCATCTCTCCATCATCTACGTGAGCCTGCAGCCCCCACCCCCCCCCCACCACCACCCGCCCCTCTTTCCAGCTCCTTCCCCTCCCTCCTGGGGCCTGATGCCTGGAGAGGTTCCAAGGGTGGGGACGGGGTGGACCCGGACACCCGCCATCCGGAATGTCGGGCTGGGCATTCCGGCACCTCCCGGAGCAGCTAGGCTGTAACCCGAGAGCCTTCGGTTAAGCGGATTTCTCCCGGGGCAGGACCCCCTCCGGTTCTGGAATGTGTAGCCTGGGGTGTGGGGGGCGGGGCCGGGAAGGGGTAACAAAGGGTGAAGCCGCTTTGAAATTCTGCTTCCTGCCCCCCCCTTCCCCATACCCGCCCCCCCCCCCCCAGCCCCAGCCCCAGCCCCAGCACTGAACAAACAGGCTCTCTCCTCCCGGCCAGTCTTTGTTGGGAGTGGAGGGGGCCGGCCCCAAGCTGCCGGGGCAGCCCCAGACTGGGCTGGAGGGGCACCAGCCTACATCCTGACCCCCCACCCCGCACCCATCCTCTGGGCCGTCCTGCTCCCGCTGGCCATCACCCCAAGCTCACCCCCCGGCTCCCCTGGGGCCAGAGCAGGAGACCCAGGGGGGCTCTTCTGCCACCTGATGGGGACCCTAATGTCCGGCCCACCCGTCAGGGCCCTGGGGGGAGGAGGCAGCGACTGAGGTCATGGGATGCCATTACCTGCCACCCTGGGGGGGGACCTGCTGCCTGCTCACACCTCCTCTTGCGCACCCCACTGAGGCTGCGGCTTGCGTGGCTCCAGAGCCAGGATTCTGTGTTCAAGCCCCGACAGGCCGAGCCGGGGTGGGGGGGGGGGGTGGCTGTGAACCGGCCCCAGTGTGGGTTTAGTTTCATTTCAGGAAGAAGAGCTACTTTCATCCGGGGCTTTCCTGCAGCTCCCAGAGTGCCATGGGGCTGGGACGAGGCTGTGGCCTCTGTGGGGGGCCCTGTCTGCAGATTGCCCCAGGCTGGTCCCACTCCCAAGTAAGAAAACTGGGGAGCAGAGGGGCATTGGTGACCGCCGGCCCCTCTCCTCCTTCAGACTTCTCCCAGGGTGAAGACAGGGCCTTTGGGGAGGAGCCAGCCACGCCGGAGGCTTGAGAGTCTTGACCTGCAGTCCACACACGATGACCTACGCCCGTGATGACAGACGGGCACCCGTGGGCCACACGGGCCTGCCTCCCACAGAGCTCCCAGGTCGGTCAGTGCTGCCAACAGTTGAAGCCCCCCGAGTGTCCTCTGGAAAGCCCAGCCCTGTGGTGGCTTCGGCCACTTTCCCAGGAGACGCCCTGGCCCACCCACCGCCCCACCGCTGAGGTCCCCAGCTCGGCCTCCCTCCCGTCTTCCTGTCCCTCCTCCCTGTCCTGAGAACCCACCTCCTTCCAGCCCCCCTCCTCCCCCTTCCTACCTCCCTTCTTGCCCTCCTATAGCTGAACCCCACCCTCGCCCCCCCCGCCAATTCCCATCTGCACCCAGTCCTAGCACGCAAGACTCCGCCAAGGCCACGGACAAGACCACCAAATGGCCCTTGGAATCTTTCCATCCATGGAGCCTGCTGCCCTTGGACGGGACCTCAGCCTCAGAGGCACGCACCCACTGGACCCCATGTGGGGACCCCTCGCTCCCTTCTCAGCCTGCACTTGAGGCCTCCCTCAGCCAACAGTCCACCAGCACTGCCCTGCCGAGGGTCAAGGGCTGGGGCTGGGGGCGGCGGGACAGCCAGCCCGTTGGAGGAAATCCCCAACCTGGTCTCTCGGTGAAAGGAAAGCAAAGGCAGAGGTGAGCTCAGATGGTGCCATCCTGACAGCAGGGAATGTTCCAGAAGTCGAGCTGGGATGGGGTGGGGCCAAGAGGCGGAGGGACCCTCCGCAGGGCACAGGACCCGCCAGATGTGGTCCAGCCACAGGAGATCTGCAGGGGTCCTCTGTGGCCTCACCTTCTCCAGGCAGCTTAGCCCATTTTACCTGGCTGAGTTGGGGGTCTCCTCTGTGCTCCCCCAGGCCCCTGCGCTGACCACTCTGGGCTGTCCTTGTCTCCACTGCTCTGTCCTCATACCAGCCGGCACTCTAGGGTTCTGCTCATTGACAGGCGCAGGGAGAAAAGGGAGTGAATGATCGAACGAACGAATGAATGAACGAACGAATGAATGAATGAAGAGCCTTTCCACCAACTGCTCATTACAGGTTCCCCTATCCTTGCAGGTCATGCCCACCCTCCGGGGAGGAATTTGCTCCCTCCCCAGCCTTGTGCTGGTCATTAACTCAGTGCCTGGACCTGCCTGGTTAATGAATAATTAAGCTGGACAGGATCTGACCTCAGGCTGACCTTGAGCCTCCCCACAGGTCATCCCCGCCCTCCCCCCACCCCCCCACCCCCCAGTCTGGATATGTGACCGATTCTGAGTGACCCTTCCCTTCCTCCCTGCTGCTGTGTTGGGCATCGGCATCACGGGGAAGTACCAGGCGCAGAGAAGTCGTGGCCCTGCCCCTGGGGCCCTCACCCTGCTCGTGAGGCCACCCCCTCCCCGGGGACTCCCTTACCTCCACACTCTGTGCCAAAGCCCAGAAGGGGCAGAACTGAGCACCGGCACACGGCCTCCAGCTGGGCTCTGTCCCTGATGCACTGAGCCCTCTGGGGCCCAGCTGTCCCCCACCCCCCTCCACCGGGCCTCGGATTCCCCACCAGTCAAGCAAGGAGGATGGTTTCGGCAGGACTACAGAGTGGCAGTCCTCTACATGACGTCTACGTTCCATGACGCCGTGGACACGCGTCGGTGTCATGACAGATCCCGACGAGACCTCGGGGACCACTGGGTTGTGTCCAGTGATGGCGTGAAATCACGCAGCAAGTTGGGGCAGGGCTGGGAGGTGGCTGCTAGTCTCCTGAGCTGCGGTCCCGGCCTCCCTCCTTATTGAGCCTTGTCCACAATTCCATTCTATTCATCCATTCACTCATTCACGTATTCGTTCATTCAGCAGATATGTTGGGCTGGGCTCAGCATGAGGGGCCAAGGTCTCGCCCTCGGGGATGCCCCACCTAGGGGACACGGTCATCCCAGGCAGGAGGTAATGGGGTCTGGGGAACCACGACAGGGGCCAGGAGAGAAGCCAACAGATTTAAGAATTATTAGGAAGTAGGGGCGCCTGGGTGGCTCAGTCGGTTAAGCGGCCAACTTGGGCTCAGGTCATGATCTCTCGGTCCGTGAGTTCGAGCCCCGCGTCGGGCTCTGTGCTGACAGCTCAGAGCCCGGAGCCTGTTTCAGATTCTGTGTCTTTCTCTGTCTGACTCTCCCCTGTTCATGCTCTGTCTCTCCCTGTCTCAAAAATAAATAAAACGTTAAAAAAAATTTAAAAAAATAAAAAAAAAATGAAGAAGGAACCATGAGAGAACAATAGTCTGGTGCCGTCACAGGGGTGGGAATAGTGCCCGTTCCCAACAGCCAGACTGGTAAACTCAACATTCACGGGGCAGGGGGTAGAGCACCCAGGGGGGCGTTGCTTCAGAGATGGGGAAGAATTAGTCTCAGACCGAGCATTGCTAAAACCCACCGAACAAATCATCAAGCAAGACCCAAACGGATCAATTGGTTCCCAAGCAATTTACTGCTTTCCAGAACAACACTCAAGAAAATTGATAAGAATACAAAAATATCCAACATTCACAATGTCTGGTATCCAACAGAAAATTACCAGACATTTAGGCGCCTGAGTGGCTCAGTCGGTTAAGCAGCCTACTTCGGCTCAGGTCACCATCTCACGGTCTGTGAGTTCAATCCCCACGTCGGGCTCTGTGCTGATAGCTCAGAGCCTGGAGCCTGCTTCCAATTCTGTGTCTCCCTCTCTCTCTGCCCCTCCTCTGCTCACGCTCTGTCTCTCCCTCTCAAAAATAAATAAACGTTAAAAAAATATGAAAGAAAGAAAGAAAGTTACCAGACATCTTCTTTGACAGAACACCAAATGGAGAACGATGCTGGTGCCACAGAAGGGCCTGGAGAGCCCAGGCCTGTGGCTTCCACAGAGGCTTCGGCAGCAACATGTGGGGCCGGAGTCATGGCCATGGTCAGGGCTGGGCCAGGACCACGGAACTCACAGAGGAAACACCAAGGACAAGGAGTGGATCTCCATGAACAAGCTGAGCCAACTGGTCGACATCATGAAGATCAAGGCCCTGAAAGAGATCTCTCTCTCCTCCCTGCCCATCAAGGAATCTGAGATCATTGACTTCTTCCTGGAGGCATCCCAGGAAGTGATGAGGTTTGAAGTTTTGAAAATTATGCCAGTGCAAAAGCAGACCCAGGCTGGCCAGAGGACCAGGTGCAAGGCATTTGTTGCCATTGGAGAATACAAAGGACACGTAGGTCTGGGTGTTCAGTTCTCTAAGGAGGTAGCCACTGCCTTCCATGAGGCCATCGTCCTGGACAACTTTCCACCATCTCATGTGGCGAAGCTACTGGGGGAACAAGCTCGGCGAGGCCCACACTGTCCCATGCAAGGGGACCAGACACTGTAACTCTGTGCTGAACGCCTTATCCCCTACACCAGGGGCAGGGGCATTATCTCGGCCCCTGTGCCCAAGACGATACTGATGATGGCAGGCATTGACGACTGCTACCTCTCCACCAGGGGCTACACTGCCACCCTGGGCCACTTCACCAAGGCCACTTTTGATGCTAGTCCCAAGACCTACAGCTACTGTGCCCCTGACCTCTGGAAAGAGACGGTATTCACCAAGTCTCCCTACCAGGAATTCACTGACCAGCTTGCGAAGACCCACACCAGAGTCTCTGTGCAGAAGACCCAGGCTCCAGCTGTGGCCACCACATGGTTTTACACAAGAAAAATAAAGTGAGTTAAAGCCCATTAAGAAAGAAAGAGAGAAAGAAAGAAAGAAAGAAAGAAAGAAAGAAAGAAAGAAAGAAAGAGAAAATTACCAGACATACAAAGAAGCACGAAACAATGATCTGTAAAGAAAAGAATAATTAAGCAATTGAAACTGACCCAGCACTGACACAGATGTTAGAGTGAGCAGAGAAGGATTCTAAAACAGTTTTTATAACTGTATTTTATATTTTCAAAATGTGAAGTAGAGACATTAAGATATCAAAAAAGATCCCAATTGAACTTAGAAGAGTTGAAACATACAATGTCTGAGATGAAAGGTATACTGAATGGGATTAATGGCAGATTAGACAAAACAGAAGAAAAGATTAGTGAGTTGAGGCGCCTGGGTGGCTCAGTCGGTTGAACTTCCGACTTCAGCTCAGGTCGTGATCTCTAGGTTCATGAGTTCAAGCCCCGCATCAGGCTGACTGCTGTCAGTGCAGAGCCCCGTTCAGATCCTCTGTCCCCCTCTCTTTCTGCCCCTCCCTGCTTCTTCTTCTTCTCTCTCTGTCTCTCTCAACACTAAATAAACATGTTTAAAAAAAAAAAAAAGATTAGGGAGATTGAAAGCATAGCAGGAAAAAACTATCCAAAATGAAACAGAAAAAAAAAATTTTTTTTCAATTTTAAAAAGAGAGAGAGGGGGTACCTGGGTGGCTCCATGGATTGAGCGTCTGACTTTGGCTCAGGTCATGATCTCACGGTCCGTGAGTTCAAGCCCACATCAAGCTCATTGCCGTCAGAGCAAAGCCTGCTTTGGATCTTTCCTCCCCCTTTCTCTCTGCCTCTCCCCCACTCATGCTCTCTCAAAAATAAATAAACCTCGAAAAATTAAAAAGAGAGCGAGAGAAAGCGGAAGCCGGGGAGAGGGGCAGAGGGAGAGGGAGAGAGAGAGAGAGAGAAAGAGAGAGAGAGAGAATCTTAAGCAGACTCCGCACTCAATGCAGAGCCCAATGCAGGGCTCCAGCCCACGACCCTGAGATCAAGACCCGAGTCGAAATCAAAAGCTGGACACTCAACCGACTGAGCCACCCAGGTGCCGCACACACACACAAATTTTCTAGTGGAAAGAGCATCAGTGAGCTGTAGGACATTTCCAAACACCCTGATGTATTGGTATTTGGAGTCCAAGAGGAAGGGGGAAAAAGAACAGAAAAAAAAAACACTGGAGGAAATGGTGACTGCTGTGTTTCCAGACTGTAAAAAATGTATGTCCAAGAAGCTCAGTGAACCCCAAGTGCAGACACTTGGTGACTGATTGGATGTGGAGGGTAAGGAAGGAGAACCAGGCAAGGGTGAGGTCCCAGCTTCCTGCCCGGGAGCCGAGGGCTGGGGTACCACCCGTTGAGCGGGAGACACGTGGGGTGGGATGGGCCCGAGGGGGGCCGTGGGGACACGGTGACGGCAGACATGACGGGTCTGCCGTTGAGAAGGCAATGACCTGGAGGTGGGAGTCCAGGAGCCCGTGGACGCGGTGGGCACTTCCAGGGAGGGCACCCGCCCTGGCCCACCCTCAGTTCATCAAAAGGCAAAGCCAGAAGAGCCAGCAGGGGAGATGGGACACGCAGAGAGGGCACAGGAAATCCAAAGGGCGTGGCGTCGGGGTGGGGGGGGTGGGGGAAGCCGTCTTGAGGAGAGCAAGACGTGGCAATGACGTCACTAAGAGGTGAAGCCTGCTGAGGCTGGCTTGGGTTCCTCTGGGCCCTGGGCTGGCCCTAGGGCAGGACTGGCCCACAATATTGTGCAGAAAGTGACAGACGTGAGGGGTGCCGGGCAGGAGCAGGACCTATAGGACAGGGCTTTCTGGAAGGCACGGGGTGGGGGGCTGGCCAGCGCAAGCTACTTCTCAGGAGCGAGAGGGCTCTCTGGGCAGCAGGTGGGGTGGAGGCGGGGGTGACTGCGTTTCCAGCTTCAGAGGCACAGCCCCGCAAGCCGTGACCACAGGTGGAGAGGACCGCAGTGCAGGGCAACCGGTGGACCCCCGCGATGACAGCGTGGACGAAAGGAAAGGCCGGCGTGTGGGCCCGCGGGTCCTCGTGGTGCCCCGGAGGGTTCCTCTGAGCGGGGAGAGGAGGCCCCCAAAGACTTCCAGAGACGAGTAGCCCTACCTGGGGTGAGTAGTGACCCCAGGGACGGGGGTGCAGGAGCCACAAGCGTGGGGGGGGGGGGTGAGTAAGTTGCGGGGGCGGGGGGAGCGGTGCATAAGGAGGCACGCGGTGGTGGGCGGAGGGGCATCCCGGACTTAGGTGAGGGATCACAGTGAGAGAGGGAGGGAGAGCGAGGGCGCGCGCGGGCTGGTTTCCTGCCACCTGAGGAAGGTGATTTGCGCGTCTTGCCTTGGTAGGCAGCTCTGGTTGCCTAGGAGGGGACCCCCGGCCCAGCCCCAGCCTGGGCCTTGAAGCCGGGGCCGCAGGATGTCGAGAAAGCCAAGAGGAGCCAGACCCCACGGCCTGGCCCTGGCCGCCGGAGCCCCCCACGGCTTGAGCGGAGGCTGGGGTGCAGGTGCAGGGCGGCGGAGGCTGGCCTCCGAAAGATCAGAAGCTCCTGAGAGCCTCCCCTGGCAGGGGACCCTGTAGGGGTGAGCCCTCCGCCTGCTCATCAAGGCCACCTGCTGTCTCCTGCCCCCCCCCCCATCAGCCCTGGAGGCCATTTCCTGGACCCCAGCTGGGCTCAGGGGGGCAGCTGGGCGGTCCTGGCCGCCTTCTGCCTCCCTCTTCAGCATCCCCTAGCAGGCAAGCCGCAGCCAAGCGCTGTCCTGTTCTCTCTGTTCCCCAGGGCTCTGCCGCCATATCCAAAGCACCCACCTCCCCATGGCAGTGTGCTGTGCTCCCTAGCGAGGGTGGGATTGCACACCCCCGCGCGTAGGCCTGGAACGTGCACGGGGACCAACACAGACACAGGCACAAACAGAAGCGGCCTCAGAAACGTGCGCGCGCGCTGGGGAGCGTCCCCTGCGCCGACGTTCACACGCAAGCACGGAGCGGGGGGGGGGGGGGGGGGGGGGGGGGGGAATGAAACCACAAAGGTGGGTGTGCAAAACATGGGTACGTGCATCCCCGTGTGCGCCAGGGTGGACGCACCGTGCACCCACAACGCCAATGCACCTCAAATGTACAGGCGCACACGCATTCCGTACACATTCACGCAACTCCACGCGCCCCGTGTGCTTCCAAGCGTTCCCGGAGAGGTGCGCCCACGCGCGCAGATGGGCACCGAAAACCAGGTGCAAACAGATACACACAGGCACATACAAGATGCACATACAAACATGTGCAAAGGCGCACATCTACGTAAGCGCATGCGGGCATATGGGCAGGTGCCTGGTTATTCACGCAGACACGGAGTGACTCACGCTCATACGTAGCAATAATACACACGCGCCCACGTACACCGTGCATAGACTCGTACACAAAGATGTACTTGCGAGGATGTACGTGTCTGCATAAATTCCTGCACGCTTACGAACGGAAGCGCTCGCGCACATTCCTAGAGACATACACAGATATCTGCACGCTCCGCGGAAAGCTTCACGAGCTGGTGAGAGGGCAGAGCGCCCCTCTGGTTCACAGCTACATCCCTGATGCCCAGCACAGGGCCTGGTACACAGGGATTTGCTAAGCGGAACATCGGGGAACAGCCTTGGCAAAGGCTCAGAGGCAGGAGATTCCTGAGGACTGGCCAGGAGTCTCATGGGACTGGGTGGGGATAGGATGGGACTGGGTGGCCAAGGCTTCCAGTGGTCGACTGGGGAGGGGGTGTTCAGGGCCAGGTCCCTCCTGGGCTTCACCTCCCTCCCCGCACCCCGCTCACACTCCCCCCACGCCCCCTCACATTGTACTGACAGCAGGTGCAGTCAGATACTGGCAGGGGGGCAAAACATAGGGGAGGAGGGAGAGGGGTCACAGGAAACACATGGCCTTGAGGCCAGGTAGGCAGGTCCTGGACCCACAGGCAGGTCACAGGGTGAGGACTTGATTCTCCTGGGAGCCCCCAGAAGCACATTCTAGGCGATTCGCTATATGGATCTTTACAAAGTGAATCCACTTGTATAACCAGCATCTATCTAAATAAATAAATACATACATACATACAACATATCCCACTCTCTAGAAGGCAGGGAGGGTCTTTTTTTTTTTTTCTAATGGTAATTTTTGAGAGACAGAGGGACAGAGCATGAGCAGGGGAGGGGCTGAGAGACAGAGAGGGGGGAGGCACGGAATCCGAAGCAGGCTCCAGGCTCTGAGCTGTCAGCACAGAGCCCGATGTGGGGCTCGAACTCAGGGGGCTCAAATGCACAGACTGTGAGCTTTGTTTTCCCTTGTAGCCAGCAAGGGGACACTCAGCTCAGGACCCCTTTGCCCCGGGCCACCACACCCTCATCTTCTCCCGTTAGCCAGGGTCCCAGCAGCCCCCATGGATGAGAGGCAGGGACAGTTCGTCAGCCCCCACCCTGTGGTCCTGCCTCTCCTCTGCATCAGGCCCAGGCTCCTGTGGCCAGCCGAGGAGTCACCATCTCCCCTATTGGGGGAGAGACCTTGTTCCAGATCTTGAGCAGCACCTCTGGAGCCCCCATTTTGGAAGCCAGGAAAGCTGGGGGGAAAGAGCACAGAGCCCTTGAGTGTCTATGCTGGCCCACCCCTTTGAGCCTCTTGTTGACACGGCCCAAGGCCCCATGGCTTTAAGGAAAGACTCGAACTCAGGGCCGACCCACTCCAAACCCCATAGCCCCTTCAGCAGCGGAGATCACGACCATCATTTTACAGATGAGGAAACTGAGGCTCAGAGAGACCAAGAACAGAACCAAGACTCCCATGCAGGAGTTTTGAACGCCAGGCTTCCGGTTGTGGGGCTGAACTTGACCCCGGCATTCCCCTGCTCAAAGCCCTCCCCATACACTCGGGACAAACCTCCTTCACAGGTCCCGAGCCCTCCATGGCCT
This sequence comes from Panthera leo, assembly GCF_018350215.1. NCBI lineage: Eukaryota > Metazoa > Chordata > Mammalia > Carnivora > Felidae > Panthera > Panthera leo. Next base: position 87,558,037 of record NC_056691.1, read on the forward strand.
GACCCTGCCAACCTCACCCACCTCTCCTGCCCACTAGCACACTGGCCCTTCCCGGATCGATGACCCCAGTGCCTTTTGGACTCCAGGTATCGATAAGCAGCTGCCATGGGGCTCGGTACTCGTCTTGCCCCAGGAGAGGACGGACAGGCGCTGTCTCCTTTCAGCTGCGCCCACTGTGCGCAGCACGCTTCCTGGCACACAGTAGGTGCTCAGTGGAGGGATGAATGAGCCTGTGGCAGGCTGGCAGGCAGGGGAAGGTCAGCAGAGGGAAGGCTGGTAAGCACAAACAGGGGCCTGGTGCAGAGGGATTTGCTAGGTGGAACATCGGGGAACAGCCTCAGCAAAGGCTCAGAGGCAGGAGACTTCTGAGGACTGGCCAGGAGTCTCCTGTGACTGGATGAGGATAGGATGGGACTAAGTGGCCAAGGCGGGAGTGGCTCCCACCCTCTGCACCCTCTGTGTAGGAGGTCTGGGCTTGGGACAAGGACTTGCCCAAGATCACGAGCTGGTGAGTGGACAGGCAGGATTAAAACTCAGATCCTCCCCAGCCCCCAGCCCAGTTTGGGGTTGGGAGACCCTTCCCTCCTCACCCCCCTTCCCCTCTCTCTCTCCTCTCTCCCTCCTTCCTAGAGGATGCAGGGCCAAACTGCCCTAAGACAGGGGGTTGGAGGTCCCTGACCTGCGGCTCCTTTCTCCCTGACCACACCTCTAGCCCAGGCTCTGGGATATGTCAGCACCCTGCTGAGAAGAGCCCACCCCCCCCCCCTGGGGTCTCCCCTCTGAGAGCTGTGGCTTTGTAGAGTCCTGGGGCCACTAGCTCGCTGTGTGGCCTCCTGGGGCCACTAGCTCACTGTGTGGCCGTAGATGAGGGGTCCTCCCCTCTCTGAGTTCCGCTTTCTCATCTACAAAATGGGGATAAGACACATCTCCTGGAGGCGCTGGGGAGAATCGGTGGTATAAACTCAAAATAACCCCCCAACACGCTCCCGGGCAGCCACAAACGCAGGCGCTTCTCACGAACCCTCTCATTGTAGCCTCTCGGTAAGCAAGACGTGGGAACGACCCTGGTTTATAGAGGAGGAAACTGAGGCTCAGAGAGGTCACGCCACCTCCCCAGGCAGCAGGGCCCCCGAAGCCCGAGCTTCCAGGGGCGGGAGTGGCTCCCACCCTCTGCACCTGCCGCCCTCCCTCCGCGGGAGCCACCCTGCCCCGCCCCGCCCTCCCCTCCCCTCCCCTCCCGTCGCCCCCAGCGTCGGTCCTTCCTCGGGGCCAGCTCGAGGGCTCCCCGAAGCAGGGCCCGCGGGCGGGGCGGCCGAGTGAGCGGGGACGCGGGCAGCGGGAGGGGGCGCCTGCCCCGCGCCGGCCGACGTGGGTCGATACTGCGGCAGGATGAATGGGAGAGGCGAGCCGGGCGGCGGGGAGGGAGGGGGGAGGGGGAGGGGGCAGAGGAGGAGCGGGAGGGCCGCCCCCCACCCCCGCCCGGCGGGCCCGGCCCGGGTGTGCCGCCGTCAGCGCCGAGCGCGGCCCCGCGGCCCCGCCGAGGGATCGATAACTAATTTCACCGCAGCGGCCGCCCCAGTTTTTTCCCGATAATTGTGCGCCGGCAGCTGCGAGCGAGGCCCCGGCCCGGCGCGCGGCCCCCGCCCGCGCCCGATCAATTGACATCGCCACCGGGCGGCAGGAAAACTCATTTTTCTCTCCCTCCCCGGCTCCCGGTGGGCGCGGGCTAAGCCCCGCCTCGGGCCGGGGGCTGGGAGGGGAGGGGAGGGGAGGGGCGGGGCGGGGGGCACGAGGGGAGGGCCCGGGGCGTGGAGTGGCGGGGGGGGGGGGGGGGGGGACGCAGGCGGGAAGGAGGCTCCCGGGGAATCCGAGGAAGCCGGAGGAGAGGGCGTGGGGGTGCCTCAGTTTCTCCACTCTACGCCTAGGGGCGTGGCCGAAGGCCTCGACGCAGGGCCGGCCCCGCCCCCTTCGCTGTTTCCAGAGCCGGAGGGCGAAGCCACCCCTGGCAGCTGCGTGGAAGGGCTGAGCGCCCCGGGCGCCGGGGCCCGGACGCTGGGCTTCGAACCCGGCCTCCAGCGCGTACAGTTGTGACCTCGGGCTCGGTCTTCCCTCTGGGCGCTGCTTCTCTGAGCCTCAGTTTCCCCGTCTTCCCAAAGGGGCCCGACAGAGTCCGGGGCACGCAGAGCTGTTGATCAGAGGCAGTGGGGCGGTGCACATCAATGGTGGCTCTCAGCCAGCGAGTGGGGAGGAAATCAGCGGTTACTAAGCACCTACTGTGCGCCAGGCCCGTTGGAGGCGTTGGGGACAGACGAAAATCCCTGCCCTCGTGTTCTCGCGAGGAGATGCACGATAGATATAATGTATAAGCGACGCAAACAGTGAGAAGATAGGAAACGAGCAGGGCGAGTGGGATAGGGGATGGGAGAGAGGGAGAGGCCCCTTGGCAAAGCTCTGCGCTGCCGGCTCTCAACCTGCTGGCTGCTCAAGGTCGCAGGAAACCTGCAGACTTGGCATTCTCTCGAGGAGGGTGGTCAGGAGGAGGGAGAGAAAGAGGAGGGAGGAGGCACGACGTGGATCGGAGGAGTCAAAGAGGGGGGCAAGGCAGAGGCCAGAGTGGCGGCAGGAGGGGGTCCAGAGAGAAAGGGGGTGCGGGCAGAGGGAGAAGGGAGGGCAAGAGTTCTGATGGCCGAGGAGTCCTGGAGGGTCAGGGGCAGAAGGGCCTCGGGTAGCTGACTTGCCCTAGCCGGGTCACTGAGGCGCAGAGAGGGGCAGGAGTCTGTCCCATGCCACAGTATATAGGAGGGGGACAGCAGTGGGCCCCTGGCTACTGTCTCCAGACCCTGGAGAAGGGTGAGAGGCGCAGGGGAAGGAGAGAAGAGAGAATTACGGAGGGGAGGGAGTGGTGTGGGGGGCGGCCCATAGGCTGGGTCAGGAGGCGCTGGGGAGCCTTAACTGTGCCTCTCAGAGGCCAGCCAGAGCTTCCCTGGGGCTCAGTACATCTTCTACACCTTCCGGAGGATTCGGAATGACTGGTTGGGACTCAGGGAATCCCATCTGCTGACCAGACCCTTCCCTGCCCCCATCTGGGCAAACTAGTTACCAAACTCTGACAGAGAAGTCCTAAGGCTTCTCTGCAGGGGTAGGGGAGCCGGGCAGGAGTGGGGGGGGTGGGGGGGAGGGGGCAGGCTGCTGGGAGTGGAGGGGGTGTGCAATCCAGGGCTGAGCAAACCTCAGGACTCTCCCCCCTGCCTCGGATTTCTCATCTTGTGAGAGGTGAGGTGTTGTTGGGGCTCTGAGGTTCTGTCAGTTTCTCTTCCCTCCAAATTCCTGGCACACGGAGCCCGCGAGGGGTTGAGAGAGAGCAGTGACTCCGCAGAATTGAAAGGCAGATTGCTAGCAAGCAAATGAGGCTAGCCCAGGAAGCCGGAAGTGGGAAGCCGGGCCGGGGCTGGCTGGCCTGGACTTAGAACAAGACCGGGCGAAGCCCCGCCCACCCTTTTGTCTGACCGTCCATCCATCCACCTACCCAGACCTCCGATCAATCAGTCTTTCGGCACATTTAGGAAGCACCTACTGTGTGCGAGGCACTATGGAGGGGAGTGAGCTGGCCCATCCTCTCCCTCTCCCCACGACCCCCACATTTTCTCTGGAGAGTGTGGTCGTGGGAACACTGGATTGGGAGTCAAGGCTGGACTTAGGTCCGCCTGGTGGCCTAGGCAGGCTCCTTGGCCTCTTGGCACCTTGGCGTTCTGCTGCCCGGTACACAGAAGCCACGGCCAGCCAATGATGCTGCGTCCCCAGTAGCTGGCACCCGCCGTCCGGGATCAAGCTGTGGAAATAGGATTGCCTCCCTCCGTCCCTTCCAATGTCCCCCCTCCTCCTCTATGGGATTTGCCCTTCTCCTCTCGGCCACCTTAGGTTTGTCGGGTAAGAGGTCCCGGTTACCTGCGCTGGGGGGGGGGGGGGGGGGCGGTGGGAGCCAGGAGACCGGGCTGTGGACAGTTGGGGAGGACTGCAACCCGCACTCTCGGGGTGTCACTGAACTCAGAGCTTTGACTGCCCTCTGACCACTTTGGGGTCCCCGCGCCAGAGATCAGCGGGCAAAGACAGGAGTAACTGTTCAGGCGTGGGTCGTCCACCCCAGAGGCAGCAACTGTCTGCAGAAAGTCTCTGCAGGGCCCGCAGGTAGCCGGTGACGCGAAGGGGGCTCTAATGGCCTGGACCCCGTGGAGGACAGGGACAGAGCCGAGTGCTGCAAGGGGTGGACTGTATGAGCTGCTCTCATGCAGGACTTCAAGCCTCTTAAGCCAGGTCAGCTTCAGGGGCCAGCTCCAGGCAGCCACAGCCCCCACCAAGCTCCGGCCTGTGTCTTTCTTGTGTCTCACTTCCTGTCCTAAGGCTTCTCCGATGCCCGGGGTGGGACACGCCTCCCTGCCCAGGGAACCCGCTCAGCAGCCATAGAGGCCCAGCCACAACACCCCACAGGCCAACCCTTGATCCAGGGCAGACATAGCCTCGGGATAAACGCCTCCCCCGTTCTTCCTCCGGCAGGCGGTCCTGAGATGCACGTCATGAGGAATCTCCGACAAGCCCGAGGGACTGGCCACCCAGACTTCCCTAATGGTGAGCTCAATACCGTGTGTTTGTATCTGCTCTTTTCTGTGTCACTCTCCCCCCTCTCTACCCCTCACTCTTGCCCCTGGGCACACGCTTCCAAGCCAACCCCCTGGCCCTTCTTTTCACCTGCTTTCAGGGACCCGAAACAGGCGTTATCGACTGGCTTGTGTACCCCCCACCGCCAGATTCATAGGGTGAAGTCTTTTCTCTTCTTTTTTCTTAAGTTTTTTTTTTAATGAATTGTGTAAACGCCCCCCCCCCCGATTCATAAGGCGAAGTCTTTTTTCTTAAGTTTGTTTTTAATGAATTGTGTAAATGCCCCCCCCCCCGATTCATAGGGCGAAGTCTTTTTTCTTAAGTTTTTTTTAATGTCTATTTATTTGGGGGGGAGGGGCAGAGAGAGAGGGGGACAGAGGATCCGAAGCAGGCTCCCGTGCTGACAGCCGAGAGCCCGACGCGGGGCTCAAACTCACAAACCGCGAGATCATGGCCTGAGCTGAAGGCTTGACAGAGGGAGCCACCCAGGCACCCCTCGTCTGGTGGAGTCTTAGCCCCCAGTACCTCAGAATGTGACTGGACTAGGACATAGAGTCTTTAAAGACGGAATTAAAGTAAAATGAGGTCATTAGGGTGGGCCCCAATCTAACATGGCTGGCGTCCTTTAAGAAGAGGAAATTAGGACATAGACATGCACAGAGGAAGGACCGTGCGAAGACACGGGGAGGCGATGGCTGTGTGCAAGCCAGGGAGGTTCGCTTCAGGAGAAACCAAACCTACCCAGACCTTGATCGTGCCCTTCCAGCCTCCAGAACTGTGAGAAAACACATTTCTGTTGCTTAAGCCCCCCCAGTCCGTGGTGCTGTGTCACAGGCGCCCTGGCGAACTAATACACAGGTCCGTTCTGTGTGCCTCCCGGTTTTTACAACCAGAGAAACTGAGGCTTCAAATGGCAAAGGACCCTCCCCCGGCCCCCCCTGCCCCGGGTGGTACAGCTGGTAAGCGGCCGGGCCCAAATTCAAACAGGGGTCCTTGGGCGGTGGAGGGCAAGCCCTTGACACTAGAGGCGTTAGGGAACCAAGGGAGACCCTCTGGTCCAGAAATCCAGAGGCCCCTCTTCCCCTGCCCCCCACCAGCCGTCCACACACTTTGATTGCCCTGCCTTTGGAGGACCCTCCGGCTCCCTCCTCCGGGCCTCTGTTTTCACGGCTGCTGCTGCAGTGCTGAGCTCTTCCAGCTCATTCCCTCCCTCCCCTCCTCTGAAGGCTCTTCCTCACCAGCGAACTCGCTCACAGCGCACACGCGTGTGCACGCACACGGGCACGCACTCGGTGCTCACCTCTTTTTGGCAGCCACTCTGAGGCTCTCTCTACCACCCTCCCTAAGGCCTGCTGCAGACTAGCTGCAGAGTGGCTTTGGGGATGCCCCCCCGCCTCCGAAGACCACACCGTGTCCCTCCCTGTGCCCCCAGTGCCCAAGTGAGCCCCCTCCTGCCCCAGCGGCACCCTGTGCCGAGCACCACGCCGGGAATCGTGCTCAGATCGCTTCACTGGCTCCCGCCCGCCCTGTGGCAGAGACTGGTATTGTCTCCATTTCATACAGGAGCAACTGGGGCCCGGAGAAGGACAGGGCTCTGCCTAAGGACTCACAGCAGTGAGCGGTAGGGCTGGGATTCATCCTGGCCAAACTCAAGAGGATGGAATTTATTCCAAGATGTCATGGCTAACACGGAACTCTCCCTGAGAGCAGACTGCAATTTGGGGCAGAGGGCAAGGACTGAGCAGGACAGCCAGAGGTCGCTCCCTCCCCCACCACTTGGCCCTTGAGAGTTCCATCCTCCGAAGGACAAGTATGAACCTCCATCCAGGCGGCGCTCATTCCTGTGTGGCCACCTGACCCTCAGGCAAAAGGGTGTTGTGTAGAGACCAGCAAAGATCCCACTCTGGCGGGGGTGGAGTGGGGGGGGGGGGGTGGCGGGGAGGGACGTAGGCAAAGACCAACCTTTTGCCAGCACCTCCGACGTGCCGAGCCTCTGGTCATTTTATAGCAATGGAAGGGGGGAACCAAGCCTGGGCTCTGACCCCCAGAGCGCTTGGTCTAGTGGAGAAAACACACCCAATTATGCCACCAGCAGCTGTAACTTTCAGACTCAGCAGATGCTGGGACGGATGAAGGCGGTCAGTAATGGGAGTGGCAGATCTGGAGAACGAGGAGCAGTTAGCCAGGTGAAGGGGGAAGGGACAGCCTGTGCAAAGGGCCTGTACAGGGAGGGACAGAGGGAGGAGATGGGGCAGACAAAAGGAGCAGGCCTGTGCACTGGAGCTGGTGGAGGCTTCTGGAAGAGGCTGGAAGGGCTCCCAAGGGCTGGGCTGGGCTGTGCAGGGCCCTGTGAGCCGCATTAAAGGTTCTCGTCTATTCAGCAGAGATTTGTGTATTGGAGATCCCTGCAACCAGCTCTCCGGGATGGAGAATAGGGTCAAAGCACAGAAGCAGGTAGAAAAGCGAGGGGTTGGCTTGGGTCCAGGTGAGAGGGCCTGGGGAAGTGACAGCTGGCACGAATATTAAAAAAAAAAAAAAAAAAAAAGACCCAAGACTCCGCACAGGAGCGGGGCAATAACATCCAGTCTTAATTTCAAAGCGGGAGGGGGCCTCCGAGATTCCCAGCGTGTGGACACAGGGGTTTTACAGGCGCAAGGAAGCAGAGGCCCAGAGAGAGGAACCGTCTTGCCCCCACGTGACTCTGCCGGTTCATTCATTCAGCTGAGTTTACTGAGTACCTACTAGGCGCCAGGCGCCGGGCTAGGGTCTGGGGATAATACAGAGACGAGCCAGACAGATCTGTCCTGCTGTGTTGGGCGGGGGGCAGGGGGGGGTAGCTGGTGGGGGTGGAAGGGGGAGCCCAGCTGGACCTCCAGGGTCCTGAAGGCTGGGAGGGAGGGAGAGGGGGAGGGAGAGACAGAAACGCTAATGCTAATGACGAAATTACACTTACCGAGAATTTTCCATCGCCAGGCATTGTGTCCAGGCTTCTGCAAACGCGATCTCCTTCATTGCTTCATGGCTGCGAGCGAGCCCTGTTGGGCCATTGTACAGATGACAGGATTAAGGGTCAGAGAGGTGGCCAGGCCAGGCCCCTCCCCCCCACCTTCCCACAGAGCCTGGTTTTCCTGCCTCAGGGCCTGACCAGGTCCTCCCCAGGTTCCAGACCTGAGGTTTGGGGTGGGTGGGAATGGTAGTACCCAGAGCGGGGGTGGGGGTGGGGGGTCCAGAAGCACCATCCCCTGGACACACCGAAGGTTCCAGCCCCTTCCCCCCATTCAGCGGAGGGGCCCAGGCTGGCTGGGGGTCACGGGGAGGTCAGGGAGGAAGGAAGGAGAATGTGTCCTCCCGGGGGGGCCGTGTTCTGCTCTCTCTCCAACAACAAAGGAGCCTCAGTGAATCTGCCTGTGGGAGGTGGGGGGAGGGGACAAAGGTGGGGAGCCACGCGCTGTGGCCCCTCCCTGCTCCAGCCCCCTCCAAGGCACAGTCTGGGCCAAATCACTGTCCTCCTCTCCACCCCCCATCACTAACTGCAGGAACAGGGGTGCCGGGGCCGGGGGGGGGGGGGTGGGGGCGGTGCTCAGACAGTTAAGTGTCCGACTCGGTTTCGGCTCAGGTCATGATCTCACGGTTTGTGGGTTTGAGTCACATGCATGTGACTGCAGCCTCCTTGCTCATGCATCCAGATGCGTGAATTCATTCATTCATTCATTCATTCATTCAGTAGTGTTCTGAGCACCTGCTCTGGGCCGGATCCTGTGCTGGGTGCTGGTGACAGGGGAGGACACAGCATTCTGGGTTCCTGCCATTGGGGGCGCGTGGCCTCAAAGAAGGACGCTCAGGAGCCATTATTGAACAAGGTAGTGCTGAGATCAGGGGAGCACACAGGAGGGAGGGACCACGTAGTGAGACCGGAGGGACGATCACCCCAGTAAGGGTGGCATTCAGGGAAGGCTGCTTGGAGAAGGCGATAGCTTTCCAAGACCCAAAGACTGGACAGGGGCCTCAGGAGCCAGACGGGGCTGGGGTCTCGTAGGCCATGGTGAAGATTTGAACTTCTCCCTTGGGCAGGGAGGGGCTGTGAGCAGGGGCGCGACAGGTCAAAGGTGAACTTCGGAATGTTCTTCCACGCAGTATATACACCTGCGTACGCGTTCCTGTGCAAGCGAACCTGCGCGTGTGCCCCTGTTCACAAGTACCTACACAGGGATACGCCTGCGTGCCCGGCCCCGCGCAGAGCTCTTCACAAACACGGCATCCAGTGTATCTAATCTGTGCATTTTACGGAGGAGGGCACCGAGGCTCGGAGAGATGGAGAGATTTGCCCAGAGATGCCCGTGATGGCTCAGACTCCGAGCCTGGGCAACTTGTTTCCAGCTTGTGCTTGTGACCACAGGGCTCCTGGTGAAGACAGACAGGGGGTTAGAGGGCAGCTCTCCTTTTGAAGGAGGTGCTAATGTGTCCCTCTGCTCACCTTGTAGGTTCGGCCCAGAGGCCCAGCCGGTCAAACAGGCTGTACTTGTTCCCTGGGGAAACTACAGATGGAAAGGCCGAGAGAAGGACCCTCGTATGACCAGGTGGCTTCATGAAGCTCCCACCCCTGCCCCTTGGCCCTTTAATCGTTTGCAAAGCAGGATCACTCAGATTATTTCTTTTCTTTCTGGAACATCAGAGCTGGCTAAGACCCGGCTAAGCTGGAGGTGAGGTGGTGCAGCCCTTCTGCATCAGTTTTCCGTGGCTGCTGTGACCCATGACCCGCAAATTTAGTGGCGTTAACGACACGCATTTATTCTCTTACGGGCTGGAGGCCAGAAGACCCAAGGCCAGGGTGTCGGAGGGCCGTGTTCCCTTCGTGGGCTTGAGAGGAGAATCTGTTTCCTTGCTTTCTCCAGCTTCTAGAGGCTGCCCACTGTCTTTGCCTTGCGGCCCCTTCCTCTTTCCTCAAAGCCAACGGCAAAGCATCTTCCGATTTCTCTCTCTCTGGCGCTGATCTTCCTGCCTCTTTTTTACCAGGGCCTTTCCTCACTCCTGCGTTTTATACCCGCTGCTGCACCTTGTTCATGCTTAATAAAGAAGCACACTTATTACGACATCACAAACGTGTCTTTAAAAAATCTTGATAGCTGTGTTTCAGGCACAGAAGAAGTCATGACCCACCCCGTGCCCTACGTATGTACACACACACACACACACACACACACACACACACACTGCTGGGAAAAGGCTCGGGACCTTGGATGTTTGGACAAGCTGAGGCTGGAGCCTGCGGGGAATCTGGAGGGGGCTTGGCAGACGGGAGACCGGTGTCTAAGGAGCTTCAGGAGGTGGCCTCTCTGAGTCGCCTTGGATCAGGCCAGGCTCAGTCCTGGAGGCCACAGCCCGGGCCCCGAGCCAGCCCAAGGGGCAGGGGGAGGAACCCATATCGAGGGGCACCCAGTCCATTAATGGGGCACATGGAGACAACAGCACATTCAGTCAAGTCAAACACCATAGAGACAATCAGCTTTGGAGCCAGAGGGCCTTAGGTTCAAATCCTAGCTCTGCTACTTACCGGCTGGGTGGCCAGGGGCAGCTGACTTGACCAATACTTAAGGATTGTTGTGAGGATTATAGGAATGTCTTCAAAGGACAATACTACATACACGTTAGCTGCCATGATGGTGGCAATGGCCATGATTCTCCTATTGTTATAAGCCGGGAGGCCGGGACCGGAGGCAGTCTGCCAGGGATCGCTTCCATAAGAGGTAGTCGGAAGAAAGGGTATTCTAGGCTAGCGGGTCAGGCCCTTTCTACTTCCGGCCACGTTGGGGCCAGCCCCGGCCAGCACGCCCCCTCCTCAGAGCCTCGCTTCCCGTTTCTCCATTCCCACCTCTGGCCGGTCCGTTCCAGGTGGTCTGAAATCCAGGCTGGGCTTTTCTTCTAGCCCAACTTAATCCCTCCTGCTTCTGCGGGTCCCACCCAGTGAGTCCCCTCACCGGAGGAGTAGGGACAGCCTGGGCTGGGTTCCGTAGGTGCCCAGGTCCTGCGGGGGTCCTGCTCCACCTACCCAGACCCTGCGCGGTCCCCCTGGCCTGTGCCACACCACCCTGCCCTCCCCAAGATCTGCCCTTGCCCAAGCTGGCACACAGTAGGTGCTCAGTAAACATTTGTTAAAGGTGGGGAGGAGGAGATTAGTCCAGCCCTCCGGGAAACAGGAGAAAACAGGCTGAGAAGCTTGACAGCGGTGGGGGTCAGCTCTCCTGCCTGCTGCCCGCCATAACGGGAGCCCCCTGTTTTCTGTCCTCTCTCTCCTCTGCTGAACCCAGCAGACAGCACAGTGGGGTGGGCTGGGCTGGGGAAAGCGGGAGTGGTGGTAGTAGGGAGCTGCAGACAGAATGCCCAATGCCCTGGGGAGAGGAAAGCTGAGCTCTGAGGTCTCTAGAAAAGCTGGAGCTGGCGGGGAGGGGAGGCTGAGGCTCACATCTGGCTTTGCCCACCCAGGCAGGCGCTCCTGCGGGTAGGGCATTTATCCCTGCATCACTACCACCCCCTACACCCTGCCTGACCCCCCCCCCATTCTCCTCCTCCTGGGGAGGCACTGGAGGGCCCCTTTCAGAGCTGCCCTGGGGTCTGTGTGCATGTACATAGCCAGTTATACGGTGGTGTGTGTGTGTGTGTGTGTGTGTGTGTGTGTGTGTGTGTGAAAACCTCAGTTCCTGAGACACTGGAACCTACTTGAGGCTCCTGGCCAAGTTGCTCCTGTGTTTTTTAACTTATGGAAACTCCCCCCAGAGGAGGGTACCTGGGCCCTGTCCCCCTCCGAGGCGCCTTGGTTGAACAGAGTCCCAGGATGGAATCTAGCCTGGGGTGGGACAGGGGACGGGTGGGGGGGAGGGGTCTCTTTGCTGAGCCCTACCTAGCACTGCGCTGAGAGAGGCCCAGGAAACCAGCAGACTGAGAAGAGGGTTGAGCGCCCATGATGCCGCAGAGCATCATGGGATCCCGGGGCAGGGAATCAAGAGGCTGGGGCTTTCTGGGGCCGTCTGGTGGTTGATCCCAAGGGCAGCAGCTGGGGGCCCTGTGCAGTCAGGACAAGGCCCCGGCTGGAGGTGGGGAGAAAAGTCACCCAGCTTTGTGATCCAAAGATATGGCGGACGCCTACCTGTGATGTACCCTAGGAGTCTGGAATTCTCTCCGCTGCACCCCCCCCTCACGCTGGCTTGCCCCAAAGGCTTCTTAGTATCATGACTGGTATGACTGAAGGACTCCTCTCTGTTTTCCCGGCGCCCACCCACCCGGGGCCGGGCAGGGGGCTGCGAGGGTGCCCTCCTGGAGCTCACAGCTAGGGGGCAGCAGGTGGAGGATTAGGAGAGTTTGTGCTGCGACGGTGCGGGGGGCGGCGGTGGGGGGGGGGGGGTCGCTGAGGCCGTGGGGGCCTGGCAGGGGGTTGGGGGAGCGGTTTCCGGGCAGGCCCACGCAAAGAGATGAAGCCCAGACCGAGGGGCCGACCCTAAGGCCGGGTAGTCAAAGATGGGAAAGGCGTTTCTGGCAGGAGGAACAGCAAGGGCCCGGGACGGGGCGATATCGGGGAACCACAGTCGTTCCGTCCGGCCCGCGGGCCGAGGGGAAGCGCGGCAACGGGTGGCGGAGGCGGCGCACCCACCCGCAGGGCTTTGAACGCCGAGGACACCCCGCCCTCTCGCTCCTGGGGCGGGGCTTCCCCCCCCCCACCCCCGCCACCCCCGCCTCCGTGGGCGGGGCCCGGGGAAAGGCTGGACGACCGCGGCCGCCCTTTCAAGTCGGCCTCCCGGAGGCTCCCGAGCTGGCCGGGCGCGGGGGGGGGCTGCTGCGCCGACTTCAAAGCCCGGCGCCCCCAGCCAGATCCGGTTGCGGAAGGGGCGGGCGAGCCGGGGCGGGAGGCAGGTTTCGGCGGATTCCCCTTTCATCCCGCGGCTGGGCGGGCGCAGACCTCCGGGAGGCCCCGCACGTCCCTGCCGGGCAAGTCCGCGCATGGCCCGCGAGCAGCGCCGCCGGGCCGGGCGGGGCGGCGCGACCTCGGGCCGGTCCCTGCCCTTCTCCGGGCCTCGGGCACCTCTCCCCACCCCCGTGCCCAGGAAGCCTCGGCGCGGGGCCTTCTTGGGAGGGACGTTGGGGGACACCGGGGACGTCTGGACCGACGAGATCGGGCAGGGAGCCGGGGCCCGCGGTGGCGCACCTGCCCCTCACTGCCCCTCAGTCCGCGGGAGGGAAGTCTCCGAGCCCCCCCGCCCCGCCCCTGCAGCGTTCCCACCCTACCCGCCCACTGTGCCCAGAAGCTTGAAGGAGTCGACGCTGCCCGTCCCTCCCCCGCGGTTGAGACTGAACACACCCCTTCTTGTGAAATCTACTTTCTGACGTCACAACAGTAAGGACGATAATGGCCACACGCTGTCCCACCGAAGCCTCACAGTGTGGTTAGGGACATCCTTCCTCAGGTGAACAGCTTGAGGCCCAGAGAGGGGACTGGACTTGCCCCAGGTCGCACAACCAAAAAAACCGGAGCCAGACGCACGCTGTGTGGACACGATGCCCTTGGTTCCCGTGGATTCTGCGCTCCGCTATTCGGGCCCGCTGCCCCCGTATTGATCAGGACCCAGGCGAGGGGTAGGGTGAGGCCAGGATGGGAATAATGAGGGTCGATGACTGATTTGGCACAGACAGCCGGCAGCAGCTCAAGAGGAAGGTGTCTCCGTCGCCCCCATTTTACAGATGGGTAAGCTGAGGCACCGGGAGGTCATACGGCCAGCTAAGCAGCCAGGTCGGGTATTGACCTAGGTTTCTGTTGGCTCCAGGGACTTGAGGCTTAGCCGCTGCCCGGGGTTGAGAAAACCGGAGCGCTTGACCCCCAGAGCACTTAACCGTATGTCAGCTTCCAGGCCAGGAACCAGCTGAGTCAGCCCCTGAACCCCAGCTGGGACGTGCTGGTCTATGGCTGCTATTCAGCAGAGGGACAGAGGCACAGAGAAGTGGAGGATGGGCCGCAGTGGCCGGGAAGTGACAGAGGCCGACTTTGCACACGGCCTGTCTGGCTCCTGGGCCCCAGCGCTCCACTTGATAGCTTTGGTGGCAGAGGGGACTGCTGTTGCCATGGCCATCGGCCCACCCCCATGGGCCAAGCAACGCAGTTAAAGAGCCCTTGAAGGGTTTCTCTGCACAGGGCCTTAGCTGCCAAGAGGGGGCAGTTTTAACGGGCCTCCCCAGGATGCCAGGTGCACTCAGGCTGGTGGGACGGGATGGGTGCCCGGGTATGAGGCAAATACCACCCCAACCCACAGATTTAAAATTCCTCCCTGGAAAATCAGATAATCAAGGAAGTCAAATACCGTGAAATGAGTATGATCCCTGCCAGAAACCCAGAGGGAGCATCAGAACATCATCGCGTGGCAAGTACAGGCGGGTGACCCACCGCCTCGTTTTGCAGGCAGGGAAACTGAGGCACAGAACATAGCAGGGAGTCGCACAGAGAGGATCCCTTCTCCTTGCCCAGCATTTATGGAGGGCCTCCTGTGTGGCGGACTCTGTTGACCCCCCTTCTGTGGCTACGCCCTTGAGCTCCGGGCCTGCGGGAATGGTCCCCTATGTGGCAGTAATCTTACCATTGTTCACTTCTGACCCAGGAGGGTTTCCTCGAGGAGGAGACATCTAAGCTGAGACCTGATCTTAAGGAGGAGTCAGTGAAGCTGGTGAGAAGAACATTTCAGGCGGCGGGGGAGACATGTGCAAAGGTCCTGCGGCATGGCTCAGGAGAGTAAAGAAACCAGAAGCCTGCGGCAAGAGTAAGGGGGGCAGTGCATGGCGGAGAAGCCAGGAGGAGACAGAGGGGGCAGGACCCGGGTCTTGGGGGAGCCTGCCTCGGCCAAGTCAGTGCTGTGGGCTCAGTCGATGCAGGAGGCCAAGGGGAGGCCTCCCAGGGAGAGCCCAGGGCTACCCGGACTTGGTTTGGGCTTCTCAGAAGTGTGCTGTGTACCCAGTTGGGCTGTTTGGACCACAGGACGCACAGCTGCTTGTGGGGGTTGGGCAAGACATATCCTCCTCCGTGGATGGGGAGGGGGGAGAAGGGAAAAGGAGGAAGAGGGGCAGAGAGGAGGGGGAGGGAAGGGGAAGGCCATGCCGGGTAGCAGTCACCGCAAGGAGGCGTCTGCACCACGGGGATCCCCGCTGTCCGGTTCCTTCCCTGACGGTAACATCACCTCCGCCAGTGGGGGTGCCCCTGTGCTGGCTCCAGGCCAAGGGAATCTCCTCCTGGTGGGTCTCATCTGACCCTCACAAAGGACTGGACCCCAGTCACCCTGCTTGGCCAGACGCCAAGCCTGGCCACTTAACCTGGGGCTCTCCATCCCCACGTCTCTCCGGACTTAACCCACAGGTTTACTCAGATGTCCGGCACCGTGTGTGTGTGTGTGTGTGTGTGTGTGTATGTGTGTGTGTGTGTGCACGCGCGCAGATGTTAGGTTAGGAGTGCAGACTGGGCCAGACTGGTTGGCCTTAGATCCTGGCTTAGCCACTTGCGGGCTGTGTGACCTTGGGTGAGCGACCCAACCTCTCTGTGCCTCAATTGTGAGGAGGTAATGAGTTAATCTGAGAAACCCCATAGCACAGCCCCTGAAACAGAGTAAGTGCTCACTTTTAGCTACTAAAAGGCTGACAAGAAGATTCATTTAGGGACGGGCTCTACACTGAAGGGAGGGGAGTGGCGCCTGGGTGGCTCAGTCCCCTGGGTAAGGGTTCGACTCTTGATTTCGGCTCAGGTCGCGATCTCAAGGTTTGTGAGATCGAGCCCTTGCGACAGCGTGGAGCCTGCTTGGGATTCTCTTCTTCTTCTTCTTTTCTCTCTCTCTCTGCTCCTTCCCCCCGATAAATACATAAACATTAAATAAATAAGTAAATAAACACACAAACTGAAGGGAGTGGGTCTGTGGGTGGTCCTCGGAAGGTCCTAGAAGCTCCCGGAATTGACTGCAAAGCTTTGGGCGTAGGTACGTTTTTCTGAACTGAGAAAGAAGATCCTCAGCTTTCATGACAAAGTCTCACGACCCCCCAAAAGTTGAGCATCCTGGAGCCAGCGTCGACGGCGTCCCCTGTGCCTGGAGGGTCCACCTTTATAGAACTTTCGAGGGGCTGCGTGTTGCCCGCCCCCAGCTTGGTCCCTGCAGGTGGGTGCTAAGCTGTCCTTTAGACCCACCACCGGCACCCACACGTGGGGGTGGGGGGGGGGGGGGAATGTGTGCGCAGGGACAATGAGCCCCTAACTCAAAGGGAAGTATTTTTAAGGCCGAGCAACACTGCACATTGTATCCAAACCGGCTCCTTTCTCCGGGATGGGGAGGCTTAGAAACAGACTTCAAAGGCAAGCTTTGAATAAACAAAACACAATAAAAATAACTCTGGGAACCCAAATGCTGAATCACAGCCCCAGGCCAGCCCTCCCTGACAATAGGCGCAGGGCCTTAGGGCTGGGGCCTGGAGGGGGGGGGAGGGCGGGGGGGGGGGGGGGACCAGGCATCCTCAGTTGTCTCGCTCCCCCCATCCCCCCCCCCCAGCAGGCCACCTGGCCCAGCCCCACACTCCTGGCCTTGCTGGGACCCCCACCAGCTCCATTCTGGTGCCTCTGTCAGGCTGGAAGGGTCTTTTGCCCAAGTCTTACCTGTTGAGGACAGGAGAGGGGCTGCGGGGGAGGCCTGGGTGCCTGGCCAAGGCAGGCACTGTGCATGGGTGACCAGAACGCCCACCCTTGCTGGGTGACACTCAGTCCCGACGTCTCCATCAGTAAAGTTAAACGACCCCCACCCCCGAAAGAGCCTTCTATGGTGTATCAGACTCTGAAGTGAGAACACGAACTGCAAAAGAGTGTGTATGATACAGAACGTATGGAGAATTGACATTACTCTATAAAAACAGAGGCCTGTCCATACTCCCTCGTCTGTGCGCGGAGTATCTCTGGAAGGTGCCCAGGAAACGGGGTTACCTAGTGGGAGGGGCCAGGACTGGGTGCTGGGGTTGGGGGTGCTGGGAGGGGTTTGGTGTTTGGGGCTTGTGTCTGCCCATCTGCCCAGCCTCCCTCTGTCTGGCCTCTCCGTCTCTGCCCAGCCAGCCGGAACTCGCCACAAGCCTTCCAACCAGCCAGGCGGGGGTCCAGGCTTCAGGCCAGTGCACCTGCGGGTGGCTCGAACCCTCTTCCTGGGCAGTCTGTGTGGCCCCCGCAAAGCACTCGCCAGTTTAACGTCTGTGTCCAGGACCAGCCGCACAATTTGCAAGGCCCCAGGGCAGAAGGGAAACGCAAGGCTCCTTGCTTACAGCCCATCCATCGCGGGGGCGCCTCGCTGGCTCAGTCGGTGAAGCGTCCAACTCCTGATTTCAGCTCAGGTCAGGTCATGATCTCGCAGGTTCGTGAGATCGGGCCCCCTGTGGGGCTCTGGGCTGACAGTGCAGAGCCCGCTTGGGATTCTCTCTCTCCCTCTCTCTCTCTCTGCCCTTTCCCCATCTCAAAATAATAAGTAGATAGATAGATCGATCCAAGTAAATAATAAAAATAAAATGGATTGAGAATTTCTAGATCACTCCAGAAGACCATTAAGCCCAGTGCAGGGCCCTTCTCCTGCAGGAGTCACACATCGGTGAAGCCGGGCCCCTCTGGATCTCCCTCACCAAGGCCCCCTGAGCTAGGAACACCATCTCTTCTGTTCCTGGAGCCCAGGACGGAGCCCGGTACACAGTAGGTGCTCCATTAATGTGTTCTGTGAATGAATGAAGGAACAGCAGTGGAACCGAGGAGCGAGGAGCAGCAGCCAGAGCCAGCCTGCTTACGGGGGCCGCAGCCCTGCCCTCTTGGCAGGGGGAAATCGGAGCTTCTGCCCTGCGCTCCCCACACACCCGCCTGTGCTCCACCACCCCCCCCCCCCCCCCCCATCACAGCATAAGCCACTGTTATCTTCTCTGGAGCTTAGCTGTGTGACCCTAGGAAAGTGACTTACCCTCTCTGTGCCCTGTTTCTTCATCTGTAACTTTGGGCTCGGGGCAGTGCCTCCTGCATCCCAGAGTTGTGCCCTCCTTCCCGGATAGGTAAGCTTTAAACCTGGCCGTCTTTGGACCCCTTCTGCCACCAGCAGTCACCAGCTCAGTAACTGCCACACAGTCATCATTCCTCTGTTGACTCCCGGCTGCGCTCTAAGCTCGGTGAGGGCAGGGCCCAGGTCTGTCCTGCTCGCCCTCGTTGATATTACAGAATGGCTGTGGCTGTTACAAGTCACTCGCGAGCCAACCTGGCCGGGGGCGGGGGTGGGGGTGGGCAGGGGCATCTTCCCCCGGAGAACACAGTCCGGGTCCTCAAGGTGCCTGGAAAGTGTCTCAGCCAGCAGGTACTTGTAGGAAGCTCCTTTTAGGGGATTGCTGGGCCCTGCAGCCGGGAGAGCGGGAAGACTGCCCAGAGCCCAGCAGGGGGAGGGGGGCTCCCTGGAAGCTTGGGGGTGTCACCACAGTCCCCAGGGCGGCCAGGTGCAGAAAATAAACCAGGCAAACCCTGGTGGGTGAGTCATTAGTGGTCCCCAAGGCCCCCTGATGGGAGATGGCAGGCAAGCCGCTCCTGGGGTCCGAGTGCACCCTTCAGGAAAGTTCCGGAGCCCATCCTGGTGGGTCCCATCCCTGCTTCTGGGTTGGACTCTGCCCAGCACCCAAAACTGGTTCCGATGGGCCCCGGGGACACAATGAGCACGTCTTGCTTCCTGAGGCTGTTTATAGGAGAATGTTGAGGCTTACACAGGGCTGCTTGGAGGAGGAAGCACGCGTTGTCTCCAAGCAGGGCTTAGATGGCCTTCGACAGGAGCCCCTGGAAGGTGCAGACCATCTGTCACTCAAGACATATTTAGGAGAGAATGACAAAGGGGCCCAGAGGGGCAGAAATGTTGGGGAGAGGGAGGGCACAGGGGGAGGGATTTAGATAAATGGCAGACAAAGGCAGAGGGACTGGAAGGAGCAGTGGACAGCCCCTCATGGCTCGTGGAACACCCGCCTTTGCTTCTTTCCAGTCGATAGTCCTCTCTGGCCCCTTGCCCTCCCCCTCAGCCCATGTTGGGACTTGTGGCACCAGCCTCACGGCAGACACCTTGGCTGCCACCTCCCTACCCAGAGATCCCCGTGGCTCTGTCCAGGTCTCATCACGCCCCCATCTCATGGCCCCGAAAGGCCCAGGTGTCCACCCCATGCCCCGTGAAGTGGCTTGGGTCCCCCTCTGTGCTCCCAAAGCCACGGGACCCCCACCATAGCCTTGACACTCTGTCCCGGAATTGCCCCTTTGAACCCATGTCCCCTGCCGGACTGTGGCCTCCTGAGAGCTGAGTTGATCATTCTGGTGCCTGCTGCGTGCCCAGGGCCCCGCCTGTGTGTGGCACACAGTAGGTGCTCAACAAAGGGCCTTCGTAATGCAAGGGGCTGTGTTCCCCAGGGCGGCTCATGTCCCCAGAGCCCCACTGGGGACTGGCTTCACTCGGGTTCCCATTGCTAGAGGGACTTAGAAGCCTGTCTCCGTCTGGCCCCTCTGCTTGGAGCCAGGACAGCCTTTCCCACTTCATCCCCCCTGGGAAATCTTGCGACTCCCTGCCTCCACGCCCTCCCCAAATTTCCGCCTCTCCAAATAAACCTCTCCCCCTAATCGAGGCTCCCGGGTGGCTCAGTCAGTTAAGCGGCCGACTTCAGCTCAGGTCACGATCTCGCGGTTCGTGAGTTCGAGCCCCGCGTCGGGCTCTGTGCTGACAGCTCGGGGCCTGGAGTCTGCTTCTGATTCTGTCTCTCTCTCTCTCTGCCCCTCTCTTACTCATACTCTGCTTCTCTCTCTCTCAAAAATAAACATCAAAAAAATTAAAAAATAAAACAAACATTAAAAAAAAATTTGTTTTAAACAAAAAAACCTCTCTCCCTGATGGTGCCCTGCTTCTCCCCAGTGCCCTTGTGCTGGAGTGTGGCCCCGGGCAGGAAGCGTCTTCCAGAACATTCCACTTCGCCCCAGGGGGAGAGGGAGCCCACACCGCATGGGGACACGGGCACCTGCTAAGTGGCGCAGTTGTGTGTTCGTGTCGTCTGCCTAATTTGAATCCTGACTCCGCCACTTAATCCGTGTGACCTTGAGAAAGAGCTTAACCTCTCTGGGTCTCGGTCCCACATGAACGGTTGTACTGAGAGCAGTTTCTGAGAGAAGAGCCGGAGGCCGGGCGCTGGCTTAGGACCCAGTCCCAGCTCCGGCTCCCACGTGTGTGCCAGCCTGGGCAAGACCCCTAATCTCTCTGCACCTTGGAGTCCTTATGAGCAAATGGGGCTCGGGCGACGCCCTCGCAGGGTGGAGAGGTCCGGGGAGGTAGGGAGAGACAGGGGAGAGGAGCAGCGATTGTCCTGCCTCTCCATCACTTCCTTCTGCCCTGGGTCAGGGGTCACTCCTCCCTCTCGGCCACCCACCAGCCGGAACCAGCCCCCACGGCCCCCACCTGGGTCTGACACAGCTCTGCCATGTGGCCCAGGGCAGGGGCAGGGGTGCAGGGGGGCAGGGGTGTCGGGGATGGAATGGGGCCCGGGGATATGAGAGCTCAGGGCGAGGCAGAAGAGCTGGGGTGAGTGGGGGAGAGTGCACCTGCCGTGCACCCCGCCCCCCAAGGGGGGGTCCGTTCAGGTGGGTGTGAGGTTCGGGGAACAGAAGCCTCCGTGGCCACTTTCCGGGCCTTCCAGACATGCTTCTGCCTGCAGCCCAGGAGGGGGCTGGCCACCTGCCAGCTCTCAGGGGAAATGCACCGGCGAAAAGGGCCCTATGGGGACCCCTGGGGGAGAGGACCCTGGGTGCTATCAGGGAGGGGGAGGGAGAGACCCAGAACCCGGGGACAGCTGGACAGAACCTGGAAAGGCACCCATCCTCCTGCAGCCTCCGTCCCTTGCTCCCGCCCCCCCCCCCACCTTGCTGCTCACCCCAAGTTCAAGGAAGCCCTGCCCGCCCAGGGGCGTGTTGGACCTCTAGGAGCCCCCAGGACAGCCGGCACCGGGGCGGGCCCTCTTGACACAGAATCCCTGTTGTCGAGGAGGCAGAGAGGGAGAGAGAAGGGAGGAGGGCAGCCTGGCCGGAGAGGAAAAGCAGAAACCCGGGACGGGGAGGGAGCCAGGAGGGGATGGGCGAGGCCGCGGGGAGGAAGGGAGGCGGGGAGGCGGGGAGGCGCGGGACCCCCCGGGTGCAGGGTCCCCCCTCCCTCCGCCCCGGACGCCAACCGGGATGGTCCCGGCCGCCCCCACTCCCTCCCCCCTCCCTCGTGTGCTCCACGCGGGCCTCGATCTCCAGGCCCGTTGCTGGCAGCGCTGCGGCCGGCTTGGCCGTGTGGGGCTTAACCGCCACAAAAAGCAGCACGGGAAGCCGCGGTGTGGGGAGCGGGCCGTCCCCCCGAGGTCCGCCGCGAACCCGGGGCAGGTGGAAGGCGGCGGCGCGGGCTCGCGGCGGGAGGAGCGCGCGGGCGGGAGACGCGAGCGAGCTCCGCGCGAGGGGAAAAGTTTCCGACCCCTTCGCCGGAGGCTGAGAAGTTTCGGCCGCGCTGGGCGGCGCCAAAGCCAGGCCAACACTGCCCCCTGGTGGGCGCGGCGCGGCGCTGCAGCGGGCGGCGGGGCGAGGGCGCGCCTCGGCCCTCCGGGAGAAACTGAGGTTCAGAGAGGGCGGGGTGGGGGCGGCGCAAGGTCGCGGGGAGGGGGTGCGGTAGAACCAGGCCTCCTCTGAGACCCGCGGGCTCTCCAGGAAACGGAGATAGCAGGGCGGGGTGGGGGTGTCGTGGATGCGCAGAAAAGGGGATCAGGGACCGAAACCCCATCCGGTGCCCTGGGAAGGGGAGGTGTAGCCTTGCCCCCATCCCATTCCCCACAGGGTTTCTCCAAACTGCCTAGACCTGTGGCCTTTCTTCTGGAAGCAGGGCACCCCTGAAAAGCAAATCTTCCCCATCCACTACCCTCCTGGCCCTAAGATCTCCACAGCCTATCCCCTCCAGCCGTCCTTCTGTCCCCCCCCGTCCCCCAACTCCCCTACCCCCGCCCCGTCCCATCCTTCCCTACTCCGCAGGTGCCTGGGTGTGGATTCCGTGGCTGTTTCCTCACTGGCCAGGAGGTGGCGATAAAGACCTGGTTGGGGCCCCAGCGCAGCTTCGCGGACAGAGGGAAGGGGGAGGAGGGGGCTTAAACTTCCGCTCAGGAGATTGGGCCCAACCTGGCAGACGGCTGTACGGGGGTGGCGGTGGGGGTCGGTGCAGGGGTCAGATAACCTCCGCCTCGTCTTTTGCCGCCTCTTGATGTGATTTCGAGCACCGCCCGCTCCTCCCCCCACCCACCACTGGGGGAGAAACATCTGGCCCCCACCCACGCTGCTGCTCGCCCCCCTCCCCGTCCCCCCCGGGACCAGGTGGTGTGAACCTGGCCTGGGGAACGCAGAAGGCAAACGCTTGTTCACCCAGTGGGAGTCTGCCCCCCTTCCTTCCAGGGTGGAGGTCAGCAGGTAGATCGACGCTGGGGCTGGGGCTCGGGGCAGGTGTGGGCTGATCTAGGTCGACAGAGGCTTGGTCCCAGACTTGGGGCGTGGCAGGGCCTCCCATCTGCCAGGAGAGGGGTTCACTTGGAATAAGCCTTGGGCCTTGAGGGTGCCTTGTCCCCACCCCTCAGCCTCATCCCAGCCATGACCTTGTCCTCTCCCTCCCTTCGGTCCAGGACTCCCAGAGAGCAGCAGTCTGGCACCTGGAGAGCCTTGTAGGGTGAGACCCGGCAGTAGGTCCCAGCCACCTGGAATGTATGTTTATTTGGGGGACAGGAAGGGCCTCTTCTCAGCCCTGTGTCCACACGTGGGCTTGGGCTCCAGTGGTCATTCACCTGGGCGCCTGCTGTGACGTCACGGAAGGCAGGAGCCCTTAGGGCGGCCTCGGTTCAGGACCAGCGCCACGCTGGGCAGGAAGGACTCCTGGAGTGACAGGGAGGGAAGAGCTGGGCGCTGCGGGGCCTCTGGCCAGGAGACGGGGCTCTCTGGGCCCAGGGGGATTCTCTGCCACTGCCCAAGAGGGCAGGCAACTGGGGTCAGCCCCGTTTTCCAGAGGAAGAGACGGAAATGCAAAGAGAGCCCAGCGCTCGCAAGTACTGGGCTGGGGGGCTGGGATCCGGATCCGTCCCACCCCTTAGCCCCAGGGGGCCCGGCCACCGGCCGGGCAGGGGTGCTCTAGGAGACGCTGCCAGCAGGGGCTTACCAGCTTCTGGCTCCAGGAGCTGGGCGATCTGTCCACCTGCTCCAGGATGCTGTGGGCTTCCAGGAAGGTTTTGAGGCCACTTTGCGGCCTCTGGGTGGTGGCCCTGGGGATGAAGGGCAGGCTGCTTTTCATGGAGGCATCCTCAGAGAGGTGGCCCTGTGGCTCCTGGGGGGCCCTGAGGGGAACAGAGGTCTGTGAGCTGCATGGCCCCCGAATCCCTAGTCCCCCCGTGGTTTCCCCCGGGCCCTCAGAGGCCCAGACCCTTAGCCTGCCGGCTGCGGGGTGGGGAAGTCTACGGGGCAAGGGGGGGGGGTGCCCTGGTGATGCGTGTGGGTCCTGCCTCTTCCCCCTGGAAGCCTCACAGGCCCGGGCAGTCCCAGCCGAACGAGATGCTGGCCGTGGCCTCCTCCTGGGCCCTGGGGCACAGGGCTTTGGGCAAACTCTCCAGCCATCTCCCGACACTCCTGAACACCCGTTCTGATGTCATTGACCCGGTGGCTATCCCCTTCTCGATGTGGCCCTGCCGGACTGGAGGAGAGAGGGCTCCAGTGAGAACTCTACCTGGAGGGGGCACCGGGTGGCACCCCCACTCTCCCCTCCTCCCTCTGGCAGGCAAGGCCGGGCCGAACCCCGTCTCCATGGCAACCCAAGGCTCCCCAGCGCCTTATGGCTGCCTCCAGAGAAGGCTCAGGTTTTAAAACTATCTTGCGTGACTGTCTCTGCCTTTATTACCCACGCTGTGCCCCACCACGCACATGCCCACTCCCGCGGCAGCCCCCACAAGGGCCTTCTTTCCCGTAGTGGGAAGGCCAGTCACGCCCCCATCGAAATCCAGAGACAATACCGAGATTTCTGCAGGGATGGAGGGGGCTGGGAAGTCAGCAGCCGAGCCCCACTCTGGTGCCCTGGGATGTGACGAGCCCCACTCTGGCGCCCCGGGATGTGACCACAGCTCCTGGGGCCCGTGGCTGACGAGGAAGCTTCTCCCAGCCAAATGCCATTCGCACGAAACCGTGTCTCCCTGGGGGAACCCGGGCTTCTCTTCTCGGCCACCGTGTGTCACCTGCTCTCGGGGCTTTGGCTTCCCCATCAAACGACGAGAAGCTGGGCGAAACTGCAGCTTCTATTTGCAATTTCCTATGACCTTAAGGGGCCTGGGGAGGGTCCCTTCCTAATCAGCGAAGGTCCGGGATTTGGGGGCTTTAGCCCACAGCTAGGCTTTGGAGCAGCCTCTGCTCAAACTGCACACAGTCGGTGCTCAATAAATGGATGCAAGCTGTTGGGAGGCCCTGGGGCAGCTATATCCTGTGAAGTGAAGAGGCCGGGCAGATGGAGAAGGGGGCGGGGGGGGGGGGGCGGGCAGGGCAGGTGATAAAGGTTATACCAGAGCAAGGACACGGTATTCTTCCCACCTGCCTCTTGACACCTTTAGAAAACACTGGAAACTATGCCAACGCAGACACTACCACATCCATCCCCCACCAAAGAGCTGAGAGCAAACTTCCATCCCAGAACCCAGGCCCGGTGACTGCCAGCTTCTTTGCTGGACCAGGCAGTGCCTGCCTCCCCCAGAGAGACGGTTTGATCTTCTGGACCTTTCTGGGCATCTCCTCAGCCAGGCAGGCCTTCATGGATACAGGGAGAAGATGCTTCCGGTGGCTTCCCGTCTTCTTCCGCCCCTGTAGGCCATGGAGGGGACCAGACGTGGGGTCAGGAGGCTGTGGGGGCCTGTCCCCAACGTGGGCAGATATGACACGTGCGAGCCCTTGGCAGGAAGAAGTCCTCCTGTGGTGCCCGGGCCCGGGCACCCATTGTTTCCTCCAAGGCGGCTGCTCCCTGGTGCCTCCCACGTTGGGACACCTCTGCAGGACCTCAGCCCCTCTCCTTGGCCCTCGAGGAGCCTCCGACACTCTCCGGAGAAGCCAGTGCAGGTACCTTGTCCGTAGGGTCAGTGGATTCCTGGCCTTTTCCGGGCCGGCCCTCACTCCCAGGACCCAGGGCCGCGGCCTCTGCTCTCTGGGCTCCAGGCTGGAACTTTCTGGAGTCCTGGGGCTCCCCCTGCTGTCTGCTTACCTGCCAAGCTACGTTCCCAGTAGCGGAGCGCGCTGTCCCGCAGGGTCTCATCAGCAAATCGCACGCGGAAGGGGCAGAAACGCCTACGCTTCTTCCCCGAGCCTTCTCCCGAGGAGCTGTGAGTGAGCACAGTCTTGAGCTTGGGGGTCTGGACACCGTGGGGCCTGGCGAGAGAGGCAAGGGGGCCGGCTGAGTCCCCAGCCGCACGTTCCACCCGGGCCACGCACACCCGCTGGACCAGAGCTCGCCGTGTATGCTGAGAGCCCCAGCGGCCGGCCTCTCCTGAGTACCCCACGCCGGCCGGGCGATGGGCTCAGGCACGTAACGGGCATCCGTCTACCCGTCACACCCACACCACCCTGGGCAACATGATTATTATTCCCATTTTACAGACGAGGACAACTGAGGCACACAGAGATGTTCTGCAACGGCCCAAGGTCCTACGGCCGGTAAAGGGTGGAGCCAAGATCCGAATCTTAGCTCCAGAGCTGGCACTCTTATACATCAAGGAGTTCAGCAGCGAGAATACGGCCCTTCCCGGCCACGTGACCCGGGGCAGCCCGCACTCACGTGTCCATTTTGCAGTTTTCCCCTTTAGGTTACGTATTGTGTATTGTAGGTGTGATAACAGCACCCTTATAAGAGGGCGCTAGGTCTCCGATAACTTACTTGAGGCATCCAGTACAGGCCTGGCCCCGGGGCCTGTGCTCAGTAAAGGGCATCTGTTATTGCTGCACGTATTGCTATTAATTTCAGCCTCAAGGGCAAGGCTGCAGAAGGGCCGGCTCGATCCGTCCGTGGATCTGTTACTCAGAAACGCCACGTTCAACTTTAAGTACACACGGATTGACGTATCCGCAGCCATTTATCCGACTGTATCTCTGTGTCCGTGTGGATCCCCGGAAGGGATCCTGTCATCAGCCCACTAAGGAGCCAGGAAGCCAGGAGATGTCAGGACAGTGCCAGGCTATGGGCATTGGGACCTAGCGATCCCCCAGCTGCCTGCTCTGTGCTGGCCGCAGGGCCATATACAGGTGCACCCCAGCCCTGCCCCTAGGACTGGAAGCTCAGCTTCTCCCGTCAAAGGCTCCCGGAGCCTCATCCGCCGCACCCCGCTGTCCCCTGCAGGGCCTACCAGGGAATCTCGCACACCATAAGGTGCGCAAGCATTCGGTCTTCAATGCGAAACGCTGTGAATGTGTCTCTCTCTGCCGTGTGTCATAGTGGGGATAACGAGTTCCATACTTTTCCTTATTATATCTTGGGAGAAGTGTGTTTATTTGGCCCCACTGATTTAAAGTTCCCGGGTTGGCAAATGGGTTTCGCTCCCGGCACCCACGCCGATCCGTTGGTGGCGCCGGCCTGGAGCGCTGTGTCAGGGCGGGTTCGAGGCCCAGTGGGGAAAAATGCTGTGATCCGATGATACTGTCAGCCATGGGCCCAGAACGAGAAGGAACGGCATGGATGTCACGTATTTACTCTTTGGTCTTTAAACTCATGGGCGATGTTTTTCACCTTTCACCTCTGTCTAAGCCTGTGTATGCTGGGGGAATTTTTTCTGCATTCTTTTTCCTCTCCATTAGAGCTATGGCATCGAGTCCAGGTAAGCTCTAATGCCCAGGCTCTTCTCCAGCCTCCATCCCTTGTCTTATTTCCCCCCATATTTGACATATAGTCAAACCTAATCAGAGTTAGAGGAAGGAATGGACCGATGAATGGTGGGGTGGGCAAAAGGATGAACGACTGGGCGGGTGGATGGACGGACGGACTGATGAATGAGTTCAGGAAAAGGTCTGAATAGAAGGACTGGGTCTTAGGAGGAGGCGTAGATGTACGGACGGGTGGATGAATGCCTAGACAGACAGGCATGTGGACTCATCTCTGGCTTTATAACGAGACTACAGATGGACAGTATCCTGGATTTACAAGTGCGTGGAAAGGTTTGTAGATGACTGATCATCAGATTCCTGGATGGTGCATAGAATTGTCAGAGTTTGTGGATAGAGGGATGACTGGCTAGATGGACGAATGGATGGAAGACCTGACTCATGGATGGACACATAGATGGATGTGTCGGCGGACAGGTGGATAGATTCACAGGTGAAAGACAGAGGAAAGAACAGAAGAAATGCTTTCTCCCACCCCCCATAACGCCAGCCTCTTGTAACTCACTGGTTGGCCTTTTTGAAGGTGATGAATTGTGAGCGATCTCTCTTCAGGGTCCCCAGGGCAGGTATCTGATGCAGCAAAATCTTCTTAAGACTATTCTGGAAGTACGATGGCTGGCCCCTTGAAGACACACAAGCCACACCTGGCGTGAATGGCCAGGGTCCCCACCCTCGGAGCACTGATGGCAGCCCTGTCCCCAAAAGCAGGTCAGCGACACTCACCGCAGGTCTGAAGGGAAGGAACAGTGGGGACACCGGGGAAGATGCTGGCAGTGCTCTGACACACTCTTTTTTGATTGCCGTGCTGAGGATGCTGGGAGCCAGGAGGAGGGGGGAAAGAGCTATGAGCCTTCCCTTGGGGACAGTCCTCACTAGGCTTTTCCTAGCTACGCGGCCTTGGGCCTCAGTTTCCTCATCTGTACTACAGGGGCAATGGTAGACCCGCCCTCAAGGGGCGGTCGTCCGGGCTCTGCCAGGCATCCTCAACTAACAGCCGCTTCATTCATTCCAGAAATGACTCCGCCCCGCCCCCTGGGGTCCTGGGCGGGGCCTCACTCGGTGGCGTCGCCCGGACGCACTCTGCCCCCGTCCGCTGCAGGAACTCCCGGAACTTGCTGGGGAGGAGCTCTCCTTGGAGCGCGAGCAGGGAGTCCGGGGTCTCCCTGGCCGAGCCCCTGCAGGGGTCCTCGCTCTCTCCAGGCCTGGGGCGCCAGGGCGCGGGGTCCCGGGGCGCCCCGGCCCGGAGCAGGGGCGGCAGCAGGAGCGACCTCAGCTTCGCCCGGTTCTCCGCCGCCCGCTGGGCCCCAGTGGGCAGGGTGGGCAGGCTCAGCGGGGCGCTCCTGACACCCACCCCCAGCTCTGGGAGCGAGGACCCGCCCCACCACCCGTCGTCGCTCCCCGAGGCCCTCGAGCCCCGGGTGGCCCCCGCGCCAGATACTCCCCGGATTTGGGGCAGGGGCAAACTGGGCAGCAGCGGGTCTCTCCTTCGGCGAGCGCGGTCGCCGGGGAGCCCCTTGGGCGCCACCTGCTGGGTCCAGGGGTTGGGGGACGCCACCTGCTGCGTCCAGGGGTTGGGGTGACGCCGGGTCATGTCTGGCCCTGCGCTCAGCTCAGGGCGTCCTCACGCCTCAGTGGGGGCGGGGGGGGGGGTGCCGTGTGAAGTGCAGAGGAGGGTGTACACCAGCCCCCAGGCCATAGTGCCCAGAGCCGGGTCGTGTGGTTTGGGGGTAGCGCCCCCGGTTCGCCAGGCAGTGAGCGGCTTCAGGCTAGAGCTCGCCTAGCCTCTGTTTCCTCACCTGCCAAATGGTCACGTCAGAGCACACACCTCTCTGAGTTGCTGTGACGTCTAGGTGAGGGGGCGCGCTACTATTATCGATGTTGTTAGCATTTTAAACTTTTTGAAATGCAGGATTTAGTCTCAGTTCCGCTGCTTACTAGCTTCGCAACCTTGGACAAGCCAGTCGATTACCTTTTCTTAGTGCCTTTATCTGTAGAATGGGGGTGACGGAGCACCTGCCCCCTTTGTGGCTCAGCACACGGGAGTGCTGCTGTCCTGTTCACGCTGTTAGCGCTCCGCGGGGAATTAAGAAACCTGGAACCGGCTTGAAAGGAGAGACCCTCCCAGCAGTTGCGCGGTCCTGCTGGGGCCCCAGGGCCCCTTGGGTGGAGAGCTTGCTGAAAATGCGGATGCCCCCAGGTTCTAACTCAGTAGGTCTGGGGTGGGGCCAAGACACCTATTTTTAACAAACTTCCCCTTTGGGAGACAGAGCTCCACGCCTGCCCCCAGCATCTTGACGCTGGGTTGGGGTTTCGGGGGGGGGGGGAGGTCTTGGAGCCTGGTTCCTCCCTATCACACCGCACCCCCAGATTATTGTCAGCTCTGAGCTGGCTCCTGCTATCACACTCACCCTAATGGGGCTTCTGGGAGAGTCCTGAGGAGGTCCCTTGAGTTTGGAGCCCCCTAACTGGTGGGTTGGTCCTTGAGAGAGCCCATCTTCCCGGCCTGGTCCATCTGCTGGACCCTCCCTGCTCTCCCTCCAGGCCTCCCTCCTGGGCCTCTTCAGGGTCATTGTGATCCGCCCCTCACCCAAGGCCATTCGAGGAGCGATGGTCTCTCAGGCCTGGAGACAGAGGGTGGGGCTTTGTGCCCAGAGAGCCAAAGCTGCCCGCACAAGGGGGTGGTGGGACTCCTGACCAGGGCAGCCGGGCCCAAGCCAGCGGTGGAAACGCCAGGGTTCCGCTACCCTCTCTGGATTTGGGAGGCCCAGGTGGGTCAAGTTTGGGCTGGGTAGGTCTGGAAGCCCAGCTTCCACTGGAAGGCTGGGCAGTAAGAAGGCAGTGGGCTTGGAAACCAAGAGAACTGATTTCCAGTCCAGGCTCTGTTTCTATTTGCTTCGCAATGCTGGAGAAGCTGTCCTTTCTCAGGGCTCCGTGGTAAAACAGACTGTTGGACCCCATCCGTGACTCTTGGCTGGGAGGAGGCAGGGGAGAAGCTTGCGTTGTGAAATTGGAGTGGGGGAGAAGGATTGTTTGGCCCAGCAATTTCACTGGCATGGTATAATTTGACAATTTTACAAGTCGGCCTGGAGGAAGTATCATAGCCGATGTATTTCCATTTTCTGCATATACTCTTCAACCAGGGATGGAAGGGTGTACCTCCCTGGGAAGTTGGAATATTGAGTGGGGAAGGTGAACATTTTTTTTTTTTAAGTTTATTTATCTTAAGAGAAAGCATGAGCAGGGGAGGGGCAGAGAGAATGGAGAGAGCACGAATCCCAAGCATACTCCACACCAGCGCAGAGCCCAATGCGGGGCCCGAACGCATGAACTATGAGATCATGACCTAAGCCAAAGTCAGATGCTTAACGGGCTGAGCTACCCAGGCACCCCAGGAAGGTGAATCTTTTTATATCTATTCCCTGGAAAGGTGAACATTTTTTACGTTTATTCTAAGAGTACATGAATTTTTTTAAAAAATGGATGAGGAACACCAGACTAACTACATGATTTCTTTTTTTTTTTTTTTCAATGTTTACTTATTTTTGAAAGAGCATGAGCGGGGAGGGGCAGAAAGAGAGGGAGACACAGAATCTGAAGCAGGTTCCTGGCTCTGAGCGGTCAGCACAGAGCCTGACGCGGGGCTCGAACTCATGAACTATGAGATTATGACCTGATGAAGTTGGATGCTCCACCGACTGAGCCATCCAAAAAAAAGGTAGGGGTGGATTTTTAGGCATCCCTGGAAAAGCTGGGCTCAGAGCTGCCCCCAAAGGAAGAATCCACATCCAGCAATTGAGATTGTTCAGGATTTATCCTCTTCCCTTAGAGACCACGGAAAATGAAGCTTGGGAGAGGGGCCCAGGCCAGGGGAACCAAGTCTGATTTGGAGTACTCTGGAAAGAATGCCAAATAATATATATACATAAACAGATTTGGGGGACTCAGCTGCAGCCTGTCCCCCTCCCCAGCTTTCATGTCATTAGAGCAAACACACCTGAAGTATTTCCTGTGTGCAAAGCCCAGAGGAAGGCATCTAAGACCAGGACATCAGTTTAGGAAAAATGAACTTATGATAAATACTGTCTATTTACTGACAGCACACTGCAGGCACGGGGCTGAAGGCTCCACCGGCAATATCCTACAAATTTAACACCCAGAGCATTGGGAAGTGAGTAAGCACGCCAGCCTGGAAGAAGAGGTCTCCTTGGAGAGGGTCACAAGGCCTACCACGTGCAAACCCATCATATTTCCATCAAGATTGCTTTCAGGTATCCCTCCAGAATTTCTACACATGGGAGGAACCTATGGGAGGGCAGGCTTTTGGGAATGGAAACTTCAAGGATTTGTTCTGCTTAATTGAGGTAGCATCCCCTTGGTGCCATCAAGGGTTGTTTTTCTTCTTCTTTTCTTTTTTTTCTTTCTCTCTCTCTTTCTTGGCTCTGCATATTATTTTAAGGTGCAAATTGTTATGGGTACGATTTGGGGAATGAGGCTCCTCCTCTCTTTCTCCCCGGTGGAAAACCCACAGAACGCTCGTTTTTAAAAGTCCAGCCTTCGGCCTCCAAACGAACCGGTGCACGTGCTGGAGGCAGGAGAGGCTCGGCGGCACCCAGGCTCTTTTAAGTCTGAGAGGCGCTTCCAGGAACCAGAAAGCCGACCGGGGCGGGGCAAACCGGCCGTGGGGCGGAGCTAGTCGCGGCCCCGCCCCCGGGCGCCCGGAAGTGACGTGTGCGGACAAAGGCAGCGCGCGCCGCGAGGTGTCGCGTCTGGCCGTGGTCTGACGGAGCTGGTGGTGGGCTTGTGGGGGGTTCGCCGCCGCCGCCGCCGCCGCCGCCCTCCCTTCGGCTTCCTGTTCCTCGTCCTCTTCTCCCGGGTCCCGGGAGCCCCCACCCGGGGTGAGTAGCGCGAGGCGGAGCGGCGGCCGGCGGGGGAGAGGTGGCCCCGACCGCCAACTGCCTCGGCGCCCTGAGGTCCCGGCTCGTCACGTGACCCGGCGCGAGCTGCCGGGGCCCCACGTGCGCGTCCCGGGGAGGTCGGACAAGGGGGCCGCTGGGGGCTGGTGGAAGGGGAAGGCCGGGGCACCCCGAGCCTGCACGGGGCAGCCCCTCCCCCGACGCCTTTCCGGGGTCGCAGCTAGTCCCTTTCCCTGCCTGAGCCTCAGTTTCCCCTGGAGAAGCGGGGATAAGGAGAGCAGGCACTCGGAGAGTCGGTGTCAGGGTTCAGTAAAATGCTCAGGTCAGAGCCGGGCACAGAGCAGTGCCCGCTGCATGGGAGTTGCTATCTTATTTCACCTTGGATCCAGCCCCAGTTACGGTCGACACAGGTGCCGCTCAGAAGAGAGCTCGCCAGCCAAGAGCCCTTGGAGCCAAGGTCAGCCTGTTTGCGGAGGGGCTGCCAGATCGAACGAAAGGCCCGGGCTCTGCTGCCCATCAGCGCGGCGGGTTGCCTCTGGGACCGAGACAGCTGGTGTCAGAGGCCCTGACGGTGGGGTGGGGCAGGATTGCAGACGGTCTGGACGTATAGAATCATTGCCCTGGTGGGGCCTTGACTGTGGTAAGACGTCTGGGTTCCCTCCGTGTGCTCTTCCTGGTTTCCTGTGTGCGTTGAAGGCACATCACTCCCTTAGTGGAATGGTTTTCTAGCGGTAGACGGGGTGGGGAGCCGGGGGGAGGGTTGGAACGCTTTGGTGGCGACCAGAAGCTACAGAGTCACAGAGATAGCGTCCCACTCCCCTCTCCTACAGGTCTGCAGAGCTGTTTGACTGTCCCGAATCCATCACCCAGCATAACAGTAATAATGCCTTAGATGTGTCCAACGCCCTACAGTTTATAGGGCATTTCAGGGTATTTATCTCGTTTGATCTCTGGGATTGCCAGTGAGAATTGATGAGAATCTCATTTGGCAGAAATAATGCGTGCCTGGCACTCTATGGGTCACTTGATGCTGTTATACCCACCTTTAATCATCCCAGCCTTCCTGTGACGTCAGCATTGCTGTTCCTGTCTTATAGATAAAGAAGTGTACTTAACCGAGGTGAAGTGTCTTATGCGAGCTTACACAACACAGCCAGTGAGAAGCAAAGCTAGGATTCAGACCTGGGGTGTTTGACTCCACCAGAGACTTGGGTTTTTTGGTTGTTTTTTTAAAATTTTTTAAAATGGTTTTGAATTTATTTTTGAGACAGAGACAGTGAGACAGCACAAGTGGGGGAGGGGCAGAGAGAGAGGGAGACACGGAATCTGAAGCAGGCTCCGGGCTCCGAGCTGTCCGAGGAGAACCCGATGCGGGGCTCGAACTCACGAGCCGGGAGATCGTGACCTGAGCCGAAGTCGGACGCTCAACCGACTGAGCCACCCAGGCGCCCCAGAGCCTTAGTTTGTTTTTAAATCTCTCTGCACTGCTCCTCCCCCCCCCCCCCTTTTTTTTTTGGTCTTCTTTCTCCTTCCTTTGCTTTCTTTTTCATAGAGCACCTTGCCATTCCCTTATGTCCAGCTGCTGTCACGGATCCAGGGAGAGCAGGCCCTGTCCAGCAGGCTGCAAGAGGGAGGAGGTAACTCCAGGCAGACTCCTGCCTCCTGTGGCCTCCAGGCTTTTGCAGAGAGGGTGTGATGCCTCCACAAAGCACTGACCGTCACGGCTCGGACAGCATTCTTTTCCAGGGATCCTGGGAGAAGCGGTAGCTGGGGCGACTGCCCACCTGTCACCCTAAACACCTTGGAGGGAAAGAGGAGGTGACAGAGCCCACTATGAGCAAAGGGCCTCTCTTCCTCTTCTGGCTCGCCTGGCGTGCGCACAGAGCCAGACTGCCCTTTCCCTAGCCCTGGAGCCCTGCAGCCCCTCACCCCCGCCGGGCAGAGTATAGGGGGACTTCCTGCCATTTGACTGACGACTGTTCCCTCTGGCTCCCAGGGACCTCCTGCCCACTCCAGTCGGGACGCTGGGAGACAAAGTGTAGACAGGGCCCCATGGAGTCACGTTTACTAATGAATCAGCTGTTGGAACAAATGTCAAAATTATGCTTGCCATGTCTCGGCCCAGACGTCCCTCCCCTGGCCTGTTCCTAGAATCTGCCTGTAAGTGGAGTTCTGGTAAATTAGATTATTCAGAGGACCTTGACATTTAGAGAGACCATGTTGGAAGGCTTTTTTGGTAAAGCAAAAACTCACGTTGTCGGTAATGGCCTTCAGTGTTCCCAGTTTGGAACGGTTGGATTTCTGTAGGGTTTTCTGAAAAGTGGAAAATGACTGTGGCCACACAAGGCTCATTCTTTGGGTCATTCAGCAACCAACTAGCAAACAGCCACCTTTTATCAGGTGCTGCGCTAAGGGGGTGTGAGGTCATGTCCCTGCCTCCAGGAAGCTTACCTCCTGGGAGGAAAGGCAGACACCGCCAGGGGAGGGTCAGGCCCCACATTTATTCTGGTCAGCTGGCGGGAGTGAACTTTCTGTCGAAGGCCTGTGTGCTGCGTGCGGTTCGAGAGCGATACGGGGGTCGATCTCAGGGTGTCGCGGGTGTTCTCCAAGGAGCTCCCGGGCCAGTGGGGAGACAGCTGCGAGGGCGAAACCAGCGGTTCGCCAAGACTGGTGGGGGCGGCTGGTGGGGAAGGGTCGGCGTTGCCAGGCCCCCAGGTGAGCGCTGCGTGGGGGCGCCGCTGGCCGATGCCGTCCTTCCTGGGTGGTGGTGGCTGTGGGGCCCCCAAACCCAGCTCCTTGGTGACGTTCAGGCTAGTGGCCCGCCCGGGGCTCACAGTCGGTTGTGACGATCCAGTGGCCGATGGGAAGCGCCTGCGTGCGGAGCATGCACTGTGGCCCCCGCCCCTGTCTGGTCTCGCTTCTGTGCTGCCGCCCCTTGGCCCGGCTCCTGCTGGTCCCCGTGTGCCCGTGGTCCCGCCGCAGCTCCCGGCCCAGCCGCCCACCTGGGGCCCTTCAGAAACCCTCGGCTGGTTGATTTCCCATTACCAACAGGCTAGACCCACGCCCCCCACCTGTCCTCGGGGGGGCCCCCCTGCAATCCAGGCCCAGTCTGCCTGTCTGAGCCCCCCTCCCATGACACCCTCTTCCTCTGTGTGCGTTCCTGCCAGCCCAGGCCGTCTCTGCCTCTGCCTGCGCCCTCCCCGGCCGCCTAGCATTCCTGGTCTTTGAGGGCCGAGCTCGGGTTGCCAACCCGGCCGCCCCCCACCCATCTGCCCCTCTCTGAGTTCCCACAGCACTTGTGGCTCAGCAAGCGGCCTGGTTCTGCCTTGTGTTCCGCTCGCTTCTGTCTCCCGCTGGACGGGAAGCTCTCTGAGGGTCGGGCTTTATCTCAGAGCAACCAGACCAGCACTTGCAAGTATGTGGTGAGCTGGCGGAAGCGTGCCTGTGCCCGCGCCTCCCGGCAGAGGTGTGACCCTTCTGTCCCTCCCTGGCCTGAGTGGCCGGCCCCGCCCCCCGGCCCCGGCTCTTGCTGTGTAGCTGCCCCTCCCCTGTTCTCCCGACACCCTCTTGTCCTGTCTGCTTTCACTCTTGCCCGGATTCCACACAGCTGCCAACACAGCCTTCCAGAACACGTCCGCCTGCTTAACCTAGAGTAGCTCAGGCTCACTGCTCTTTAGGGAGGAGTGTAATGTCACGTCCCCCCGGACCCTGTGTTTCCAGTCGCGACGGCTCTCCGTGCGCCGTTCGCACCTCTCCCCCTGGAGCAGGCTTGCCCGTTGGCTCAGTGAGCTCTTCCTCACCTTTCCTTTCAGCTGATGTGTTGTCATCCCTGGGGATTCCTTCTTTGACTCCCCGGGGCAGTGCCTCCCCTGGGGTGGGCCGCACCCACACCTTGTGTTTGTCTGCGGCCCCGCACGGTTGCCATTGTGTGCGGGGGGGGCGGTTTCCGTGGGGCTGTCTCCTCAGTTCCCAGCACAGCGCCTGGCACAGGGTCCGGCTCATGGTTAACAAAGGACCGGACCCCACAGCGAGCTTCATTCTGTGCTCCGCAGAGAGAGGGAGGGAGGTGTGTGGACTCCCCCAGGCCCTCCCGGGACCAGCCGGGACGTCCACCGTGGAAGGCTGGGGTTCCTTGCTTTGCTTTCCTCAAGTGTAGATTGGGGTTCTCTATAGCCGAGGGTGAGAAGCCGTCGGGTCAGGTGTCACGTACAGTAAGGGAAGGACTCGCAGCCCAGGACTCTGGGTCTCCTCCTCGGGTACAAAGGGGACTTTGCAAAATGACTTGAATACAAGAGGCAGGGCCCTGTCATCCAACGCCTATACGCGGTTTTGGGGACACTGGACATTTCCCTGCAGCAGGCAGGGTTGTGTGACCGTTGAAGCGTGGAGGTGAGACTGGGGCTCTCTGCCTTGTTGACTTGCTCTTTTTCTTGTTCAGGAGGCACTGCCGCTGAGTTTGGTGCCTGAGCCGAGTCGGTTGGTGACAGCATGACGAGTGAGGTGATCGAAGATGAGAAACAGTTCTATTCGAAGGCTAAGACGTACTGGAAGGAAGTCCCGCCCACCGTGGACGGCATGCTCGGGGGGTATGGCCACATCTCCAGCATCGACATCAGCAGCTCCCGGAAGTTCCTGCAGAGGTTTTTGAGGGTAGGCAGGTCTGGTGTGCTCTCCAGGAGCAGAGGATGTGGCCCTGGCGGCCCCGCCCGGTTTGCACGGGGCGCCACCTCTTACGCGTACCCCGCAAGGCCTCTGGTTAGCCGTGGGCGTCGGTGACCCAGGCCTCAAAGGCTGGGGCGGGGGTGGCGCGTGGACCGGGGCCTCTGTCTCGAGGCTGCCAGACGGGCGCTGGCCGCCGTGCCGGGGCTCCCGGACACCAGAACGGAGTCTCCCCTTAACTGTTCGGTTCTGCCGAGGCCGAGTCCTTTGCTGCCTTGCCGAGTTTGCGGGCCCCTGGGCCGTGACGTTGGCTGTTGTGCTGAAGGCAGGCTCCCAGCTCCTCACCCCCTCGCCCGCTCTGCCCTCCTCTGTGCCGGGCTGCCATCTCCCTGGCCCTCCCCCTCCTCCTCCCCCTCCTCCCTCCCCCCCGGTGAGCGTCAGAGGCCGCGTGCTCCCCACGCCACGTGCTGTTCCCCCGCCCACGGTCCATCTTGCCAGGTCTGTGGAAACGGGTGAGGATCCCTGACCGCCCTTTCATTCTCTCGCTGCTTGGGTTCTTTTCACGTTCCGTTGTTTTAACGGGGTCTCGGGAGTAAGAGGGATTAAACGCACCCATTCAGGCGCTCACCTGTAAGTGCAGGTTGGCGCTCAGCTTAGAAACGTGTGGCCCGGGACGAGAACGTGCCGCGCTCCTACCCGCTGACGACCCCGCGCCCGCCAGCCCCCAGCCTGTGCCCGGTCCTCTGATTTGAGTAACTCTGGGAGCTCGGGAGGGACAGCCCCCTCACGGGGACAGGGTCCCGCTGGCTTTCTGAGCCGTCCTCACGGAGTCTGTGCCTTCCCTGCTTCTCAGGAAGGCCCAAACAAGACGGGGACCTCCTGTGCCTTGGACTGCGGAGCCGGCATAGGCCGGATCACCAAGCGGCTGCTCCTGCCGCTCTTTGGAGTGGTGGATATGGTGGACGTGACCGAAGACTTTCTGATTAAAGCCAAGACCTACCTGGGGGAGGAGGGCAAGAGGGTGAGGAACTACTTCTGCTGCGGCCTCCAGGACTTCAGCCCCGAGCCTAACTCCTACGACGTCATCTGGATCCAGTGGGTGATAGGTGAGCTTCTCGCGGCCCTCTCCACCTCCCACACGCCTCCCGTGGCAGAGGTGGGTCCCCCCCCCCCCCCCCCGAGGCCTTGGGGGCCCCTGCGGCAGGCGGGGCGGCGGGGATTTCTCCCGTCCTCCCTGGGTCCGCCAGGACCGTGGGAAACATTCCCTGCAAGTACCCTTTCCGTGTTGTCAGTACCTGTTATAGGACCCATTTGGGGGCAGTTTTGTGTTGAAAAAATGTAAATGAGCAAGAGCTTAGCTGCATCGAAGAAAGTGGAAATGAGCTTTTGTAAGTCTTCTTAAGTTTATTTTGAGAGAGCACGTACACGCGTGCAGGGGAAGGGCAGAGAGAGAACCCCAGCTGTCGGCGCAGAGCCTGATGCGGGGCTTGAGCTCACGAATCGCTGAGACCATGATCTGAGCCGAAATCCAGTCGGGCCGCTTAGCTGACTGAGCCACCCAGGCACCCCAGTGTTTAGTAAGAAGAAGCACGGAAGCCGTGGCTGTCCCTGCTGCTCAGAGGGCGAGCCGCGCCCTGCCGCCCCCTCCCGCACCCACTTAGCCCAACGGCGCACCCCGCGTGCTCTTCCTGGGCTGCTGACCCGGCCGCAGGCCACCGTACCAGCAGCTGGCCGCCCGTTCCGCGGTGGACTCCAGACCTGCCAGGGACACACTGGGCCCGGCCCTGTATTTTGGGCTTCTAAAAAGCCTGTCTGGAGTTTTAGGGCAGGGAAGGGAAGGAACTCCGGTGTGCTCCTGCAATCCAGGCCTGACGCGGGTGGATGGAGCGTGGGGTCGGGCAGGGCCCAGAAGTCGCCCAGTGAGGGTGAGATCCCAGCTGCATGCTTTGTGACTGCCCTGGGTGGGTGACTCCTGAGCCGGTTTTCTCTTACGTCACCTGGGGGTTGGTAAACGTCTCCGGGCTGCCGAGAGCCAGGGAGGCGGTGTTCACACAGAGGGCGAGCTCAGTGAGTCGGGAAGCTGAAGGGGACGGCCAGTGGCAGGTACACGCTTGTGCCGCTCCCTAGTGACCCCGGCCTCTGCGGTCCCCAGGTCACCTGACTGATCAGCACCTGGCCGAGTTCCTGCGGCGCTGCAAGCAGGGCCTGCGCCCCAACGGCATCATTGTCATCAAAGACAACATGGCCCAGGAGGGCGTGATCCTGGATGACGTGGACAGCAGCGTGTGCCGGGGCCTCGAGGTGGTCCACAGGATCATCCGCAGCGCGGGCCTCAGCCTGCTAGCCCAGGAGCGCCAGGAGAACCTTCCCGACGAGATCTATCACGTGTACAGCTTAGCCCTGAGATGAGCAGGCACCGGCAGGAGTAAGGGACCAGCGCCGCGCAGGGTGGGGGGCTGGCAGTGGGGCAAGACCCGGAGGCTCCGTGACGATGGCTCGGGGACGCGGAGCAAGACCTCGAAATACACTGTCTGCCGCCGCTCACTGGACTCTTTTTCAGAAGGCCTGACGGGGACCCAGCGGGGAAGGGTGTGGCCCACACGGAGTGGAGAGGCTGGAGCCCGGCTCTGCTGCCCTGGCAGGCGGGGACCGCGGTACAGACCCGTGTGACTCCAGGGCCCCTGGCGAGTCCCTGGATGCCCCTTACCACCACCTGGCCTTCCGGCCCCAGGCCTGGGTGCCTTAAGAGAACTCTTGGCTGTTGAGGACTTTCTCCGGGGGGGGGGGGGGGGGGGGGGGGGGGGGAGGGGCCAGGGCCAGGCAGCAGAGCCGCGGCCGGCCGTCTGCACCCTCCCTGCCTGAGCCTTTGCGGTGCCTGCACCCTCCCTGCCTGAGCCTTTGCGGTGCCTCCTGCAGCCGCTGGGACGTTCACGTTCTAAGTTCTGTTTGGCGATTGAGCCCTGGTGTCCCTAACGTGAGCGTCACAACAGCCTACGGCAAGGGGAGTCCGTAGCCTCACTCTGGGCTGTGCCTCGCGGCTTCTCGGTGGACGTTCGCCAAAGTCACAAAATAAAAGGGTGAATCCCGTATTGGAAAGGTCCTAGCCGGTCTGGGGCGGAGGTCGTCTTTACGGGGCAGCAGCGTCGTGCTACCTGAAAACCGTGCCCCCCACGTGCTGCCGTCCCTTCGTGCTGCCCACACAGTGGCTGCAGTGGGAGCCTTGATCCTAGGCTGGGGAGGGGCGCCGAGGGGCCGGAACGTTACGCAAGGATCTTGAGAGCCAAGAACAACGTCTCACGTTAGCGTGAATCATTTACTTGCCTCAGCTTCCTTCCTAGGCAGTGACACAATTCAGTGACCCACGCGACTCGCACTCGGCTCGCTGGGGGCTCAGCCTGTACAGCAGCACAGTCAGCCGTCAGCACTGGTGGCTTTCTTGGCCAGACGGACCCCGCGCAACATGGAGACATCTTGGAAAGGGCTGTCCCTGGTCATGCAGGATTACTTTGCGGCAGAAGGCATGGTCCCCCTAGATCCCAGGTTTGGCACAGAGCTGCCACCAGAGCCCGGTCCGGGGCCGTTGGGTGACCTGGCCCCAGAGCTGCCAGAGGCAGCAGGGCTCGGCTCGCTCTTCTCCTTAGTCCGCTAGAAGCACTTCTGTGGGTGACGTAATCTCACGGGGGGAGGGGGGAAGGGCGGCCTAGGCCGGGCCGTGCCCTGACGGGCCCATGTGCTTCCTCGCATCCGCTGGGCCCCACGCAGGACAGACCAGCCTCCTGCGGCTCTCAGCGGGACCCGGCCTCACAGCTACCCTGCCCGGTGCTCCCCTCAAATTAACAGAGTGTATGCTTGTCCCAAATCTAAACCCTGTCCCTTTTCCCAGTGTGGTTGAGACTTGGGAGGCGGTCCCCCTGGAAGACCGAGCCTTTTCCCACTGGAATGACTAGCTGCCAGGCCCCACCTGGTTTTCTTGGTACTCAGTACGGATGAAGTCTCGTCTCCCAACCCATACCTTCTGACAGAAGGCCCGAAGGTTCTCCCCAAGGCTGCCACAGGTACCGAAATCCGCCAGCGGGCTGAGCTGCCCAGACCCCGCCGCCTTCAGTCGGGGAGCGATCAGATGTCCTCCTCCGTGGTACCGCTGTGCTCACTAAGGAGGTACCACTTGAGCCTGTCGGGCAGAGGCAGGGCTTTGACCTTCACGTCCACAGGCCAGGGCTGAAGGTAGAGGCGGATGTAAACGCGACACAGGTGCTTGAGGGACGGGGGGTAGCTCTCCAGCTGCCTCAAGGAGAAGTGAAGGGCCTGGATCTTCTCTGCCAGGCTGCCCACGGGGTGGATATCGAAGTTTTCGGGCAGCTGGAGTTTCTGGGAATTAGTCACCATGAGATCCAGGACGGTCTCGGCTTTGCGCAGGAGGTCCACGTGGCTCTCGTCTTCCGCGCAGCCCGGGTGCGAACAGAGCCTCTCGAAGATGATGTGGAAGCCAGACCAGCAGG
Source organism: Panthera leo (assembly GCF_018350215.1). NCBI lineage: Eukaryota > Metazoa > Chordata > Mammalia > Carnivora > Felidae > Panthera > Panthera leo. Next base: position 87,598,752 of record NC_056691.1, read on the forward strand.
ACGCGCCGTGGAGGGAACAGTTATAGGCTGCTCCGGACTCCAGCAGGAAGCGCAGGAGAGGGAAATGCAGTTTGAAGCTCTTAAGGCAGATGTGGGTGAGGGACTCGTGGGCCGGGCACTCGCTGGGGTCGGCCCCGTGGGCCAGCAGCAGCTTCGTGACTTGGAAGCAGAAGCGGCTGATCATCTGGGCCTCGTCCTTGTCCCCTCCCACCGTCTCCCCGAGCAGGAAGATGATGCAGGTGAACACGGTGTCCCCGTCTTTGGTGGTGGCCTTGACGTCTGCCCCTGCAAGGGCCGGGCAAGAAAACAAGGTGGGAGAAGATCTCAAACCCCTGCAAAGTGACGCTTAACGTTTCACAGTGAGAGGACAGGGAACTGCGGACGCGCCTCACCTCCTTCCAGTAAGAGCCGGATGTTCTCGGTGTTGTAGATCTGCACCCCGTCACTGCTGGCCAATGCGTGCAGCAGCGCGGTCTTTCCTACAGAGAAAGAGAATGAGGAGGAGTCTGGGCCAGGAAGCCAAGGTCAGGGCAACCCCTGAGGTGCAGGGAAAACAGGATCAGAAAATGAACTTTGTTTTCTGTTTCGTTTTAAATTTTTTAATGTCTATTCGTTTTTGAGAGAGAGAGACAGAGAGAGAGAGCGTGAGCAGGGGGAGGGGCAGAGAGAGAAGGAGACACAGAATCCGAAGCAGGCTCCAGGCCCCGAGCCGTCAGCACAGAACCTGGTGCGGGGCTCGAACCCACGAACCGTGAGATCATGACCTGAGCCGAAGTCGGATACTTAACCGACTGAGCCACGCAGGCGCCCCTAAGTTTATTCATTTTGAGAGAGAGAGAGAGAGAGAAAATGTGTGTGTGAGCAGGGGAGGGGCAGGGAGAGAATCCCAAGCAGGCCCTGTGCTGTCAGCAAGGAGCCCTACTCAGGACTCAATCCCACAAACCTGAGATCGTGACCTGAGCTGAAATCAAGAGTCGGGTGCCCGGCCGAGCCGCCCAGGCACCCCATCCAAAGATCTTATTTTTTAAGTAATCTCTGCACCTGACGTGGGGCTCGAACTCACAACCCCGAGATCAAGAGTTGCAGCCAGACACCCCCAGAAGGCCAGCTTCAAAAAGGACTGAGCTCTCAGAGCCAGGGCTGAGGGTGACAGGTTTCTGGTCATTGTCTTTCCACCCGCACAAAACCAGGAACAGAATGGTTCCTGGACACTCAGACGCTGCCTGAGGCCTGGGCCGAGGCTTTCCCGAGAAGCCACGGCTCCCCCGGCAGAATCTGAGCGCGCGCGTGCCCCGCCTCCTCCCCCAGAGAGCCCTCAAGCGGCCGGCGCGGGGCCAAGGGCTGTGCCACTTCTCCTTCCCTAAGGCCTCTGTGGCGGGTCAGCAAGGTGCACCCGTGCGTCCGCTGCGCTGCGTCATCGCACGAGCTGCGTCCAGCCCGCCCGCCCACCTGGCCGCCGTCCTGGGCTGCTGTGGGTGTCCCTCCCGAGGCACCTGGCGCACGGCCGTCCCGCTTTCCCGCCGGGGGCACCCACCGTGCTTGTCGGCCGCGTTGACGTCTGCCCCGAGGTCCAGGAGGCGCTGCAGGCAGGGCAGGCGCTCCGGCTCCTCGCTGGCCAGGTCCAGGGGGCTGCTCTCGTGGATCTGAGGCAAGAGAGCACAGCGGAGTTGGCCCGGGGGCCTGGGAAGCTGCTCGTGCCCCCCCCCCCCCCAGTCCCTGCTTGAGAGCAGGCTGGGCCCCGCCCTTACCCGGTCCCTCCGGTTAATGTCGGCCCCGTGGCGCACCAGCAGCTCTACCATGTCGGGCTGGTTTCGCAGGACAGCGATGTGCAGGGCCGTGTAGTAGGTGACGGGGTCTGAAGGCACAGACACGGCTGATGTCAGTCCCGCCTATCGCCACCTCCTCGCGGGACCCCAGGACCTGGCCCCGGGCTCAGCCCCAGCACACCCGCCCCCTGGGGTGGCCCAGGGGCCCGGCACCACCAGGGGTCAGGGTCAGGACACGGCCGTCCTCATCAGATACCAGAGCGCGAGCTCTGCAGTCAGAGCTCGGTCGGGGTCCTGGCGCCATTCCAGCGGCGGGGGGAGGGGGGGGCAGCTGATCTGTCTGGGTTTTACTCTCCTCTTCTGTAAAACGGAACCATAAGACAGGGCGCCCCTTCTGGGGCGGCTAGGAGAAACACCCAGAGTGACAACTCCTCAACCCCAGTAGTGACAGCCACGTCCTCAAAGCCAGTGTCCGGGTAACTGACTTTGTAACAGCCCCCGCCCCTCAGCTCTTGGGCCGGCCCTCCGGGAGCCTAGGACCCTAGCGCCCTCTAAGCCTGTCATCAGATGGGGGGGGGGGGGGGGGAGGCACGCCTGGTCACAGCGTGGGTCAGCTCAAAGACCCCCATCTGGTCCCAGGTCAGCCCTGAACGTCTCCTGGTTGACCCCGCCCTCCCGGCGAGCAAGCCAGAGAGGCACTTAGAAGCTAGAAGCCAACCCGGTCCTGCCGTGACTTACACCCAGCGTAGCTTCTGTGTTTGCCCCTCTCCCTCTGGCGTGAGCCAAAATGTGAGATGGCTCAGAACGAGCGGCAGAAATTGCTGTCCCCGCGCTCTGGGCACAGTGCCACCAGCCGCGTTTTCACGATAACGGAAGCAGGGATTTCGCTGGGAGCCGGGAGAGTTTGCTGAATCAGTCACACGGCGGAAGCAGCAACAAACTCGCTCTTGGACCAGAGGTGGGAAGCAGGGGGACGGGCCGCCTCAGTGGTCCCCCGCGAAAGGAAGGAGGGAGGCGGCTCCCGAGAGGACAAGAAAAGCAGCGCCTGAAGACCTGGCCCACCCAAAGCCCAGCCACACTCGAGCCACCTACCCGCCCCTGGCCCCCCCGGGCTCCAGCTGACCTTCAAAGTTGAGGTTGGCCCCGTTGCGCAGGAGGACATCGGCCGCCCGGGTCAGCCCCAGCTCGGCCATCTTCAGCAGGGCGTTGCTCACACCTTCCTGGTAAAACGGGGAGTGGGCCTTTCTCTCCAGCAGCTCAGTGAGAACCAGGATCCGGCTCTCCTCGCTGGCAACATAACTGGACCTGGGGCAGGAGGGGGGCGGACCGGGTGAGGGTGGGCACGGCTGTGGGACCCGCCTGCCCGGGCTGGCGGGTGGTCTTCCCCCCTCCCCCCCCGCCCCGCCCACGCCAGGGCCTGGTTCTGTGGGGCAGAACGTCTCCTCGGAAAAGGTCTGCGGTAGAGACAGAGCGAGCTGGATCTTTTAACCCCAGCCGGCCCCTCGGGTTTGCTGAGAAAGAACTGGGGTTTTCTCCAGCCTCCTCCCAAGGTGCCCAGAGAATCTGGTCCCTGGCTTGGGAACAAAGCCTCACACAGCCGTGCTGCTGCGACCACTCCTTCCCCGGGCACGGACCATCCCTGAGCTGCAGAAGTTGCCAGAGCAGCCCAGGCAACACCCCCGCAGCCAGGCCCTCCTCCCCCGCCCACACTCGGAGGCTTTTAGCTTCCCAGTCCCCAGAAGGTGGCCCTTCACACCCCAGCCCCAACGCCACCTGCCCGGCCAGCGCGGACCTCCGAGACCTGCCGAGCCTTTCCCCAAAAGCGCAGGCCCGCGGACAGCTCCGTGAACCTGCACGCAGCTCTTTCCCTGGCCGCCACCTGCTCCTCTGAGTGAGGCTTCCCCTCCCCACCGGTGCTCCCCACTCCCTTAGCGTCATCCATCCGCCACCCTTCAGTCGTCAAGATCAAGGTTCCATCCTTACTGCCTGGGCAGGAATCCGTCTCGTTCCCCGGCCCCGGGGAGGGGGGAGCGCACCATGCATACAAAGCAAAAATTCTGGGACTACAAAAGGCCCCCCCCCAAAACAGCCTTGGAGTTAAGGAAACACCTTACACTGTGTTTTCAGAACAAGTCTCAAAGTGAACAGAGCGGTGATGAAGAAAAGCCTGTGTTTCCACCCAAGTCCCTAGAGAGACGCACGATAACCGCTGTGTTTCAAATTCCAAAGGATCCCAGAAACACACACCGGCTTCCCCATTTCCTCTGCGCTCTTCTCCATTACACGGAATATGCAGACACCTGACTCGTGATCCTCAGTCTCTCTCCTCTGATGCAGAAGCACCAGGAAGGCCGGGGGTTTTGTTTAGCTCGCTGACGTATCCCTGAACGCCTCACTCTCTGACACCGTTCCCACAAGTTCACGGATACACCCGCTCCTGTCTACGTAAAATGCAAACTCATTTACAGAAAGTTCAGGTTCGCACCGCTCTGGGGTAAAACCCGAGGCCCTCGGACTCCACCCTGCTCCCCTGCAACCTGCAGCAGGCCGACAGCGCACAGGGTGGGGCGCCGAGGCGGAGGCCCGGCCGCCACTCCACCCTGCAGGCCTCCCTCCGCCGGCCTCGAGCACCCTCCATCCTGCCGAGGGCAAGATTCGAGCCAGGTGCAGGAGCTCACGCTCGAAGCAACGCAACTTCATCTGCGGAGCGGGGCCGCAGCCGCCCCCGTCCCCGCCACACTTGCAGTGACAACCGAAGGGCGTCGGCGGCAAGGAAGCTAGTTACCCGTCCAGAGGCTCCTGCCGCTCAGGGTCCTGGATCCCCAGGGAGCCCAGAATCGCATCCACCAGCGGCTGGTACTCGAAGATGATCCTCCGGAAGCCGTGCAGGAACGGCATGGCGGCGGCCCCGGGCGCGGCAGGGCGGCCGCACCTTCCGCCGAGGCCCAGACGCCGACTGTGCGCGCTCCGGAGGCAGCGGGCTCGACTCGGCTTCTGCAGGTCCAGCCCCCGCGCCCCGCCAGCCGGCCCGCCTTCCACCCCGCTGCTCCGCGCCGGAAGTGACCCCCGCACTTCCGGTCCGCGGCGCCCAGGAAAGCGAGCGGCGGCGACAGCGCCCCCTGCGGGCTCGGAGGAACCGCGGCGCGACCCGGGGAGAGCGCTGGGGGTGTCCCGGACACCCGCCCCCGGGGAGTGGAGGGCGAGGACCTGCCGGCCAGCCTGATCGCCACCCACCGCGGGCCCGCCTCGGCCCGGCCCGGCCCGGCCCGGCCCTGCTCCGCCCTGCGATCCCGTCCGCGGCCGCTGGGCGCCGTCCGAGCTCCGCCCATAGGGCGCCCTGGCTGGCCGCTGCGCTAGCACCCGGGCGGTGGAGGTGACTCGGACCCCGGGCGCCGCCCAGCCGCCCTGGACTCGGATCGGACCAGGGCTCCCTCCGGCTTGGCCTGGCTCTCGCCTCTCCCCAACGCTGAGTGGATGCCCACACGCCCCGACGGGTGGTGGGGACAGTTCCTTATTCTCTGTCCCCAGGAGCTCCTGGCCCTTCAGGCTGCCATGCCAGCTCCTTCCAATTTCCTCCTGGATGGCCTCAGTGACCTTTAATTTTCTAATCCGTTAAAGAGGGGATACTCGCGGGGCGCCTGGGTGGCGCAGTCGGTTAAGCGTCCGACTTCAGCCAGGTCACGATCTCGCGGTCCGTGAGTTCGAGCCCCGCGTCAGGCTCTGGGCTGATGGCTCGGAGCCTGGAGCCTGTTTCCGATTCTGTGTCTCCCTCTCTCTCTGACCCTCCCCCGTTCATGCTCTGTCTCTCTCTGTCCCAAAAATAAATTAAAAAAAAAAAAACGTTGAAAAAAAAAATTAAAAAAAAAAAGAGGGGATACTCGCACGCACCCGAGATTCTTGGATCAAGAACTCTGTTAATATCAGGGAAGTGGAATCTATCAGGAAGGAACCCAAACCTGGAGCCACTTAGGCATCTTCCTGTAAGGCCATACATGTGAACCTCCACAACCCCGAGTCGCATATTGGAGGCCTGATGTCTTCCTGATTCTGGAAAAGCCCTTTCTGAGGAGGTGTGCGGGTCCCGGCGCTGGCATGGTGCCTCAGCCTCCCGCCCCCACCGGGCGCCCTTGGAAATCCCTCCCATCTGGCACCTGCCAGAGGCAAGAGTTGTTGAGCGAAGGAGAGAAGGTCTAGAGAGGCGTTTGAAGACAATCCGACGTGCCTGTGATTTGTCTGTGTGCTCCCCTCCATCCCCTCCAAGAGCAGAACAGATTGACCCAGGAGACACAATCAAGCACTCTTGCTAGGTCGCTCCCTGGGGACCCAGCAGCGACTAATAGGCGGCAGGGGCTGCACAGTTCATTGCTGGCTGTTACTGTTGCTAAGTTTACAAGGTTGTTGTGCAGATCAAGTGGAAAGCTGTCAAAATCCTCATCGGGTGCTCAAAACACCTTTTTGCCTCCACCATCATTGCCTAACGGGGCAAGAAAGAGGGGTGGGAGTGGGCAGCTTGGGCTTGGCAGAAGGGGTGCAGACCACGGGGTCTGTGGCTCCCAGCACATGCCTGCCTTGGCCCTCACCCCAGAAAAGAAGCGTCGTCTTGAGTGACACTGGGAAATTTTGCTCACGTTGATACGGCGCTTTCTATCTCATAAAATCAGAAGATTGGGCGCCTGGGCCCAAATTCCCATCTGGCCACAATGAGCATCTGAATGGGGCACTTGCCCCCGTGTGCCTCGGTCCCCCCAAGGTGTTACCCTGGTGGGGGGAGGGATGTCTGCCTCTATTTTAAGGGTCCACAGCCTGCCTCTCGATTGATGGTGTAGCAGCCGACAGGCAACCAGAGCCTCCGTAGCCCTTCCTATTTGATTCAAGGTCCCTTGCTCTGTGGCACAGGTCAGGGGCCTGAGGCACCCAGAGGGGCCTGACTTACCCCAGGGCACGTGGTGAGTAACCGGAGGAGGCCTGTTGAGAATGGGGTCCAGGGCAGACCGGGGGCGACCACCTCAGCTGAGGCCAGCTTCTGCCTGCCTCCACTGGTTTCCTAAGGCTGGCGTAGCAAAGCGTCACAAACTGGGCGGTCCCGGGAGCCAGAAGTCCGAATTCAAAGCGTCGGCAGGGACAGACTCCCTCCAAAGACTCTAAGGGAGAGTTCCTTTCTTGCCTCTGACAGCTTCTGGTGGCCCCCGGCTTTCCTTAGCTTATGGCCGCTTCACTCCAATTTTTGCCTACCTCTGTGTTCAAGTGGCCTTCCTCCCTATATCCGTGTCCCTGTCCAAGTGACCTTGTCCTTTCTGAACGACCCCAGCCCTTGGATTGAGGGCCCATCCTGATCTGGTATGAATTCATTTTAACTTGATTGCATTTGCCAGAGAAAAACAAACCTCTACTTCCAAATAAGGTCCCAGTCAAAAGTACCAGAGACCGGGCTTGAACATGTCTCTTTGCAGGACCCAGTTGAGACCGCTCTGATGGGTGACCCCAGGCATGGCCCTTCTGGTCTCTGGGACTCAGTTTCCTTACCTGTAACCTGAAGGCGCTTCAAGCTCTGACGGTCTCGGAGCCCACGAAGAGGTCCTTGTTGCCCGCTGAGGGGCTCTGCCGACAAGAAGACTGGGATTGTCCTGTGACCGGTAAAGTAACAACGAGTTAACTTTCGTGTCCTGAGCCCTTCTAATGTGCCAAGCTCTGTGCTAAATGCTTGACTCGCCGATCTCAACAAGTCCCATTAAGTGAATGATGGTATCTGCCTATTTTTCAAACGAGGAGACAGGTTCAGAGAGGTTTAGAGGCTCGCCCAATGTTGCACAGCCGGGTTGAGACTCCGACCCAGGTCTGGGGGCGGGGGTGCTCTTCCAAATATCTGGCCTTCTGCCTTGTGGCTCCTCTGGGTGTGGGCCTCAGAGGGTCTGCACAAGCAGGAGTAAGGAGCTGACCCCTGCTCTGTCACAGCCCCTGGGCATCACACTGTGGAACCGCCCTGCCGCCTGCCTGTCGCCCAGGCCCCTATCTTTAGAAAGTTCCTTGACCCTTGCCCTCCCTCCTGTCAGCAAGGGCAACCTTGTTTTCTCCATCTGCCTCCCATTAAGGCCCTGTCACTCAGAGCCTCTGATTTTCAAGTTCTGAACCTTCTCTCTTCTTTCCTTGCCGCTGCCCCTCGCTGCCCTGCCAGCCTAGCCACCTCCGGCCACCCAATTCCAGGATTCCTGGGCAGCCTGGGTGTCCTGGAGCCAGGCACTGCGTGCTCGGACTCTGGCTGATCTGTCCCTGCCCCAGGGAGCTTGGGAGTCCCTCTGACTGCGCAATGTGTAGAGAGGGATAGCCTTAATATATAAAGAACTGTTGAAAATCAACAACAAGCAGGCAAAAGCACTAACAGAAAAATGGGCCGAGGACACACCCCGGTGAGTCACAAAGGATGAGAAACGGTTAACAGGCATGAAGGGAGAAGTCTAGCCTCTCCAGGTATCCAACGCCAACAGTGATAAGAGCTGCCCTATGGGATTTACCTCATATGAGACTCTGCCCCAGGGCGGTTCAACAAAGTGAGTCCGAGAATAGTAGGTACTGTGCGACTCCCCCTTGGGAAAAAGTGCCGTGTATATGTGTGCCCACGTATGCATGTGTACGGAGGCAGGGGTCATTGCCACGGCCCCACGGCAAGATGTCAGCGGTGATGGCTTCCGGGCGCTGGGATCTCGGGAAGTTTTATCTTCTTTGTGTTTCTGTGTATTTCCTGCCTTTGTACCAATGAGTGTCTTTCTTGCCTGAGACTCGGGATGCTGAATCAGCCACAGGCAGCGAATCAGGCCCTGCACACTCCTCCCGTATCTCGGGTATCTATCCATGAACACCAGGGCCGGGCCCCGCGCTGTCCACAAAATCTTTCTCCTCCCAACTCTGTCAAGTGACATCCGCCCAGCACACAGGTCACCTGCCCCGGAGGCCCCCCGAGCCCCCTTCTTCTGGGCCCTCCCAGCCTGGAATTAGCACCTGATTCGTTTCCTTCCCCCTGCCCCCCCCCCCCCCGTCCTCTGGGGCATCACAGGGCCCAGCGGGACAGTGAGGGATAAATTGTTAACAACGGCGGACTTTGGTTGAGTGCGTCGCCGTGTCCTGTGAATTGAATTAGAAGCCTGACGCGTGTGTGAGCTCATTGACCAGTCGTGACACCCCCGGAAGGAAGTGGTGGCAGGGCTCCTACCTCGTCGTAGCCTGAGGCTGAGAGACAGGCCGACTCACAGCCAGCGGGCCCAGCCGGGGCTCTTAAGACCCTGGCTCTTAACCTGTCCCAGCCCTCACGTGCCCACCCGTTCTCAGAAACGCTTACACGTGTGTGCACGTCACCAGTCACACTGACAAGACGTGCTCACACCCTGTCACACTCTCCCCAACATAGCCTCACACACCCACCCTCTCTCACACATACTTTCTCAGACACATCGTTGTACACACACACACACACACACACACACACGCACGGGGCACCGAGGCACAGAGCTCCAGGGCTGGGCATATTTCTGAAGCTCGGTCATGGGCCCGCCTCACCGCCCCCCTCCCCGCCGCACACACACCAGGCTTCCTCCAGTCTCCTCTCCTCCCCTGGCCCCCCCCACCCCCCGCTCGCCCCCTCCCCTGTCCTCCTTCCCCGCCCCCACACCCTGACCCCACCCTGACGCCGGACCCTCAAGACCAGAACCTGCTTGGCCCTCTTTGGAAGGACAAGGCCCCGATTCTCCTCTCCCAGAGGCCCAATCCTCTGTGGGCGCAGGGGGAAACTGAGGGACCAGGAAGCCAGGAGGAGCAGGTGCTGGGATCTTGGCCGGGCCGGGGAAGACTTTCCTGTCCCCTCCCTCCCTCCGTTTGTTCTCCTAAGAAGCACCGAGGGGAACCCACCCCTGCTGACCAAGGGGGCAGCCTCCTCCCTGACATGGTCCCTCCCCCCGCCCCCAGACACTACCAGGAGGTCCTGGTGCCTGGCTTTTCCAGATGAGGTGGGTCCTCAGGGCCTTATAAGCCCAGGCGGACAGGCTGTGAAGGTGCTCCGAGCCTGTCTTAGCTGTTCAAGCCGCCGTAGCAAAATACCGTAGACTGGGGGGCTTAAACAGCATTCATTCCTCCCGGTTCCGGAGGCTGGGGAGTCCAAGATCAAGGTTCCAGTAAGGTGGGCTTCATGTTGAGGCCTCACCTCTTGGCTCATGGGCGGCCACTCTCACTCTGTGCTCACTTCTTCCTGCGCGTGCAAAGAACGCATTCTGGCGACTCTTGTCCTCCCGGTAAGGGCGCTAATCCCATCCTGGGGTTCCACCCTCATGACCTCATCCAACCTAATTAGGTAATTACCTTCCAACGGCCCCACCTCCTAATACCATCAGCTCGGAGGTCAGGGCTTCAACATATGAACCTGGGGGGCACATTCAGTCCATACAGAGCCCTTCAGGCCCCCTTGCCCCAAGACAGGAAGGCTTCTGGGGCCCAGGCTCGGGCCTGGCCCTTTCCCAGCCTCACTGCCCCGTCTACACAAGACGACGATGGTTTCGGGGCGCCTGGGGGCGGTCAGTCGGTTGAGCGTCCGACTGCGGCTCAGGTCGTGATCTCAAGGTTCTGTGAGTTCGGGCCCTGCGTCGGCCTCTGTGCTGACAGCCCGGAGCCTGGAGCCTGCTTCGGATTCTGCGTCTCCCTCTCTCTCTGCCCGGTCCCCGCTCACACTCTGTCTCTCTCCCTCTCTTTCTCTCAAAAATGAATAAACATTAAAAAAAAAAAAAAAAACCCAAGAAGAAAAAGCTGGTGGTCTCGAGGCTTGCCCACGTGTCCTCCCGCTCCAGAAGTCGGGGGGCTTACTGAGAGACACTCTTAGCTCCACGTGGGGGAACCATCCTGAGAAATAGTGCCCAGGCCTCTCCCTGGCAGATGCTCACCTCCTAAATGCTGGTCACCCTGCCTCCGCCTCTCCTGGCAAGCAGGTCCGTGTGGTCTTGGCACAGGCTTTGCCCTCTCTGAGCCAAATGGGCGTGGGGAGGGCCCCTGGGAGGTCTGAGCCCCATCTCTGGCTGGTCCGTGAGCCCAGAGTCCTGATCCCAGAGACTCCCCCATCTGAAACCTGCTGGTGCCCAGTCGGCCTCAGTTCCTGGCAGGCCTGCCCAGAGGCAGAGCTCGAAGGATGGGACCGCGGGGCCCCCCTCCAGCCGCTGTCGCCAGGCCCCATCAGGCTCCACCAAGGGATGGCTCAGATCCCTTGGGGAAGGAGGGAGGGCAAGAGGCGGGCACAGGGTTCTTTGTGCTCCCCAGAAAGCCCTCCACGCCACCCCCACCGGCCCTGCTTGGCAAAGCGAACGCAGGAAGAATCTGGCCGGCCATCCGTCAGGGAGACAGAGTGGAGGGGAGCCGGGAAATTTGATCATTAAGAAACCCTCCTGGCTGTCTGGGGGAATTTAATTAAATAGTTGGAGAAGGGCTGGGGGAGCAGGCCACATCTGGAACCAATATGTGGGCTTTGATTTTTTTTCCTCCTCTCTCTCTCTCTCTCTCTCTCTCCCTCCTTCTCTCTTCCCATCTCACTGCGTGAAAGGAACCCAGTACAGCCCCAGAGTATGGGTTCCTCTGGGATAGGATTCCTGGCAGACGTGGAGAGAAACCACAGGCAGTGAAACCGGCAGAGACGAAGACAAAAGGGACAGAACAGGCTGAGACAAAGATGTAGGGGGAGGGTCCGGGGTGGGGGGGCGGCAGGAAGGGCTGTGGGGTCAGGGCTGCGCCTCGGGGTTTGGCCGCAGAGGTGTCAAAAGTGAGAAGAGGTGGAGGGCCCCCGTGTAGCCCGAGAGAGCACCACACGCCTGGCCAGGGTCCCCTCGGGTAGCCAGCGTTTATCAAGCCGCTTGAGACACCGCGGGGTGTGGCTCCTCCCATTTACAGATGAGAAGGAGGTGACTCAGCTAAGGTCACAGAACACACGCGGGGCAGCGCTGGTGTCCGATCTCAGGCCCATCTGGATGCTGTCTAGACATGCTGCGTGGGTCACCGTGTTGGTAATTACTTGGTGGCTATTCGTGTCGCGCTCCCCAGTGCCAGGCACCGGGCGAGGCTCTGGGGAGGCCGCAGCGTGAAACTCAGCGGGTCCGGCGGGCAGGAGCCAGGGCAAGCGGACCTCGCCTGGGCAGTCGGCAGCGGTTAACGTGGGTCCTATGCCTGGGCGGGACCTGCTGCCTAAGAGAGGAGGTGGGGACGGAGGCATCGGGGTCTCTCTGTTGCAGGAGCAGGACCCTCCGGGCCCCAGGGTCTTGCCCTGAGCTGGGTCAAGTAGGTGCTCGTGGGAATGGGGACAAGTGGACAGCTTCTCAGCCTTGACCCCATGGCTGAGCCATCGCCACCGGCCTAGTCCCCTCTTTTGGCCACCTTAGCACATTAGCAATCCTGCCCCTGGTCTCCAAGCTTCCCCCCTCTTCCCCCCCCCCCCCCCCCCGGGTCCCAGAGCCCTTGGGCCCAAACAAGGCTCCAGGCGTTCCTGCCAGCCAGGGCTGTAGGGGGAGAACATGGTCTTTGCTCTAGGCAGACAGACTCTGGGGTTAATTCCCTTCCTCCCCTAAAACTCAGCTCCCGCCCTGCAGCCCGCATAGCCTCCCTTGACCACGCCCTGCCCCTGGGATGCCGAAGTCCAGCTCATATCCAGCACCCACGTCCTTTCCTTCTGCAGGCCGGGAGCCGGGAGGGTGGGAGCCAGCTCCGATCTGTCCTCAGAGAGGCCCCAGGCCCAGCCCCGAGGGGGCGCAGGAAGGAGCGTGGCACACATTTGTGGAATGGATGTCTCATGACCTTGGGGCACACGGAGCCCTTAATCATGTAATTCAAACTCTTGGCAGGGAGGGGAAAGTGAGTCACGGTGAGACCAAAAGGGACTCTGCGGCAGGGCCCAGGTCAGGGGGGAGCCTCTGTGGGTCCCCTGCCTGGCCGTCCCTGGACCCCAGCCCTTTCCACCTGCTGAACCCTGCTCGTGCCTCACCAGTCCGCTCAAGGCCCCCTCCCCGCACCCCTTCCCCCATGCTCCCCGGATCTTCCTGCTTCTCTAGATTCTCTGCTGGGCTGTCTGGGTCACCACTGCATCCCTGTGTCCCAGCCCCGCCCCCGCACCAGAAGGCGCCCCGTGAAAACGTGTCTATAGGCGTACTGAGCCCTGCATTCAGGTCCTGCCAGCTTGTTAACGGGGGAGGGGGGAGCGGGGAAGAGGCCAGGTCCTGCCCCCCCGGCTCTGCTCTAGGTCTGGGGAAGCTGTAAAGGTGGTGTTGACAGGGGTTGCGGCTGTAAGTGGACACGTGCTGTGCCCTGGGGACCAGGCAGATGCTCAGGGAGCCCGGCAGAACCTTCTTACGGCCGCATGGCAACCCCGGGGAGGGAGGGTGGGTAACTCTTGTTATCCCCATTTGACAGATAAAGAAATGCAGGTTTGGAGAAACCGGGTTGTTGGCCCACAGTTATGGGGTTGAACGGCAGAGCTAGGACTGGAACTCGGCTGTGTCTGGGGCGGTATCATTGGCATGACCTCAGGGCCGTACTTCGGCCCAGGTGCAGGGAGGAAGGCCTCCAGGGACCGGGGGGACCAGGTCCGAGCAGCGAGAGGCAGGTGGGGAAAGGCAGGGGATCTGGGAGCCAAGGGCTGTACTACGATCCGGGTGATCAGATGGGGGGTGGTGGGGCAGGGGCACAGAATGCAAGGGTCGAGGCTATACTAAGGGCGGGAGCAAGAGGCCAGAGGCCCCAAGAGCCACCAGATCTGCAAGGCCATCGGTGGGCCCGCACTAATCCGAAACAAACGCAGAGGGAGACGTGGGGTCCCTCTTGCAGGTCCTGACAGGGTGATGATATACAGAGTTTTAAATAAATGTATCTCATTAGGGCCGTAGTGTCTGGCAGGAGAAAAATGATGCCCTTCCCCACCCCTGCCTCCCACCCCCCTCCCCCCACCCCCACCCCCGCCCCCCGCCCAAAAGGGGGAAAAAAATCCAATGCTACAGCTAAAAAGGAAATTGCATTAATACAGATTGTTTTATTTAAAAAACCTTGACCTCCACTTCAAAAAAAGTCATTAGACATTCTCCTTCTCAAAGGCCGCCGGAGCGATTATGGGGCGGCCTGCTCATTCCTCAATGACTTACTGTTCCCGCTCTGGGGGAAATGTGTGAAGAATCGGGGAGTAATTTAAGGCTCCCTGCAGAAAGGTGTGTAAATCTTTGCACGTCTAAAGAAACTTTACCAGACCACTAAGTCAGAGGAAAAGAAAACTGGGAGAACCCACCCCCCTCCCTTTTTTTTTTTCCCCCCATTTCTTTCCTTTGGAACTCTGATCTCTTTGATGGTAAAAATGGTCATATTTCACCCCCAAAATATCAGCAATCAGCGAACTAAAGGAAGTGGGAGCCCTGGGGAGTTTCACTGCCGATTAGGCCCTTGGTTTAATTATTTAACGCCTGCCTGGATCGTGCAGGCTGCGAACACACTCTCCTGCCGTGGGTTCAAGAGCAAGTTATAAATAACAATAAATATTATATCCCCAATTAAGCTGGTGAGCTGAAAGCCTCGTCGCCCCGCCTTCCAGCCCTGCCTGGTCCTCAGCCACTGCCCCCCTTTTATTGAACATGCCCTCCCCGCCCCCCCCCATTGCTGTGTGCAAGGAGGAGCCTCCCAAGCCCCACCCCACTCGCCACAAAGTAATCACAGCAAGATGTTGCAGGGCCCGGGAGGGAGCCAGAGCAGGGCCTGAGGGTTCCGGAAGCCTTTATGAAGGCTCAGGCCTCTCCGGGCCTCAGCCTGTGCCCCCCCCCCCCCCCCCGCCCGGCCCCGGGCATCCTTCCCCTGACTCGTGGCAAGGCTGGGGGGGGGCGTCGGGGCAGTTTGCCAGAAGAGAATGCTGGAGAGTTGCATGCGAGGTGGATCCCCAGTGTGGGATGGGTCCTTTCCCCTTTGAGCCTCAGTTTCTCCGCCTGTAACAAGAGGGGTCATCCCGGGAGTCATGTGGGTCCCAGCCGCCCAAAGCCCGCGGCGCGGAAGATGTGTTTACGGGAACAGAGTGATTGGCCCGACCGAGTTTAGTCTGTGCGGCTCAGCCGGACGAGAATACCTCCTCAGGAGTCCCGCCAGGGTCTGGTGCTCCCCGGAGGGAACTCGGCATACAGTAGGTGCTCAATAAATCCCCATGGAATGAGTTGTTCTGCACCGTTTCCCATTGCCCCATCTCCCCGTGAAGTGTGCGGGTGGCAAGGGGTTTGCTGCGGGTCTAGAGTGCAGTGAGCTGTTCCCTCCTGGAGCCGTGCATACAGTAGGCACTCAATAGGAGCTTGTTCGGCCCTAGGCCTGGATGCAGGCTTGTCCTGGCCCTGCCGGCTCCTCGGGACCCCAGACCTGCCTTATTGCCGCCCCGGCACCAGCCCAGGCACGACCCACCATGCCGGCCGGGCGTCTCCTGGGCAGTGGGGGTTCTGACCCCCGGCCGCCCAATCAGCTGTCCACGCTCAGGACAACCACGTGTGGAGTCGTACTGCGTGCTGGGGCAGGGCCCGCGTCAGCTTCTCCTTTTTCTCCCCAATGCCAGGTTCTGGGGACGCAACGGTGAGCGGGAGAGAGCGGGCCGTCTGCCGGCAGGACGGGAAGCGGAGGCTCGGAGAGGGGGGCACGTGACCCGAAGTCACAGCACGTCCACAGTGGGGCCAGCCTCGAGTCCGGTCCAGTCTCCCCATTTAGGCCATTCCCTCTGCTCTCTTGGCTCTTATCAAAGCCTTTTCTTCATACCCGCAGGGGACGTTTATCAAATATTTTCCCCATGCCAGGCCTTCGATTTACACGGCCGGCTTCATCTGCTTCTCGCAAGAGCCCCGGGAGATACGCCCTGTCATTCCCTCCGGTTGACAGGCGAGGACAACTGAAATCCAGGGAGGTTAAGTGACCCAGTCCCGCTGCTGGAAAGTGTCAAACACCCTAACTCTGACCCTAACCCTAACTGCGCCCCCAAAACTCTGAAACCAAAACAGGAAAACCAAAAGGCTTGTTGGTTTTTGAACCCAAAACTCTGAACCCCCAAACTCTGAAACCAAAACAGGAAAACCAAAAGGCAGTGGAGGCTGGTCCGAAGGTGGTGAGTGAACACAATTTTAGTCCGTTACGGATCGGGCTCTTCATTCTATTCTTCGCCCCCTTCTCACTACTGCATTTGGCTCATCTTAAAAAAAAAAAAAAAAAAAAAAAAAAGGCGACATGGAAAGAGAAGGAAAGAGAAGCTAATACACCGACTTGCCATCTGGACAGATAACATCACTATGATTATGTCTTTTTTTTTTTTAATGTTTATTTTTGAGAGAGAGAGAGAGAGCATGAGTGGGGAGGGGCAGAGGGAGAGGGAGACAGGGAATCTGAAACAGGCTCCAGACTCCAAGCTGTCAGCGCAGGCCCCGATGTGGGGCTCGAACTCACGAGCCATGAGATCGCGACCTGAGCCGAAGTCGGATGCTTCACCAACTGAGCCACCCAGGAGCCCCAAGAACCAACGATTATGTCTTAACATTAGCTTTGGAGTTCCTGGTTAGCCAAGGCAAAAAGGGAAATGCAACGTCGGCCATGTCTAGTTATATCCGGAGTTTTTTTGTTTGTTTTTTGTGTTATTTATTTTATTTTTTTAAGGAGACCGTAACCCTTCAAGAGAAACACAGAGCTTCTGAGTGCTAAATTCCCATGGAACCACTTGGCATGATGGTCAACAGCCTGACAAACTTACTGGAACACCAAGCTTATGCTTCCTGGGTCTCGGTTTCCCCTCCTCGCACGGTAGTTGGGAGGACGAGGTAAGACAATGTGGTTTAAGGTGAGCCGCTGCCATTACGGAGCCCATGTCAATTTTTGGATTTGCAGGTAAGGCAGAAATAGTTTTCAAAGGGGCATAATAGTTCAACCCTTGCCAAGAGCTGAGGACCAGTCACTTCAGCAGGATATCCCGGCCGGGAGATCCTCAGGGGGGAAACTGAGGCTGGGAAAAGTCCGGGCAGTGAGCTGAGGCAGAGAACCAGATGTCCTGCCCCGTTGGGCCCGACTCCACTTCCCACAGGGTGGACGGGGGTCTGGGATGAGCAGGGAGCCCCGCTGTGATCGCAGCCTGACACAATATTTACAGAACCCTGTGATCTGTCACGGTCATGCCTGGTCACGTCTGAGTCACATCAGCCTGCGCTGTTTACGATTCCCCAGACGCACAAGAGTGAGCGCAGTTCAGCCCGTGTGCCTCTGCTGTCCCTGCTGAACTGGCTCCTTCGGAAGAGGCTCCTGGGTACACGGCCACAGGGGCCGATTAGATGAATCAGAAGAGCCGTAGGATTCCGTGCCATTCTCGGTCTCAGTTTACCCATCTGTGAAATGGGCCTTGCCCTTGAACGACGGACAGTCGAGTGTCTTGTCGTTGTTGTGGCTGAGGAATGACGCCGATTCAACTCCAGAAGAAATAGAACCATGGCGGGAAAAAAATGGGTAGTGACTATAGACGGACCTCTTACAGATAAGAAACGCGAGAGGTCATTAGATACCAAAAATATTTACCTTCCGCAGCCATTCAACGTAGGCAGGTTGAAACGGGAGACGCCTTTCCAAATTTAAAATAATTTCTTAGTACCGCTCTGCCTCAGCACTGCCTAAGGTACTCACTCCTTGGCATCATGCTGCCCTCGGGCCCCCGGTGAAGTCCAAGATCATCAAACACACACACACACACACACACACACACACACACACACACACACACCAAGAAGTTCATTTGGTGCCAGTCCGACGACAGGTCAAAATTAAGTATGACTGGCACTGACCACAGGACGCGGAGGAGATTCAGGGGCCAGTTCTCGATGCCCCATGGTGGTTCTAAGAGCAACAAGAAAATAAAGGGTGGGCCACCCAGTGGCTTCCAGAAGCTTCTGGGCCACAACATCGAGGAGCCGGAAGTCACAGTGATGCCGGTGTGCAAAAAAGATCTTACCGTATGGGACTGGTCACAACGGTTCCTCCGAGAACCGCAAGGCGGTTGTAGAAAACTCAGCCAGCGGGCCGACGGTCACCAGTCCCCACACCGGGCTGCGTGGGGAGGAAAATGAATAGACAGCCCATGTGCACGTTTCATTTGTGTTAAAGCCACAAAGACATTGCCGTAAACAAACAAACAAATAAAATACCTCGTGCTAACCGGGACGCAGAGACCCAGGAAGAGAAACTGAGACAACCTTTCCGGAGGAGGCTCTATGGCAATATGATCGAAAGCCTTCAATCTCTCGCAGAATCTCGGACCCAGCGCGGGAGGTTTCTACTTGGGCTGTGACAAAGGATCACAAACCTAGTCCTTGAAGATGATAACAAACGTATTACCGTTCCGTTCTGGAGATCGGAGAGTCCGGGGCTCAAATCAAGGCCCGGCTGGGGGGCGGTGCTGCATGTCTCCCCGTGGGGGGATCTCTTAAGGAAGAATCTGTTTTCCTTGCCTTTTCCAGCTTCTAGAGGCTTCCCACCTTCCTGAGTTTGTGGGCGCCTTCCTCCTTCTTCAAAGCCAGTACTGGCTGGTGGAGTTTTTCTCCAATTGTATCACTCTGACAGAGGCTCTCCTACCTCCCTCTTCCCTTTGGAAGGGCCCATGTAATTACACTGTCATCTACAAGGATCTCCTTCGGGTAGACAGGCAGCCTTAATTCCATCTGCTACCTTAATTCCGCTTTAGCAAATCCACAAATTCCAAGGATTATGCTGGGGACATCTTTGGGAGGCTATTATTCGTCTACCACATCCGGATATTTATTAGCAAGAACCTAAGTAAGGATGTTTAGCAGCAGGGAATGATGTATCACTAGGGGTTCATTAAAAACAGTGGTGGAATGGGGCGCCTGGGTGGCTCAGTCCGTTAAGCATCCAACCTGGGCTGAGGTCATGATCTTGTGGTTTGCGGGTTCAAGCCCGACGTCGGGCTCTGTGCTGACAGCTCAGAGCCTGGAGCCTGCTTCGGATTCCGGGTCTCCCTCTCTCTCTGCCCCTCCCCTGCTCATGCTCTGTCTCCCTCTCTCTCTGTCTCTCAAAATACATAAATCAACATTTAAAAAAACAGTGGTAGACAAGACACAGTAAGCAAGTTATAAACAGTTGTTACAATGTAGCTTGACTTTTAAAAGATGAATGATGATCTTTCTCCATCTAGAATACAGATATAAGCTGGAAAGATATACTCAGATTATTTTTAGCTCATTCCTTTTCCTTGTCTCATTGCTTTTCTAGATCTTCAGTATTGAATAAATATAGTGATTATCTTCAATTCCTTTCATTAAACCAACTTTTATTTATTTTTATTGTTTTTATTTTTGACTTAAATCCAAGTTGGTTAACTTACGGTGTAATTCATTAAACCGACTTCTTAAAAACATGTATTGAATACCTACTGTGTGTCAGAGACATCTGGGAGCGGGTCATATGTAATTTTTATTTTCTCTTGTTTGTTTTCTTAAGTTTATTTATTTATTTTGAGAGAGAGAGAGAGAGAGAGAGAGAGAGAGGGAATCCCAAGCAGGGCCCGTGCTGTCATCGTAGAACCCGACGTGGGGCTCAAACTCCCCAAACTCACGATCCAGGAGATCATGACCTGAGCCAAAACCAAGAGCCAGACTCTTAACCAACTGAGCCACCCAGAGGCCCCAGTCACTTTTATTTTCTTAATTTTATTGATGTTTCCTAAAATCTCCACATCAAGCATCTTATTTCTGCGATAAGAATTTAACTTTTTTTTTTTTTTTTTTTTTTTTAAAGCATGTGAGCTTTTGAGACTGGGACAAACAGGCACTTTAGCTCATGGTCTCACCTAGGATCCAACCTCTAGCAGAGTCACTAATTAAGGATCAGCTCCTTCTCTGCAGAACCTTCTCTGGAGAGCAGGGAACCTCTCTGTGCCCCCCTGTTCCTCCCCATCCCTGCTGCCTGGACCAGGGCCTGGTTCAGTAAACCCCTGTTGAACTGAGGTTCTCAACTGTGATCCTAATTCCCCTTCATTGCCCCCTCTGGGCTGACATCCCGGCCTTGATCTCAATCACCATGGAAATGGTTTCTTTCCTAGCCGCGTCCCTGGGGGGTAATGAGTTTTGCCTTCTCCGGGTTAACTGGCATTTCCTCGGCTACATCAGGCCCAGAGTTCTTGCTCAAGGGCTCAGCTTTGGAATAGTGGCCTATGCCCCCGGCCCCAGGACTGACAAGGGTCGTAACCACTCAATAGCAATGACATCCAATAAAATTAAAAACAAAAACAAACAAACAAACAAAAAAAAACCCAGGGACGCCTAGGTGGTTCAATAGGTGAGCGACTGACTCTTGGTTTCAGCTCAGGTCATGATCTTGTGGTTCCTGAGCCTGAGCCCTGCATCCGCCTCTGTGCCTCGAAGCCTGCTTGGGATTCTGTCTCCCTCTCTCTCTGCCCCTCCCCCTGCTCGTGTTCACGCTTTCTAAATAAATAAATAAATATTTCAAAACGAGCAACGACCCTAGTTGCAACAGTGTCCGATTCACAAGAATTCAGGTATCGGGTTGGTCTCTTTTCTTATCCCTACGTACAGGTGACGGATCAGACT
Organism: Panthera leo; assembly: GCF_018350215.1. Classification (NCBI taxonomy): domain Eukaryota; kingdom Metazoa; phylum Chordata; class Mammalia; order Carnivora; family Felidae; genus Panthera; species Panthera leo. The sequence goes on from NC_056691.1 coordinate 87,619,129, forward strand.
CAGAGAGAACTACTGAGTGACCTTTCCAAGGCCACACAGCTAGCAAGCGGCAGGGAAGAGATGCAGGCCCACGTCCCTCCAGCTCCGGAGTCTGACTTCGCCATCACTGCCCTGCACCGCTTCTAGGAATAAATGCCGGAAAAAAAAAAAAACAAATTTGTTGACGCTCTCTGGGTGCTCACTGGATAGCAGGTGCCCCACGATGTCCGTATCAACTTATTTAGTGCCCCTAACAGCCCATTTTACAGAGGAGATAACCAAGAGGAGCAGTCCAAACAGACTGCCAAGGCCCACGGCGAGGAAGTCAAGGTCTGGATTTGAAGCCAGGAGGCGGGGGCCGAACACCATCCGTCATACACAGATACAGCACGTTACGTCTCTGAATGTGCAGGATGGAAGGACGAGCTCAGGGACGAAGCCACTGGGACTGAGACCCGACCACCGTACTCCTCACGGCCCCCTCTTCAAAGGAAGGGCTCGGACGGAACAATTTCCATGGTCCTCCCAGCCCCGGAGGGAGCTTCTGCCCTTGCTGCCTCGGTTTCCCCACCTGTCATGCCGGGGAATGGGATCTACATACTCTCTTGGGCCCTTCCCAGGTCCACAGGCCCTAGATTTCACCTGCTGAACCCCCCCCCCCACCAGGAGCGCCCGGAGACTGGTATTTCATTCAGCCGGTTCTTTCCGAAGAAGAGAAACCCCATTTTCTCCAAACCCTCGATCTGCCCACGTGTGCACCTCCGTGGATTGCTGGGGTGACCACCACCTGGGGGACACTTCGCCCCACCTTAGGGGTCCCTCCCTTCTCTCTGGGTGGGGGTGACTCCTGCAGAACCCAGGTGGCCGGTTCTGCAGATTCTCGGGGGGGGGGGGTGCGCACAGGCTGGGTTTTATCCGTGCAGAGGCCCAGGAAGGGCACCCGGAAGGCCTCCCCCCCTCCCGCCCCTCTCCACAGGCTTATTATTTTTCTTGGTCTGACATTACCACCGTGCAGGGATGGCAGGGAGGACAGAGGGCCAGGCCTCCAGGTGGCTGTCCCCGGGGAGACACCTGCGGTATCTGGAGGGCTTTCCTTGAAAAACCAACCAAGAGCAGAGACCCCAGCCTGCGGCTCTCTTACCCTGTCACCCATCTGTCAGCCTGGCTGTCGTCTGGCTGTCTGTCCTCTGGGCGTCAAGTAGGAATTCTGGAGGGAAACTCTTTCCTATCGGCTTGATTTTCCCCCGGGGAGGGCCTGGAGCATCCTGGAGGTGGGCTACGAGGCGTGTGTATTGGGGGCCGCCCGCGCCTACACCCCAGAAGCTTGAGAACGTGCTGCTTTCTGGGTCTCCCGCCAGGTGGAGTGAACAGGACGGACCCCGGGTTCTTCCCAGAAGATTAGGAACCGCGTTGGGGTGCACAGTGTGGGGGTGTGTGGGGGGGGTGATGAGGGTGGAGTTGGGAGTTGGCCCTGCCCCCCTCAGCTGTCTCAGAGTCGCCCCCCTCCACCCGAGGAGGACTTTGTGAATGGAGGCGGGGGGGGGGGGGGGGATTTACAACCGCCCCCCCCCCCCACCGCCACGAACACTGAACTTTCCCACTCCTTACATTGTGGGTGGGGAGGGCGCGGGGAGGACACCCCTTCCCCCCCTCCCCTCCCCCTCCCTCCCCCCCCCCCCCCCCCCGCCGGACTCCGCGCAGGACCCCCTCCCTCCCCGCAGCCGCAGGGTGGGGGCGGGCGAGGCGCGGCGCGGGGAGGAGGAGGAGGAGGAGGCGAGGCAGGGGCGAGGTCTGCTTCAAGAAGGGGCGTGCGGCCGGAGGAGCTCGCGTTTTAGCAACTTGGAGAGCGCGAGGCGGCGGAGGGGAGGGAGAAAGTTTGCTTCCCCGACGTCAGCGCCGGGCGGGCCGCGGCGGCCGGGGGGCGAGCAGGCGGCGGGGAGCGGGGCCGAGCGCGGGGCGGCCGCGGGGCGCGCTCGCTCCGACCCGCGCCTGCCACCCGCGCCGGCGACCCCGGGGCCCTGGCGGGCATGGACAGCGCGGCCGCCGCCGCCGCCGCCGCCGCCGCCGCCTTCGCCCTGGACAAGCCGCCGCTGGGCCCGGGGCCGCCGCCGCCGCCGCCGCCGCCGCCGCCGCCCGCGCTGGGGCCCGGCGACTGCGCCCAGGCGCGCAAGAACTTCACGGTGAGCCACCTCCTGGACCTGGAGGAGGTGGCGGCGGCCGGGCGGCTGGCGGCGCGCCCCGCGGCCCGGGCCGAGGCGCGGGAGGGCGCGGCGCGGGAGCCGTCCGGGGGCAGCAGCGGCAGCGAGGCGGCGCCGCAGGACGGTGAGTGCGGGCGGGGCGGGGGCGGGGGTGGGGGGTGGGGAGCCCGGGCGGAGGGGGGGGGGGGCGGCCGGGGCCCGGGGCGGGGGCGGGGGGGGGGGCGTGGGAACGGAAGCGCGGGGTCCGCGGGGGCGCGCGCTCCGCGGGGTCCGGGACGGGAGGGAGTCGGGGCGCGGACGCGGCGCGGGACCCGCCGGGGGTGCGGCTGCCGGGTGGGGGCCGTCGGTCTGCGATCGGGCGGGCTGCGGGGACCGGGGCTCTGGACCCGGGGAGGGGCTCGGCCGCCCTCGGCCACGGCCGCCGCCGCAGGTCGTGGGAACGGCGGGGACGTGTGCCGCCTTGGTGCCCGGCCCGGTGTGGGGGGGGGGGGGAGGGGGGTGGGCAGCGCTCGCGGCCGCCCCGCCAGGTCGCCCGGGAAGTGGGTGCGATCACTGCCAAGTCACAGCCGGGGAGACCGAGGCTTCCGAGGGGCAGGGCAGCCGGGTCACACGCCTGGGTTTCAGAGGCCGCCCCGCTTCCTCCTGTCCCACTCCAGCTGCGGCTAGCTCTTAAGATGGGCTCCTTGGCGGGGGTGGGGATGCCTGCCCCCCCCCCCAACCCCACCCCCAGTTTACCCCACCGGCGGCTTCCTAGATGGACTGGCCCAACCCTAAGGAGCCAGCGAGGCCTCTCTCCTCTGCCGAGGTTAAAGGTCATCAGGAAAGGGCTTTAAAAACAAACAACCCACCCAAGTGGCTTTTTTCAGAAAGTCGTACTGGATCACTGGGGCCTGAGCCCTGGGTGAGACCAGGACGGGGGGGGGGGGGGGGGGGGGCGGGAGATGGAGATACAGCGAAGGTGCCTGGCCCTGGACGTTTCTCGTGGGAGCCGAGGAAGGACAGGAGTCCCCACAGCTCTCCTACAACCTGTAGAGTAGCCAGGGTGGCTGAGACCACAGCCAGGTCCCCTACCTCGGGGAACCAGCTGGCCTGCTGGAAGCTCTGGGCCCCTTTAAGAGCCCTTCCCACCCCCTCCTGGGGACCCCCACTTCCTGCACCAGCCTCCAGGTCTCAGGGGAGTTGTGCCCCCCCCCCCCCCCCCCGCCCCCCTGGCTGGCTACATGCCCTGCTTTTCAGATGAGAGGAGGTGCAGGGGGCACCGAGGTGACTCCAGCCTCGCCTGAGACCTTGTCCAGGAGCACGTGTGTACGTGAGGCGTGCCTGACTCCCAGCGGCACCTCACAGAGCACCCAGCTGGTGCCAGCCGCGTCCGGCCGCTGCTGGCTCCCTCCCGGGGGTGTCCACTGGCCCACCAGCCACAGCCTTCCGGCATCTCTCTGCACCCTCTAGGGTGAGCACGAAGCAGGCCGACCCACCCGCGGGAGCTGGGGTTTCCCTGATGGAAAAGTGGAAGCGAGGTGTCTGGTTTGGGCCGGGGGCAAAGTGGGCGCCTTCTGGTGCAAGAGGAGAGGGGCTCTGCCAGCCTGAGTTCGTTCCAGGACCCCAGGGCTCCTGGGAGGAGCGGCTGGCTCTGAGCTGGCTTCCCCTAAGAGGAGAGGAGAGGTCTCTGATTTTACCTGAACGAATGGGGGACCCCCAGCGGGGGAGAGATGGGGAGAGAAGGAGGAGCAAATTGAAGGTGAAGCCAAGAAGGAAGGGCCAAAAGGAAGGACAGGAGAGAAGAGAGGGGCGCAGAAGTGGCCGCGAGAAGAAGGAAGGAGGCACGGGCTTCCTGCCCTCGAGACCTGGCCAGGGGCTGGGTGCCTGTTTCCAGCCCAGCCGTGGGGAGAGACGGTGGAAGGCATCGCCGCTGTTGGGACACAGCATAGGTTTCCCAAACGCAGGGTTTTTCTGGGGGTGTCCCAGAACTGCTTGTGTCAGCTGCGGACACAAGTGCCTGGACAGGGCCGCTGGCAGCCCCCAGGGAGCTCAGTGGGTAGGGGGCCTCCCCAGCACCCCCCTGCCCACCTTAGCCCGGCCACCCTCAGTGAGAGCCCGCGGTGGGGGGGGGGGGCTCTCCTTTCCTAGATGGGGCTTCCGCACCCTGGGGGCACCAAGGCCCTGGGGACAGGGAACACACTGGGTGTGGGGTCGGGTGGGGTGGGGCAAGAGCGGCGGCAGCGGTCTGGCCCCCAGAAGCGAGCATCTCCCACTCAGCTGTGAAACTGAAACCTGCATGGCCACCGTGGAGGGTTCTTCGGGAAGCTACACGTTTCAGTTTCCAGGCTTCTCTGTGTTGGGGATCACATCTTTCCCCCTCACGTGTGGTGTTAAAACGCCCTTTCTTTCATGAACTGGGGATGATAATTGGAGATTGTTTGATTTTAATGTCCTTACTTGGCAAAATTAAAAGGAGGTAACCCTATACTCATTCCTTAGATTGGAAGCAAATCGCTAGTCCATGAAATCCAAATGTTTTATATAGAGTCAAGCGTCTCCCCAAGGCCAACTGGGCGCATTCCAGGGGTGCCCGCTGCGGGCAGAGTTCCCCCCGGAGAGGCAGGCGGGACGCAGGGGGGGAGGGGACACTGTATGGCTGTCCCCCTGGCCCGTGAGACTCCCTCGGCTTGCTCTCTGCGTCTGGGCCTGCAGAGAGAGGGCAGAGGCTGGTCGCTCTGTTCTTTTTCCATTTCCTTCCCTCCTCAGGCAGGTGCCCCCTCCCACTGCCACTCACTGTGGATTCCCGAGTCTCGAAGTCTCCAAAGTGGGGGAGAAGGAACCTTCCCTCCCGGGATCTCGGGGAACCCAGCCTGCATCACGAGACCCCTTTCCTAAATAGGCAACCAGACCTCAGGGTGTCGGGACTCTAGACCCCAGGCCAGCAGGCACAGGGCCCTGGGCTGTGACTTCGTCCCCCAGTCCTGGGCCCGCCTGGAGCCCTGGCGCCTCGCCGAAGATTTGCCCATGCTCAGAAGTGGGTTTTCCTGTGGCTTCTGGAGCTGTTTCTGGGTCCAAAGAAAACAACTGACACCAAAGAGAGATGTCCCCCCCCCCATTAAAAATTAAGGGCTAATGGAGAAACTCATGAGTTAGAAAATTGATACATTTTCAGTCTGCCAGGAGAGCAGGCTCAAAATTAAAAAAAAAATTTTTTTTCTTCTCTTTTGTTTTCACAAAGCCACCAGTAGATGTAGCAGAGCCTCGCCAGTGATTTTCCCAGAGCAGGCGTCCCCGGAACTGGCCGGGAAGGCTGTGGCTTTGCTGGTGACTCAGAGCAAAGCAGGGTCTCGTGTCCCTCCCAAATCAAACGCTGAGGTCTGCGCCGGGCGCTGAGCTATGCCAAGCACGTTAGGAAAATAAACCCTCGTTTGCTGTCTTTGCAGTGACTTACAACAAAAGAAACCACATTAATAACCGAGATTTTCTTTAAAGCATTCCCTCCTGTGGGCAGGGCGGAAACAGGGATGCGGACACACTGTGAAAATAAACACGGCCCCTGGAGCCAGCCGGGTGAGGCCCCCAGCCCGGGAGCCCTCCCCCCCCCCCCAAAGCCATCTGGCTGGTACCTGGTTTGGAGACCTCAGGACCACGAGGGTCCACTGCCCGGAGATTCGGGACAGCCGGGTGCTTGGAGGCTGAGGGCACAGGCTGGGCCGGAGGGTGGGCTGGAGCCCCGGGTGGGGGGTTCTGGGCTCCCTCAGCCACATCTGCTAATGGGGGGCCAGGAGGCCAAGGGTGAACCTGGTTTAGGGTGGGGGCCTGCCCCTTCCCCGGAGTAGTGGACCTGAAGGGACCCCTGAGTTCTAGAGACTGGCCGACCTGCCTTCAATTCTTAAAACTTTTATTGTAGCGAAATGTATCCAAGATTCAGCCCTTTAGCCATTCAGGGGCGCTCAGCGCATTCACGCCGTTGTTCAGCCGCCAACTGCTGCCCGTCCCCAGAACTTTCTCAGCGTCCCAGACCGAGATTCTGCCCCCTTGAAACACTGACTCCCCACCCCCCACTCTCCTCTCTGTCTCTCTGAATCTGACAACTCTAGGGACCTCACGTAAGCGGGAGCTTACGAGCTTACGACGTTCGCCCTTTTGTGACACTTAGCAGGATGTCTTCTGGGTTCGTCCATGTCGTAGGCGTGGGTCAGAATCTCCTTTCTTTTTACGGCTGAGCAGTATTTCGCTGAGTGCGTGTGCGTGTGTGTGTGTGTGCGCGCTCGCACGTGCCACGTTTTGAACATCCGTTCACGTGTCGGTGGACACGTGGATGTTTTCCACCTTTTGGCTGTTGTGACAAATGCTGCTGTGAGTACGGTGTGCAAATACCTTTTCAAATCCCTGCTTTCCTTTTCTTTTTTTTAACGTTTATGTATTTATTTTGAGAGAGAGATAGAGAGTGAGCAGGGGAGGGGCAGAGAGAGAGGGAGAGAGAGTCCCAGGCAGTTTCCGTGCTCTTGGTGCAGAGCCCGACCCGGGGCTCGAACTCACGAAGCCGTGAGATCATGACCTGAGCCGAAACCAAGAGTCGATCGCCCAACCAACTGAGCCCCTCGGGGGGCCTAGAGCCTACCCTTCTTCCCTCTGGCCTTCCTTTCCTGGCATCCATTTCAAGGGGGTCCCGGGGGGTGGGAGGGCGGGGGCAGAGCCGTCTGCAGTGGGAGCCCTGGCTTTTGCTGCCCCCTCTGTGTGTGACCTTGGGCATGTCACATCCCTTCTCTGGGCTCAGTTCCCACCTGAAAGGGGGAGGCAGTGCCCAGATGTTGGAGGGGCCCCTCCCGCCTTTCATCGTGATTTGATCCAGGCTGAGAAAACGAGCAGGAACGTGGAGTCTCTGGGGTCTGGATCCTGGCAGGGCCTGGTGAGGGCAGCCCCCCAGCCTATGCCCCGGGTAGGGAGAGAGGAGGGTGAGCGAGACGCTGAAGAGCCAGGCCTAGAAGCTGGGAGCCCAGGGGAATCCAGTTTGAGAACTGCTGGGTTGGCCGGGCTGGCGGGAGGGGCGCGTCTCTGGCTTTTTGTCAGGGGGGTGGGCACTCCCTGTTTAGTTCATTGTCCTCTAGGTTCCAGGGTCATCTTGGTCCTCTAGTAAATCATCTGCCTGGAGCTTGGGGTGTGGCACGGGACCCTCGGACCCGCTAGCACCCCGTAAGGGCAGAAGCTCAACAGGGCCCGAGCGGTCGTTGTTCCCTCGCGGAAGATTCCGGAAAAGTAGTTTTGGAGCAGTGGTGAGAATGCCTGTTTGCACACCACACTTGAGGCCCAGAAGGCATTGCCAAAGACGACAGGGGGAGAACGGACCTGATGTCCCTGTAGGTGCGGGGTGCCCTGAGTGGGTGCGGGAGGCAGCACATAGTAGGTTCTCAATAAAGGGCCTCCATGGCAGCTCACTGGGATGCCCACGCCTGCCCTGGGAATCAGGCAGGGCTAGTGATTTACCATCCCTATTTTGAGGGGGCCCAGAGAGGCAAAGCAACCTGCCCAAGGCCTCCCAGCTGGGAAGGGAGGGGCGGGATTTGTTTGGGGAACTAAAGGGATGGAGAGGTGGGAAGGGCTAGGCCTTGAGGGCTGCACAGAGTGGGGCTGTGGGGGTAGGCCCTGTGCCGTGTTCAGGGTTTCTAAACTTCTGAAGACAAAGGAGGGTTTCCGGTGGCTCGTCCTAGGTGGGGACGTGGGGTCAAATGGGCTGAGGCAAAACCTGAGGGGCGGTCCTGGTGTCTAAGACCCAAAGGACAGTGGCTGACCACAGATGGAAATGAATCTTGGGGGGTGATTAACAGGGAGCCGGCGGGTCCCCTGAACACATCCGACACACGGCACGTCAGGGTCGGGACCTGGCCCGGTGTTGCCCTGGAGTTGAAGTGAGAAGTCGGTTGCGGGAGTAGAGAGAGGGGACGTGCCGGTGAGGCCGTGACCGTGGCCAGCGGCCCTGAGAGGCACGTTCGCTGAGTGCTCACCGCGTGCCAGCCAGGGCTCTACCCGCCTCACCCCTCTTGTCTCCCCACCAACCACGGAAGTGGGTCTTTTTAGTACCCCCAATCTTTTTTTAAATGTTTATTTGTGAGAGAGAGTGCGCATGGGAGAGGGGCAGAGAGAGAGAGAGAGAGGGAGACACAGAATCCGAAGCAGGTGCCAGGCTCCGAGCCAGCAGCCCAGAGCCCGACGCGGGGCTCGAACCCACAAACCGCGAGATTGTGACCTGAGCCGAAGTCGGACATTGAACCAACAGAGCCACCCAGGCGGCCCCCCATCCCCATTTTACACGAGGGAGATGAGCCACTTGCCAAGTCAGCTTCCCGTGAAGCTTCCCAGGTCTGTCCAGTTCTGAAGGCCCTGTTCTCCACCACTGCCTAAAGCCATCCCCGGAGCCCCCAGAACGCGGGCTGGTCCAACCGGGGATGGCCACTCCCAGGCCGCACTCAGGGGGCATGAGGCAGCCTGTGGAGGGGTCTTTTCAGCAGCCCGGCCTGGGGGAGACGAGCAATCCTGGCAGTGTTGGGGGGCCGCCCAGCTTGGGAGGTTTGGGAAGGTGTGAGCCTAGTGGGGGACCCTCTCCTGCCCAGAAACATCCAGAATGGCCTATCCCACCCTCCGCAGGCCTATCTCCAGCCTCCCGGACACAGGAGAGCCGTGGAGGGTCCTTGACTCTGAGGAACATCGATAGGACGGCCGCCTTTCCTAGTTGACCGCAGCTCCCATACTCATTCATTCATTCATTCATTCATTCCACAGTCGTTTTCTGAGTGCCCACTGTGTGTCAGGCCTCGAGCCCCTACCACCCGCCCAGGCTTTTGGATTCGAGCCCAGTGAGCTTAGAGGCATTGGCCCAGAGCGGCCGGTTGTACAAGTTGCCCAGAAACCCATTTACTCGCGACAGGACCGTCCGGTTGCCTCCGTTGCCTCCGTCCGTTTCAGACACAGAGACGCACCCCCCCCCGCCCCGCACACACACACTCGCACCCACAAACCCTCTCACGCCCACCCACACTCGCGTCCGTACACACAAGCCCACTCGTTCGCACACACCCCCTCATCGACACACACGAACGTGCGCGCACACACTCACGCCCACAACGCTCACGCCCCTCCGCCAGGGCTCCAGCCTGGCCCAAGCGATCGCGTCCAGGCTCTTAGTGGGCAGGGCGGCCTCAGGCAGCCAGTGAGCAGTGAGCGGCCAGAAGGCTCTGGAACGGGCCAAGGGTTAAGTGCCTTTGGTGAGGTGGTGAGTAGGAGAGCACCGTGGGAGCTTCCTGTTTAGACAGAGGTGGGGAAAGTCATTGCACGGGCTCCCGTGCTGAGCAGACAGGGTGCTCTGGGGGGTAGGCGAGGGCACAGGGGGCAGGAGGCAGGAGGCAGGGTGCTCCCCATCCAGGGCTGCTGCCAGGAAGGAGCTGCGGCCTCCCCGGGAGCGTGGGCTTGCTGGCAATGGCAGGGGCAGAGCCCCCACCCCGCCCCCAGCCAGAGCCCAGGAGTCGTGGCATCTTAAGATGTCCTGGGAATCAGGTCGCGGAACCACCCAGATGCTGTCACCGCCGCTGGGAGTCTGGCCCCTATTGCTCTGTGTCCCTTCCACATCTGGGAAGCTGCCTGTCCCCAGCCTGGCTCCGAGGGGCCACCGTGATGACAGGCGCCGTCCACATGGGGTACTTTACAGCCGGCGATATCTTATTGCATCCTAAAAGATGAAGCGGGCTCTGGAAGGCATTATTTTTGGTCCCTCTTTGTGATCCATTCTGCTTTTCTGTGCATGGGAGGGGCAGTTGGGACCTTCCAGTTTGGGGGGCGGCGGGGGGCGAGGCGTTACAGAGAAGCCAAGAAGCTCAGACCTGGCGGCCCAGGGGGGGACCGTGGTCTTTGGGGAAGCTTCTTGTTGTGGGGCAGTGAAAGGGGAGGAGGCCGGGACAGGCACCCCTGGGAGCTTCCGCAGCGGGCCCTGAGCAAAGCATCTTGGTCGCCTGAGACCCGACCGGGTGAAGGTTTGTCACGTCTGTGACACTGCTGCTCAGGGGGTCGTAGGTGGGGCCCTGGACGTGTCCTGTCGCTGGTCTGAGGGGGTTTGGACCCAGCTGTGGGTCAACATGTGGCCCCAGAAAGACGCACCTGGGCAGCCGGTTGAAAGGCATGTTCCTGGGCTCTACCCCAGCCCGTGGAATGGTGCTCCGTGGGCCCGGGCACCTGCATTTGACAGGTTCCCACACACTTCTACGTGCATTAGGGGGTGCACGTTAGAGTGGCGGGCACCACCGAACCCTCAAAGCCCCCTCCCGGCGTCCCGCCCGCCCGCGGCTCTCCCTCGCGGGGGTGGGTCCCCGGGGGGCCCCAGGAGGGCGGCCACCTGGCCCCCCCCCCATCCCACCTCCCGGTCCATCCTCCCCTCCTGCCGTGGGCACAGACATCTCCACGCCAGAGATGGCGTTATTAAAAGTGACATTTAACCAGAGCTGGAATTAACCACGCGGATGGCTGCAAACCTCGGAATCAAAGCGCGAGCCGCCGGGCGCGCCTGGCAGGGGTCTGGGCCTCTCCGCCGCCAGAGCTCCGCGCCCCGGCCTCCCATATAAAACCCCCGCGGAACGCCGAGGTCTTGAAAGCCAGTGCACCTCTTTTCATTAGACTAACAAATAACACGTAACAGAAAACATCTGTTAACAGCAGCCCCTAATGTTCTCAAGATGCTGCCGCGGGCGGCCGGTCCAGCCAGCGGGCAGCCAGGCCGATCAGGGCTCGGGTTCTGGCCGCCCCCCTCCCCAGGGGGGGTCGCAGGGCCCTCGGGGGAGCCGGGCACCCGTCCCCCGTCTCTCCTGGGCCCCTGCACCCTGTGCGGCCCGGGGGATTCCTTCTCCGCCTTTCCTTCCTCTGACTCTCTCCCTGTTGATGAGAAGCAGTCATCCGAAGGTGTGTTTGCAGGGGTGGGGGGTGGACAGTGCAGCGGGGTCCTCCCCCCCACCCCCCGCCAGCCGTGTGGCCTCGGCACGTTTCACAGATCTGGGGAAACACGAGAGCTGGCTGGCGGGGGATACGTGGCGTGAGGTGGCCAGCAAGGGTGTCGGCTGCTTTGATTACCGTCGGGGAAACGGAGGCTCCGGGGGGTCAAGCGACTAGCCTGGGGTTACACAGGGGGCGGAGAAGCGAGGCCCGAGACAGCACAGGCCGGCCCTGCCCTCGCGGAGGCCCCACGTCCCCTCAGAGTCCCCACCACTAACCGCACGGGCCCGGAAGGCAGAGGGGCCTGTGGATGCCCAGACGGAGGCCGGGAGACCTGAGCGCCACCCCCCTCCCGGGACCCAGAGCATCATCTTCTGGCCGCTTCCCAGACCGAGGGAGGGCCGTCCGGGAAAACAGCCCAACGGTGGGAGAAGAGACAGATTGGCACTTTGTCCCCTGTTTCCCGTCATGGTGAAGCTACAGAAAACAGGTCTTCTCGTCGTCCCCCGAAGAGACCGTTAAGCCCCAGCCCTCCCCATCCCTCTCTAAGATATGCCTTGCTTTGGGGTTGCAAGGTGACGGGGCTGGGGCGCGTTAATTTGCCCGTTCATTCAGGGCACACGTGGTGTTGTTCCGAGACATCGTGCGGGGAGAAAACACCAGGGGGACGGGGGAGCCCTGGTCCCTCACCGGGGAGGGGAGCGCGAAGGCAGGGTCGCGGCCTGCGGTCTCAGCCGGCCGTCCCCACCTGCCTGGCTCAGCACAGCACTTCACGTGCAGCCCGCTGCTGAATTCTCTCAGCGGCCTTAGGAGGGCAGGGAAGCATTATCCCCATCTTGCAGATGAGGAAACTGAGGCTCAGAAAGGCAGAGCGAGGTGGCCCAAAGCCGCTGAGGAAATGTGCGGTGATCCCCAGAGCCTAGGGACAAGGCTGGTCACCCCCTGCCGGGCCCCCAGGTGACCAAGCAGCCCTGACAGGGAGGGACTGCGTCTCCCATCTTCCTGCTTCTCACCTGGAAACCTCTGCAGTGCCCCTGAGGAGGGCGCTGCTTTTCCAGGGACCCCCTTGTGCAGGCCTCGCCCCCAGCGGTCCGGCAGGGGGACTCCGGGCTGTGCTGCGACGCAGGGGCTGGGGCCGGGGGCCCGGGTGGGGGGGGGCCAGGAAGGGACCCCAGCCTTTGGGAATCTCGTGCTTCCCAGACACGTCGTGTTTTCCCCGGGAAGGCCGGCCCCTCCCCCAGAGCCGTCTGCCCTGCCATCACAACCCCAGGCTGACCCCCAGGCAGGGCGAGTGTCAGGGCTCGAAGCGGGAAATTGCCGGAGACAAGAAGTAAAAATGGACTGCTCTGGTTTCACTGGGAAGGGAAGAGGAAAAGGCGAAGATCTAACGCGGCCGAAAGCGAGGTCGCTGTTGAAAGGCGATCGTTGCTGTTGCCGTGAACTCGAGTCCGGGCCGAGCAGAGCTCCCAAGGGGGCGGCCTTTTCGAGGGGCTGATTTCTCTCTCAAGGGAGGAAGAGAATGGGGGAGGCATCCCGTGAACGCTTCCCTCCCTCCTTCCACAAATATTTGTCGAGCACCTACTCCATGTCGGGGGGTGGGCTAGGTCCTGGGGTCCCAGCGGGATCAAGGGAAGTGTGGTCCCCGCCACGAAGATGTCCTGGCTGCCCTGAGGACAGATAAAGGGGCCCCCTACCTGGCCTGGAGGTTCTGGGAAGGCTTCCTGGAGGAGGCGGAATTTCAGACTGTACCTAAAGGATGAGTGGAGTTAGCCAGAAGAAGAGGTGGGGGAAGGGTGTCTCGGGTGGCGGGAATAGCAGATACAGAGGCTCAGAGGTAAGAAAGAGATCGGCTGTTCCAGGAGCAGAGGGGTGTGAGGGAGCCCCGTGGCGGTGGGCCAGCGAGCAAGGCCTGACCCAAGACCCGCCGTTTTTTGTATGAGGAGCGGTGAGAACGCTTCCTGCTCGTCTGTGGGTGCCTGGAGTATCCAGAGCACCCAGGGCCTCCCCAGGAGCTCTCCTGGTGAGCCAGTGAGCCTGTCGTGTGGGATATGAGTGGCTCACTTGGGAACAGCAGGTGGCCTGGCTGCCCAGAGCGCCCAGGGTGCCCCTGTCTCCAAAGGAGCTGACCACAAGCCCTAACTGGCTGCCCAGGGCCCAGTCACCCTGAGATCTGAGATCCCGAGTCGGGGAGGAGAGACTTTGCAACAATCCTGAGATCGAAGCTTCATTCGCGGGTCCGTTAACAAGGCGAAAGGTCGGCCCAGGCCGTCCAGCCGCAAATCCCTGGAAGGACGGAGGGGACCTGGGGTGCTCGTGGCTGGGTCGGGGCAGTGGGGCCGGATGATTTGTGGGCATGTTCATGTTCATCACGATCATCCACCAGTCCGGACCATCTATCGTGCACCTGCTGTTTGCTCAACCCTCCGTGGTTCCTCTCATCAATCCCTCCCGGAGACTCTAGGAGGAAGGTAGTCTTCTGGCCCTGTTTTCCAGATGGGGAGGCCGAGGCCCAGAAAGATGAGCTATGTACTGAGGACACGGGGGTCCCGGGTCTGAGGCCCTTGCTGTCAGCATGTTTCTCAGCCTGGCTGGCCCAGGGCCCCTGGGGCTGTGCTCACTCCGACCTCGTCCAGCCTCTCCAGGCTTTGCTTATGGGAAAGAACAGAGGCTCCAGCTCGACCCTGGGACAGGGACAGCCTCCCTGGACCCCTGTGTGGCTCCATGGCGACACCGGCATAGAAACAGACAGCTGGTCCCAGTGGCTCCCCTGCCTTGTCAGGGGCCGGACATGTCGCTGGTGGGGTCTGGCCTGGCTGTGGGATTCTGGCCCCAGCCTCACCCCCCGATCTCTGACGATCTTGGGAAAGTGCCTTCTTTCCCTGAGCCTCATGTTCTGCGTCTGCAAAATGGGCGTAACGATAGCAGCCAGAGCTTGGATTGTTCTGAAGAGTTGGTGAAATCAAGCAGCTCGGGGCTCAGTGCTCTGCCCCCCTGGCCAATTTGTTTCCGCGTTCGCTCTCTCTGCCGCGTGGGAGGAGGAAGCAGCCCAGTTTAGGACTGCCAAGCCCTCCCACAGATGGAGAAACCAAGGAGGGAGAAGTTTCCCGAGGCCCCACGGGAAAAGGAGCTGAGATCAGGAACAGAGTTCTGGGTCCCAGGAGCTGGCTCTGGCGGCCTTTGCTGGGATCTAACTATGCTTTCCAAAGAGGGGACAGATTATCCAGCCCTGGGTGCCCCCCAACACACCCGCAGGACCCAAGCCCCACTGCCCCTGCCCAGCCCTGCCTGGTGACCTGGGGTCCCCTCTCTGGAAGGACGGCACGGATTTGCTGCAGCCCCAGCCTGGCTGATACGGACTGCTTGTTCCCGTGCAGAACGAGCCTCTTGCTTTATTTCCTGTGGCCCATATTGTATATATACGTATAATTTCATGACAAATGCCGTCTATAAAACACAACGCAAGTATGTTTATAATGTGGCATTTGAGGTTAAAAATTCAAATGAGAGATCAATTGCCACTTCTAGAAGGTCTGTGCATAAAATGGCTCAGGGAGGAAGGCTGAGATATTCAGATATGCTCCCTCAGGGATTACGGATGGGTTCTTGCCACATATCTAGAACAGGTGTGTGTGTGTGTGTGTGTGTGTGTGTGTGCGCGCGCACACACACACACACACACACACACACACACACACTCTCAACTGATCTGAGGGCTCCAGCAGAGCTGGGTTAGACACGGTGTTTGCCTTCGTGGGAAAGCTGATCTCGATGCGGGCTCCTTTCTCTGCCCAGGACCCCACTTTCCTGCTGCCCACCGGAAGCAGGTTCTGTGACGATCAGGCACCCCCAAGTTCATGGGGGCAGATGGCAGGGGGAAATTCACAGAGCTTGGGGGACCAAGAAAAGAAGGTACCAGATTTACGTCTGCCAGCTGCCAGCTCTCAGCTTCTCCCTAAACCCTCTCCTCCCTCCACCCCTGAAAAACCAGACCCGGATGGAAATCTAAGTGAAGAGTGGGTCCGTGGACAGGGCAGACGGCATGGGAGGGAGGCCCAGTCAGGGAGGAGGGAGGAGAGCTGGGCCAGTCCCATTCCAAAGGGGCCGGAGGCAGGGTGCGTCTCCTTCGGCACCCAGGGGTCAACCCGGAGCCCCCACAGAAGAGCCTCAGGGTTCTGGAGAGTTCCATAGTAGCTTCTTGGGCTCAGCGGATCGTGAAGAATGTTCGCTGCTTTCTTCAAACCGGTGTCCTCTGCACGGCAGATTTTTGTCTCTACCTTCCCCCGGTGCAGGCAGGTCTCTGACATGCATGACCCCCCCCCCCCCCCCCCCCCCCCCCGCCGCCGTCAGGAAGGCAGAAGTTCTGAGGAGTTCGTAGCCAAGCCTGCAGCCTGGTGGCCTCCTTGTGTGTCCAAAGGGCCCCAGGGAGAGGAGGTCCAGAGTGGGGGCCAGTGAGTCCGACCAACCCCAGACGGCTCTCTGGGGCGAAGGGTTTTCCCTTTCGGGCCTCAGTTTCTCCATCCGCAAAGTGGGGATAATGACAAGTGGGTTGTGGGGACGCAGAGTTGGGAAGTGCTTAGGCTGTGCTCCATCATTACTGCCATTGCTGTAATTAGCGACTCATGCGGGGCCCTGAGAGAATGGGAGGAGGAACCCGCCCCACCCCTGGCAGCTGCCGGTCCCTAGGGTCCCTCTTCTCCCCAGCAAGGGACAGAAACTGTCGCAGCCCAGACTAGCTCCATATTAAGGCAAGAGCTCTCTGCCCACCCCGAGCCCCACCGTGGGCAGGGCAGGGGGAGTCGGGGCTCGTCTGTTCCCCTTGTCTGCTGGCCCTGGCATGGGCGGGAGAGGAGGGGTACATGCAAGCAACAGGCCGAGGTCTCCGCACCCCACCCCCCAGGCCGCTCCTGGCCCTGCTCTGGCGAGCCATCAACCTCGCTCCTTTGGGTGATGTCACTGTCCACAGAGAGCCCCTGCGGGGACCCCCTTCATAAGAGTGACAAATCACCACCCCCCCCAGAGGAAGCTCTCACCCAGGCCTAAGCCCAGGGCACACATCTCGCCCGCACCTCCGTCTTTACAGGAGGCTGTCAATACTCCCATTTTACAGGTGAGAAGTGGAGGTTCCTCTACTCAACATATACTTCTTGAGCCCCATGCGATGTGCAGCCACGGGGCAGACATCCAGCCGTCAGCCTTTAGCGGCTTCCAGGTAACGGGAGACAGGCAATTAACTGATAATGACACAGACGGGGAATTGAATCCAGTGCCAGTAAATTCCGCCGAGTTGAGAAGCACGGGGGGGGGGGGGGGGGGGGGGGGGCCTCCGCGGCTCAGAGACGGGAGTTGCCGTCCCAGGACTGCACAGCCAGCCCCTGGCAGGGGGATCCCTGCCCTCCCCGTGGTGCGAGCTGTGGCTCACGAGAGCCCCTCCGAACAGGCTGCAAAGATCCCCGGCCCACCGTAGCTGGGAGAGGGGTCCGCGACCGCCCACGTGGCAGGGGCAGGGCTACGAGCAGAGGAGGCGGGTTGCCAAAGGCGGGTCCACAGGTCTCTCCCGGTGCTGTACTTGGAGGAAGGGGGTTCCCCTCGTGGGGGGGCCCGCCGCCCTCGTGCTGCTAGGCTAGGGATGTAGGTGAGGCTCCAGCAGTGTGCTAGTCAGTGCGGTCACCCACAACGGAGAGAAAACCGGCCCTGAGCGAGGAGCTTAGGCGAAAGCAAGATCGTGATGTGCGTAACTCAAAAATGCAGGGCGGGACTTCAGGCCCGGCTCCATCCAGGGCTTCAACAATGGAGCGGCCAGCATCGCTCACCCCAGGGTCTTGCTCGGCCAGGACTGGGTCCCTGCCCACGTCCGAACCAATCACAGAGGGGCTTCGTGCCGATTGGCCGAGGGCTGGACTGTGTGGGTAGAGGCTTCGCCCAAACCCTCTGGGCCAGGAGGAAAGGAAGGAGGCCCGGTCCTCCAGAGGGGTGCAGCCCGACACAACAGAGCTTGCATTTACAAGGAGGCGTTCCCCAAATAGCACGGGGGGCCTGCTGTGCTTGTTTGGCATGTATTATCTCACCTAATACTCACAGAGGGGCCTTTATGTGCCCGCTTTGGAGACGAGGAAGCCAAGGCTCAGAGAGGTCAAGTAACTTTCCCGAGGTCACCCAGCCCGTGTTTAGAGGAGCTGGACCTCGTGTCTCAACCGTGACCCTCAAAGCAACCAGTGTCTCTCCAGGTGGCACCGGGGCCACCCTTCTGCCGTCTTGTCCCCTTCCAGCAGGGCAGGCAGCCGTGTCACTGAGGCCCCGTGCTCCCCCCCCTCTCGGGGCCGAGCGAGTCCATTTGGCCACGTGGGTCTGTGCAGTGCCTGCAGAATCTGAACACTCTGTGTCCTGGGCTGAAGGCTGGTGGCAGGAAGACACGGAGGTAGCTTCAGAAGGGGGCTGTCACTGCCCTCGCCTGGCAGCTGGGGCTGTCAGGGTCTTGCTGGACATAGGACCCCCTTCCGGTAGCGGTGTCCCCCTCCCATGACAGCAAAGAGTCCATGGCAAGTACCCTTTATCCACGGCCGAGAGCGGTGGCGGACTTTGCCTGTCCGGCTGACCTGCCGTCATGTGCGGTCAACGTGCCCTCCCCCATTTGTTAATAACCCTTCCACATTGGATCCTGGAGCCTCTATAGAAAACTCTATCGCAGGGGCGCCTGGGTGGCTCAGTTAAGCGTCAGGCTTCGACTCAGGTCGTGATCTCAAGGTTCGTGGGTTCGAGCCCCGCGTCGGGCTCTGTGCTGATGTCTCGGAGCCTGGAGCCTGCTTTCGGATTCTGTGTCTCCCTCTCTCTCTGCCCCTCCTGCATTTGTGCCCTCTCTCTCTCTCTCTCTCAGAATAAATAAATAAACTTAAAAAAAAACTGTATTTCACATCTTTCATTTTCCTGGGCTCTTAAAAAAAGCTCCTGGGCCCTAGACATTGTGGCTCTAAAGGCTAAACGGAGCTGGGCTGTGAGTCATTCATTAATTCATCCGGTGTTTATTGAGCACCTACCTAGCGCCAGGCACCATTGTCAAAGCAGATGACCCTGGACAGGGACAGAGGGAAACAGGCTGGTGCCATCCAAGGGAGCTTAACCAGGGATGGTGAAGCGGTGGGGGGAGGCAGACAGGTCCCCAAGCTTTTCTGGGCTGGGGAGGGGAGGGTTCCCACGGGAAGTGGTGCCCCAGGTGAGAGGTGAAGACTGGGTTGGGCAAGGTGGAAAAGAGTTCTAGCCAGGCCCCCCGTGGGTCTGGTGGCGGGAGAGGGTCTCGGCAAAATGCTAATGAAATCAGAGCTGCCCAGGTGGGGGCCAGGCCCTGGTTAGGGTAGAATTAAGCAAATGTGCCCAACCTGTGGTAGACTCTTTTCCATATTTGATTGGTGCCGGCTGAGGGACAGCCACCCGCAGCGCAGCACCCCCCCCCCCCCCGGCAGCAGGGGGATTGGGGACATATGATGGGGGTGGGGAGCAGGTTGCTTTCTCAGTCCTGGGAGCCTGCCAGACTCCGAGTGGGCTGCCCTCGGCATTCAAGGATGCTTCGTGGAAGGGAGGGGGCAAAGATGGGCCTCGTGGCTCGGCAGGGAGCTTGGCCTGTACGACTGCCCCCCCTCCGGACCGGTGAGGGGTACAGAGGGCCGGACGCATGCTTGTCAGCCGTGGCGACACCTGCGGGTCCCATATCTCGACCGCCTTCCGGGCATCACCCCACGGAACCCTCACAACAGTCCCTGAGAGGTGTGCTGTGCGCACAGGGAAACTGAGGCGTGGAACGACGAACTGATTTGCCGAGGTGGCAGAACCAGCAGCCTGATTTGCAGGCCGCCTTGGCCGCTGTGCCCGAGCCCATGGAATCATCCTAAGCACCCAGCGAGGATGGCCGTCTTCTTATACCCGCCTGAGATGGGAAGCAGGAAGGTAGCACGGCCCAGGAGCTAAGGGCGGGCAGACTCGAGCTCAGATCCCAGCTGGGCAAACTTGGGCGGCCCACGTCAACTCTCCCGGGCTCTTTCCCCTTTCGTAAAGCCAGTCGATGACCGGATCCCCCTTGCACCGTCTCTAAGGGTGGGTGAGAAAGGGCTTCGAGGGCCGGAAGGGTCCCCGGGAGTGAAGGAGGGCTGTTTGAAGAGCCACCCTCCACCCGGGCTCCACGGTGCGGGCACGGACCATGCCTCTCTGCGCCTTCCTGCCCCCACCCCCAGAACCCCCGCGATAGCACACCGCACTCCTGTTTTCTCCAAGAAGCACCACGGACAGCAGCGTGAGGCTCAGCGACTTTGAAGGAGAAAGGGGGGCGAGGGCTCCCCGGGTCCACGTGGCTCGCTCTGACTGTTCCGCTGAGGCTCCCCGGGAGGTAGGGACAACGAGGGTCTCGTTGGCGGGAACGTTGCACGTTGCCGTCTGCCGAGAGGCCCATGGCTTACAGGTGCTGGTCCCGTGGCACCGGGAGACACTCCCACGCTCCTTGCCGCACCCCCACCTCCTCTCCAAATCTCTGCCCTTTAAGCTTTCTTGGCTTCTCTGGGCTCCCCGGGCACTCACATCTAGAGCAAAAGCCTGCCCGCTCTGGTCTGAATCCTAACGCTGCTGACCAGCTAGCTGGGTGACCCTGGGCAGGCCCTCCTTCTCCCCGAGCCTTGGCTGCCCCCTCCGTAGAACCCGGGTAAGCGACAGCGTTCGTCTCCCAGGGTGGTGCATTTGGCTCGGTGCCCTGCACGCGAGGGTGGCTCCGCAGATGTCTCCAGAGCCCATCATTTCTCAGTCCCCTGCCTTCTGCCCGGCGCCGTGGGGTTAGCTACCTGAGTTATCGCCGGTGACGATCCATTTTGCAGATGGAGAACTAGGCCCGCTTGGGCTAAGTGGCCTAGTTCTGGGGCTCGACTCCAAGACCATGCATTTGGCGTTGTCTGTGGGTGGTTCTCGACCCTGGCTTGTGTGATAGCCCAAAGCTGTTGAGTCAGACTCTTGAGGGCGGAGGGCTGGGTGCGGCTTGGCATCTTATTAATGTTGATTTATTTTTGAGAGAGAGAGAGATAGAGCACGCACGGGGGAGGGACAGAGAAAGAGAGAGAGGGAGACACGGAATCCGAAGCAGGCTCCAGGCTCTGAGCTGTCAGCACAGAGCCCGACGCGGGGCTCGAACTCACGAACCGTGAGATCGTGACCTGAGCCGAAGGCGGACACCCCACCCCCCAGGGATTGTGCTGAGCACCTACAGCTAGGACCCCCGTTTCAGCTTGCGGCCCCCATCCCTCCCACCTTCCCCAGCCCATCCCCTGCTTCTCTCATGGGCTGTGTTTTGCGGGGTGCGTCCCTCTTTCCCTGAGAATTAGCACGAAACCTGAGTCTTCTCTGGCAGAACTTGTCAGCCCTTTGGGCACACTTTTGAGGGTAATGACTCGCTTTAGAAAGGCCCCCTGTGTTCAGGGCAGGTGATGTTAGACACACAGGTTGCTTCAGGTTGCTGGGAAGGATCTGAACCTTAGTGACCAGGTAAGCAGGATCGGGGGCTTGACAGGGCCGCCCAAGGGCCACAGTTCTGGGGGACAGATACACCTATCACTGTCAACACAATACCTGCTCTCAAAATCCTAAATCGGATGTGCCTGGACCAGGATGTGGGTAACTGGGCCAAACACCTCCCTTGGGTGGGCCAGAAACCGTAGTGGCTCAGGAGTGCCAGCTAGAAAATGTGCAGTATTAGGGGCGCCCGGGTGGCTCAGTCGGTTAAGCGTGCGACTTCCGCTCAGGTCACGATCTCACCGTTCCCGAGTTCGAGCTCCGCGTCGGGCTCTGTGCTGACAGCTGGGAGCCTGGAGCCTTGCTTCCGATTCTGTGTCTCCCTCTCTGTCTCTGCCCCTCCCCCACTCACACTCTGTCTCTCTCTCTTTCTCAAACATAAATTAAAAAAAAAACATTTTTAAAAATGTGCAGGATTTTGGAAGCTGATTGTCAAACACAGATGCCATCGGGAGTTCAATTACATAAACTCCCAACTACACAAGCTATATTTAAAGCAAGGGCAACATTTACTCCAAACTCCCCTCTTATCATTTTGCTACATTTACTATTATTTATATCCTTGGGGTCATTTGCATGTATGGGATCTGGGCAGCGGGAATAACTAGACTGCCCTGTGCTTCTGTGTGGCTCCTGGTTTTGCCTTCGCTGGTGTTACATTGTAGCTAGAAATTGGTTGTGGTGGAAGCAGTTATACCCCAGAAACTGGCAAACATAAATCAAGGGTCACTGGTTGTGACACGTTTAGGTTGTGACACGTTTAGCAGCATACCACAAGCCATAACTTGAAAAAAAAAAAAATTTGTTTTTGGTTTTCCCTCGAAATAGACTTTATTTTTTTTAGGGAAGTTTCAGGGTCACAGCAAAGGTGAGCAGGAAGTTCTCATCCCCGTCCCCCGCCCCTCCCACACGGTCGGCCCCAGTGTCAACCTCCTACGTTTGTCTGTCGCAGTTCAGGAACTCACACTGGCACATCATTGGCACCCCGCCCGTAGGCTTTGGACAAATGGATAATGACAGATACCCGCCACTACAGTATCCTACGGAATGGTTTCGCTGCCCTAAAAAATCCCGTATTCCACCTGTTTATCCCTCCCCCGGATGCCCACCCCTTTTTCTTGTTTGCATAGTTTTGCCTTTTCCAGAATGTCATACGGTTGGAATCATACAGGGTGTGGCCTTTTCAGATTGACTTCTTTCGCTTAGTAAGATGCATTTAAAGTTCCTTCATTTCTTGGGGCGCCTGGGTGGCTCAGTCAGTTAAGCGTCCAACTTCAGCTCGGGTCACGATCTCGCAGTTCGAGCCCCGGTTCGTGAGCGCGAGCCCCGCGTCGGGCTCTGTGCTGATGTCTCAGAGCCTGGAGCCTGCTTCGGATTCTGTGTCTTCCTCTCTCTCTGCCCTTCCGATGCTCACACTCTGTCTCTCTCTGTCTCAAAAATAAATAAACATTAAAAAAATTTTTTTCCAGTTCCTTCATTTCTTTTCCTGGCTTGATAGCTCATTTCTTTTAAAGCCGTATAATATTCTGTTGTCTGGATGGACCACGGTTCATCTGCTCACCTTCCAAGTTTTGGCAGCTATGAATAAAGCTGCTGTGAGCATCCACGTGCGGCTTTTGGTGTGGACGTGGGTTTTCAACTCCTTTGGGTAAATACTAAGAAGCGTGATTGCTGGGTCACATGGTTAAGAGTAGGGTTAGTTTCGTAAAAAAACCTGGCAAACTGGCTTCCAAAGTGGCTGCACCATTTTGTATGCCCACCAGCCATGAACGAGAGTAAACCTGGGTTGTTTAGGGGCGCCCGGGTGGCTCAGCTGGTTAAGCATCCGACTTCGGCTCAGGTTATGATCTCAAAGTTCATGAGTTCGAGCCCCACGTCGGGCTCTGTGCTGACAGCTCAGAGCCTGGAGCCTGCTTCTGATTCTGTGTCTTCTCTTTGCCCCTCCCCCACTCATGTTTTCTCTCTCTCTCTCCCTCTCTCTCTCTCTCTCCCTCAAAAATAAATAAGAATTAAAAAGTTAAAAAAAAAAAAACTTGGGTTGGTTACAATATAATTTTGTAAAAAACTTTTTTCATGGTACGGTCTTAAAAATAATTGTTCTCTCGAGGTGAAACTTGGCTTGCCCACATTACTAGCAATGTGATATTCCCGTGCAGTGGGCAGAATATGGTCCCCGTTTTATTTTTTTTAACTTATTTATTTTTTTAGTGTGTATTTCATTTTGAGGAAGAGAGAGAGAAAGAACGTGAGCGAGGGAGGGGCAGAGAGAGAGAGGGAGAGGAGAATCCCAAGCAGGCTCTGCGCTGTCGGTGAAGAGCCCGATGCGGGGCTTGAACTCACGAACCGTGAGATCTCACGGTTCGTGAGTTCAAGCCCCGAGCCGAAATCAAGAGTCGGGTGCTTCACCGACTGAGCCACCCAGGCACCCCATCCCTATTTTAAATACGTCAAAGGCGGTAGGACGACTTTTCTTGCTGCCACTGGGGCCCTGGACAAGGGCTTGCCTCCTGGAGATGCCAGATTGCCGCTCATTTATTTCCTTAAGGAGGCAGAACCGAACATACGTCTCTTCAAATGCACCTCTGTGAGCCGTGTCACAGATGAGTGTGTCAGGGGCCAAGGGGCAGTGAGATGATGGCCCATGTGACACAACCCTTGAGGTGGAAAGAGCCCCCAGAGGGGAGCAAAACCCACGCCCCCCTCTCTGCCTTTGTCTGGAACTCTCCCCGCGCCCCTGAGCACACGGTGCCTCCTTCCTGGTCTCTTGTCTTCTGCTTCTGTACGACAAGGACGCTGCAGCCAGGCTCAGGACTGACAGATGCTCGCCTTCCAATCAGACCCCCCTTCCTGAGCCCATGGCAAACAACCAGGGCCCCTCAGGATCTTCCTTAACACAGTGTCCCAAACAGCTGTACCAGGCGATTAGAAGTGGTGTGGGAAGGCGCGTCGGGGTCGCGTGCCTGATTAGTCCCACGCTAACCGGCTGTGTGACCTTGGAGACGCCATTCGTCCTCTCAGATCCAGTGTCTACATCTGTGTAATGGGTTGATGAGGGTATCTGGTTCCCGGGGTTGCAGATGTGGGGAAATCTGGAAAGTCACGGGTGCAGGGGGTCCGGCACACAGGGGTCTCCGTGGAGGGTGGCTGCGGGAGCCCCTTTCGGGGTCACGCGAACTCGTACGGTGTCGGCACGTGGCCCCGGTGGTCAAGCAAAGGCCTCAGAGCTGGGCCGGGCCTCTGGCTTGGGAGGTTCAGCGTCCCTCCCCTCCCCAGCCACCCACCCTGGGCACCTGCGGTCGGCATCCTGTCCAGAGGCTTCTGGCTAAGGAAGGAGGTGGGGGGAGGCCACCAGATGGAAGGTCTGGTCACAGACCCCTGTGACCAGAAACTGTCGCAAGCTTCAGTACCAGGAGAAAGAAACCACCTTTACGGAGTGGCAGCCGCTTCGTAGAATCCCTCCCTCCGAATTCACTGTCATTTGCTCCAGGCTCTACTCAGCCAGGTTGCTTCTTTGGTTTGGTTTTTACACCCGGAACCCCTGTCTGTTAGTCCCGGCCAGTGGCCTGGCCTTCAGTGGCCCCCAGGCCCACTCGGCGTGCCTTACCATTGGCGGGGGGGGGGGGGGGGGGGGGATATCTTACTCTGGGAGGGGGGAATATCTGGGAGGGGGGAATAAGGGCTGGGAGCTGGGTTAGGAGCCCCCAGTTTGCAGGAGCCTCCCCTTCCAGCACCAGGCTGCCCTTCTCCCGGCACCCCGTTCTGGGTGGCGAGGGTGGGGGATGGGGCCCCCCCCAGCCCCGAACTTTAACGTGGGGCTTGGGCTGGAGAGTCAAACCAGACGGGCTTTGGACGCCTGGGCGCATTCACCAAGGCCGTTGTCGCAGAGCCTATCAGCCTTCGGGCCGGGAACTTTTTAAAAGTGTGGTTTTGTTCTCAAACCCAGAGTTTCTGATGGCCCACGTTAACAAGCCCCCCAAGTGAATTCAGAGGGTATTAATGGGAAAGTTCTGAACAGAACTCCCCCGTGGTGTAAGCAGCTCCAGGGAAAAAAAAAAAAAATGCTCTTCTCCTAGTTTTAAGGGCGAACGTGGCACTTTGATGTGGGTCCGTTTTCTTATAAAGTCCCCTGGGGGGGGGGGGGGAATGCTAAAATTTAACCTGCAGCCAACAAATTACTTGGAATTTGCAAGCACACGTGCTTACCTCTAGGGGCTAAAGGCCGTAGTGTATATGCGTGTGTGTGTGTCTAAAGAGAGGGAAACCCGCACCCACTTTAACCAGCTCAGATGGAGATCCTTTGAAGATCGTAGCTTCCTTTTTATTTTTAATTTTAATATTTATTCATTTTTGAGAGAGAGAGAGAGAGAAACAGAGCATGAGCAGGGGAGGGGCAGAGAGAGAGGGAGACACAGAATCCGAAGCAGGCTCCAGGCTTCGAGCTGTCGGCACAGAGCCCCATGCGGGGCTCGAACTCACGAACTGTGAGATCACGACCTGAGCCGAAGTGGGAGGCTACACCGACTGAGCCACTGGGGGGCGGGGGGGGGGGGGCTCACAGCTTCCTTTTAAAGGCAAAACAGACATGGACATGCCGTCTACCCTCGAATAATAAAGGCGCTTCCAAAGCGGGGCGGCTTCCTCCGGAGGAGCCGGGGTGGGCCTGAAGCGCACCCCGGGGCTGCAGGGTTGATTTCGGGAGCATTTCGGAATGAGGAGTCGGCTTGGAACCTTGCCGAGAGAAAGAATCCACCCACATTGCTGAGCTGTCCCCCCCCCGGAAGCCTCACCGCCTCCAGGTGTTGGGGTCGGAGGACCTCAGCCGAAGCCTCAGGGGTTGCAGCTGAGGACAGGCTCTCCTCCGAGAAAGGGGGTGTGGGCGCCCCAGGTAAAGGCCGGTGTGGCCTCGCCGACTGCCAGTGACCTTGGGTTCCGGGTGTGCACGTGAGGAGTTGAGGAGGCGGCAAAACTGATGCCGAGCCGCCTGGGGGGTGGGGGGGTGGGGGGAGCGGAGTCCTGCGCCCCAGTGGGAGGCCAGCTGGGGTGCCTTCCCGATGGGTAACCTTGGTGCGACCGGCCGCTCCAGCCTCAGTTTCCCGACCGGGAAATGGACGCGCGGTGGCAGCGGCGTCTTCGCAGAGGGTCACGGTGCGCGGAGGTGCGCCCTCGCGGCGCCGCACCCCCGCGCTTGGCCCGGCCGTGCGCGCGGGGGCAAGCGGGCAGCGCCGGTCACCGGCTGGCGGAGGCCGCCGTGAACTCGGGTTCCCGGGACGGGAAAAGGGCGGTCCCGGTTCCAAGCCGGGGACGGAGCGGAGGCTGGGGGGCGGGGGTGGGAGGGAGGTGTCGGAGCCGGAGGGCGGGCGGAGGGAGGGGGGAGGGGGGAGGGGGAGGGCGGGCGCGCCGGCCCCCGCGCGCCCCGCGCCCACCCCTGCGCGCCCGCCCTCCCGCGCGGGCGGCCGCCTCGCACTCCCGCCGAGCGGCTTGGCGGCGGCGGGCGCGGGCCGCGCGGGGCTGGGCGCGCCGATCTATTAACGTCTGTGTGTCTGGGCCGCGGGTCTGCGGCGAGGCAGGCGCCAGGGGCTCGCCTGGAACCAGATGTGCCGCGGCGCCGCTCTGGCCGCCACCGGCGCGGCGCGCTCGCACGCACGGGCTGGCGCGCACATGGCCGGGCGGGGCGGGCGGCGGCGGCTGGCGCGCCGGGCCGGGCACCACCCCCTCCCCCACCCCCACCCCCACCCCCGCCCCCCGGGGTTCGGGGTCGACCCCGGCCCCGCGTGTGCGTAAAAGCGACCCCAGCCCCCACCCGCCAGCCGAGCGCCGGTGCGCCCCGCCCGGCCCGGCGGGGAAAGCGACCCCCGGGGCGCGGGGCTTCCCCGGTTGGGGTCCGCCCAGCCCGCTGGCCTCATCCCCGGGAGGGAAGGATGGCCTCTTGGAGAGCCCCACCCCCTCCCCCCAAGGACCGGGGACTCTTCCCGGCCGCCCCCCAAGTTTGTTTTCTCAAGTCAGTGCGTAAGATTTTTCAAGTTCTGAGTCAGAGCTTCCCCTAAGATGAGGAGTTTGGGCCACACTGAGACAGGCCAGCGTGGGGGGGAGGGGAGCAGGAAACGGGGCGAAGGAAACGTGGGGGTTGGCCGCTTGGAAGCGCATGGATGCGCGAGGGGGCTTTTCGCCCGCCGCCGGGGTAAAGGCAAGGGTTTCAGCGAGGCCTGTCCCCGCTTGGCAACAAATCGGCATCGACCGCAGGACGGGCTTCAGCCTCCCCTGGCTGGGGTGCCCTGCCTTTCCGGACTCCCTCCTTCCCTCCCTGGGCCCCCTCTGGGGTCCTGTGGTGAGCAAGGGACCGGGCCCCCAGCAGAAGACCACTCCCAGCAGGGGAAGTTAGGAAGATGGGGGCGGGGGTGGCGAGGGGGCACCCTGGTCCCCCGAGATGGAGGCCTCGTGGAGAGCAGAGAGGAAGCACGGGACAGGGTGGCGCTGTCGGTCTGGGCCGGCCCAAGTCTGGCTGCGGAGGAGGCGGGCGTCACCCAGGGCCTTGGGGTTTGGGGTGGTCCCCTCGGTTTGCAGTCCTTCCCGGACTCGTGGGAAGAGTGTTGCACAGAAATCCTTTGAAGATATGTGGGAAGAGCGCTTGCTCCTGGCCTTCCAGGCTCCTAGAAGTGGGGAGCTGGGACGCTGAGTGGGGGGAAGGGAACATCCGCCCCGTAAACACCAGCGCCCGGAAGCAGGTGCCTGTGGGGTGAGGGCTCCTGTACCTGCTGCGCCATCCCCAGGGGCTCGGGATGGCGTGGAGAGGGCGAGACGCGGGTGGCCGACCGGCTGGCCGTTTCCCCCTGCTGCAGAGGAGGCTGCTGTTCTCGCCACCGCCGGCCCGTTGGAGCACGTCGCTCGTGAGGAGACCCAGGCCCAGTGGATCAGGCTCTGGCCCCCACATTTAGAGAATAAATACATTCGTTTCTTCAGATGGGAGGGTCGGGAGAGTGGGAAAGCTCGTACACTTCACCCCGATCTATAGTGCATAAAAGTCTTCACGGATTGGGGTGGCCAGAGAATTGGGGTTACCTCCCCTTCGGCCCCCAATTCCATCCATCCATCCATCCATCCATCCATCCATTCATTCTTGCAATCAGTCATTCATATAGTTATTCATCCAGTATTTATTGAGCACCTACTACGTGCCAGGCGCTGAGCATAAAGAGGCAAGTTCAGTCTGGGACTGGGAGGGCTTCCTGCTGGAAGCAGCCCAGCTTCTGTGGAAGCGTCCGCGAAGGACAGACTTTTGGGGGCACATTCGGGGAAGCCTCTGTTGGGGGGGGGGGGGGGGAAGGCACCAGCCCTGGGGCAAAGGTGACCTTTCGGAGTGTTTGGGAGTGAGACTTCAGTGCGCCAAGACCTCTCAGTAGCCAAGGTCTCCACAACACAGATGCAAACGTGAGGTTCAGAGAGGTTAAGTAACTCGCCCAAAGGTCGCCCAGCCACTAGATGGCCAGTCTGGGACTCTAACTGAGACCCATCTGACCCCACATAATATACTCATGGCTGATGTGACGTAGCATGTACTAGGTCCCAGACGCTGTTTTCAGAATTGTATAAATGTGAACTCATTCAATCCGCGTAAGGGATAGGTGGTCATCTCCGTTTTCTAGACGGGAGCACCCAAGTACAGAAAGGTTGTAACTTACTCAGGGTCCTGAGCAGTGAAGCTAGGATTCGAACCCCGGGCGGGAGGGGGCGGGCAGGCTGATTCCAGAGTCCAGCTTTTAACCATCGTGCTGGGTGCATCAGCTTCAATACCCTTGGGGGGAACCTGTTCTGGCGGGAGAGAGCCCAGAAGGTCCTGGAAGAGAGGTTGTAGGAACTTCCGCCGAAGTGGGTGGAGTTTGGAAATCCAGCGGGAGGACAAAGACTCGAGCCATTTCCGCGGCGGTTGACGACAGAGGAAAATCGGGCAGAACGTAGGTGTCCAACAAGAGGGGAATGACTAGGGAGGTGGTCTTAGGACCCCCGCGAGGCGAAATGATGCAGCCGCTCACGGTGAGCTTGACGAAGAGGGCGGAGCTTAAATGAACATCAACCAACACGTGCTGAGCCCCGGTCTGTGCGGCTCACAGCAAAAGGGAGTGAATCTTGGGGAACCCGCCCCCTAAAATCGTGAGGTGGTAGTCGTCGCCGACATAATAGCTAAGTGACTTGGGCACTTCCGAGGTGCCAGGGGCGTTGTCCGAGCACGTCAGGTACCGCTGCCTCCGTTTACAGTGAGGCAACCAGACTCCGGGAGGTGAAGCCACGTGTCCACAGAGCTCCCGTGGCTGGTGCGAGGTGGAGCCAGAACTTGAATGCAGCTATTTCCAGAAAGCAGAGGGCGGTCTAGCGGGTTGTCCACTGCACAACTATAGGGGGCACCAGGTACACTATAGTCTATGGGGATGGTGCCCTTGGCGTTGCGCAGTGCACAACCTGTGCAACCGTACATGCTGTCTCTGCTGCGCATGTCTGATCTTAATCCTGGCCTTTTCACCAATGCCTCGTCCCAAAAAGAAAATGTTATTCATGCGCACCGTTAAGTGGACTCAGGTGCAAGCTGGATACGTGTGGACGCGGGCCAAAAAGTCCGCAAAAAACTAAACCGATAGGCTGGCATGGTGGGATCGAGGGGTGATTTTTCTTCTTTCAAAGGTCCTTCAGGGCTGGTCTTTGTTGTGGTTTGTTCCCTCCCCATTAAAAAAAAAAGAAGAAGAAAAATTGGAATGCCAGAGCAGCTCCCGCTGATACAACTTTCCGTAACGATGGAAATGTTCCCTGTCTGTGTCGTCCCACTTGTGGCCGTCGAGCCCTTGAAAACGTGGCTCGGGTGACTGCGGAACGGGATTTATGTTGTTATTTCATTCGAATCGGTGTGAACGGAGACGGCTGCGCGGAGCTCGCGGCTACCGCATGGGACGGGGCAGAGCATGAGCACCCATCGCTGCTTTTCGTGTCGTGCCTCGCCATCCCCAGCTTGCGGCCCTGAAGCCCCCGGTGGCCACACTTGTGGGTGGGAGAGACTTTGCCGCAAAGTCCGAGCGGGAGCGCCTGGGTGGCTGCGTCGGTTGAGCGGCCGACTTCGGCTCAGGTCACGATCTCACGGTCCGGGAGTTCGAGCCCCGCGTCGGGCTCTGTGCCGACAGCTCGGGGCCTGGAGCCTGCTTCGGATTCTGAGTCTCCCTTGCTCTGACCCTCCCCTGTTCCTGCTCTGTCTCTCCCTGTCCCCAAAATAAATAAAATGTTAAAAAAATAAAATTAAAAAAATAAATAAAATGTTAAAAAAATAAAATTAAAAAAAAAAAACTGGGACAGAGGAAACCATACTGGGCCCTTAGCAGCAACTTCACCCTGGTCCCGAAAGGGTTAACCGGAGCCCCTCTCCTCCAGGGAGCAACCGCTTTGGGAGAGACAAGGCATAAATTGCTTGCCTCATAGCCTGGCTGGGTGACCCGGGTCGGTGACTTCCCCTCTCTGAACCTCCCCATCCCCCACTGAGAACAAGGCTTAATAACGGTGCCTTCCACGTTTCCGAAGGCAGGGCTCTATAACCCAGGGCCAGGCACGTAATAAAGTTTAGTAAACGGAGGCCAAACAGAAAAAGGGAAGGGAAGGGAGGGGAGGGGAAGGGGAAGGAAAAGAAAAAAGAGAAGAGAAGAGAAGAGAAGAGAAAGAAAAGAAAGGAAAAGAAAAGAAAACAGAAAAAGGGAAGGGAAGGGAGGGGAGGGGAGGGGAAGGAAAAGAAAAGAAAGAAGAGAAGAGAAGGAAAAGAAAAGAAAAGAAAACAGAAAAAGGGAAGGGAAGGGAGGGGAGGGGAAGGGGAAGGAAAAGAAAAGAGAGAAGAGAAGAGAAGGAAAAGAAAAGAAAGGAAAAGAAAAGAAAACAGAAAAAGGGAAGGGAAGGGAGGGGAGGGGAAGGAAAAGAAAAGAAAGAAGAGAAGAGAAGGAAAAGAAAAGAAAAGAAAGGAAAGGAAAGGAAAAGAAAAACAAAAGGAAAGGAAAGGAAAGGAAAGGAAAGGAAAGGAAAAGAAAAGGGAGGGGGAGGAGTCCCATGTCCTCACCCACAGGCCCAGCTGCAGTGACGAGGGCAGCCTAACAGTCAAGACAGCCTTGGAGCTCCTCTGAGCTGAGCCTCAGACACATTTTCCAGAAGGCCTGGAACTCACCAGCGGGTCATAAAAACCCTCTGGCGGTGCTTTAAAGGTTACCCTCTCTGGGAGCGCGGCGTGGACCCAGAGCCAGGGCTCCGCGAGGTCCCGCCGGCCTCGGGAGAGGGGCTAATGGGCACGGCCTGGGTCTTGCCTGCTCCCTTGGGGTGGGAGGGGGCGACCGGTGGGGACCCCAAGATGGAACAGGGGGCGGAGGGGGCGGGTTCTTCTGGGGCAAAAGGGACTTGGCTTTCCGTCACGCTGACTTTACAGGGTGGGGTCTGCGGACCGGATTCTCCGAGTTCGTGAATCACCCGAACGAGGTTCCATGCAGAATTTTGTGCGCACCTGTGTTTTTCTGGGAAGGACCCGTAGAATTCCTCAGATTCCTCCACGGGTTCTGAGTCGAAACGGGGGGGGGGGGGGGGGGGGGGGAGGACCAGTGAGCCAGGGCCTAGGTTTCCCTTGGGGAAAAAAGTCAGAGCGGGGAGAAGGGTTGTCTGTGTCGAGCTCTCGGGGGAGCCCCAGACTGTTCCATCGGGGACAGGGGGGGGGGCGATGGTAACTCCTCTCACCCCAGCGCACAGATGGTGAAACTGAGGGCCCCGAAGCGAGGGACAGGGGAGTTTTCCCCATTCTCAGATGCTGGGGGGCAGAGGGAGGCAGTCATTTGCTCTCTGGGTGGGCTGCGGGTTGCCCCTCCCCCACTGTCCCCAAGCGTGCCCCATGGCTGGGTCAAGGGTAAGCCGCGTCCTCCCCGGTCCCGGGGAACCCAGGGACGCGGGGAGCGGGGGGGGGGGGGGGGAGGCACACGTGTGTTCTCGGGGATCGCACCTCGCCTCCGGGGGCAGAACGTGGGACCCCAGTGCCTCGCTGGGAGCGTTTGGCCAAGCCAGTGCCCCCCTCCTTGCCGCCATTTCCGCATCTACAAAAATAAAGGCCTTTGACAGATGAGCTGTGAGGGCCCTGCAGGTCTGAGCCCTCGAGAAGACGAGAGTACCAGGCTTGAGGCCCCCAGGGCCGTTGGCGGGTTTTCTTCGGAACCGAGCTCTCCGAACGTCTCTCTCCCTGACCATCAGGGCTCACCGCGGTTCCCAGCAGGTGCCGGCTGCAGGCTTTGCCAGGCCCCCCCTCCCCAGGCTCCTAACTGGGAGGCAGGACCCCACGCTGGCCCCTGAGCGGCAACGTCACCCCGGTCTGGAAGTGGTTAATGAGGGCAGCTTGCCTCCAAATACCAACCCCTTATTAAAATGGAGGTCTGACAATAAATTTGGCATTGGGCCACCAGCCTCAGATTAAAACCAGACGGGACAGACACTGCCCTCCTTCTCTGACCAATTTGTGAGCGGGGGAGGGGGGGGGCCTGCTCCTCTTCCTCCTGAATGACTCCCCGACTCCCTTCCCTCCTGTGCTCCCACTTTCTGGAGGTGGTTTCGGGGTGTGGGGAGCGGAGGAGGCTGGGCCGACCGCCGATGTCAAGTTTGAACCCTTGGCTCCTTCCTGGGCTGCTAAAGCCAGAGGCCTGGGTGCGGGACACAGGAGGTGGCTTGGGAAACCCAGAGCTTTTGAGATGGCCAGCTGTAGCTGGCCTTGACCCCCTGGCCCTTTTCTGTGCCTGAGAGTAGGACGTAGATATTCTCTGCCCAGTAGCTTTGTCTCTGCTCCCCGCTTGGGCCCAGTGACGCCATTTCTCAAAAGGCTCCTGGGCCTGAGAAGAGGCTT
Organism: Panthera leo; assembly: GCF_018350215.1. Lineage (NCBI taxonomy): Eukaryota > Metazoa > Chordata > Mammalia > Carnivora > Felidae > Panthera > Panthera leo. The sequence continues at coordinate 87,651,679 of NC_056691.1, forward strand.
TGGCCTAATCTGTATCTGCCCCCTGGCTTCCCCCAGGGGTGGCAGCCCCACATGTCCCCTCTCCCATGGAGACGTTCTGCCCCCAGCCTTTCCTGTGTACTTCTTTTTATAGACCAACTTTATTGAGATATACTGCATGGGCCATGCAATTCATCCCCTTAAAGTGTGCACGTCAGTGAGTTTTAATATGTTCACTTGTGCAACCGTCGCCAAGATTTTAGAGCTTTTCCGGCAGCCCAAACAGAAACCCCGCACCCCTCGGTCATCACCGTCCATCCCCCCCACCCCACCCCACCCCACCCCACCCAGGCCCTAGCAGCCGCCGACGGACATTCTGTCTCTCTAGGTTTTGCTTGTTCTGGACGTTTCTCGTCCTCGGAATCCTTCATTATGCGGCCCTTCCTGGATGGCACGGGCTGCTTTTACGTAGCACGGTATTTTTAAACATAAATAACGTTTTTAAAGGCTCGCCCACATCAGAGCATGAATCAGCACCTCGTTCCTTTTTACGGTCAAAAAACATTCCATTGTGTGGACAGACTACATTCTGTGTACCCAGTCATCAGTTGGCCGGGCGTTTGGGTTGTCTCCAAGTTCGGGCTGTTTGGAGTATCGTGGTGTGGACGTAGGTTTCATTCCCCCCCCCCCCCCCCCCGGGTAGATACCTAGCAGTGAAACTGCTGGGTCAGATGGTAACTCAGAATTTCACATTTGGAGGACCTGCCAGACTCTTCCAGAGCGGCTGCACCATTGGACTTTCCCGCCAGCGGTGCACGGGGGGGGGGGGGGGGTCCAATGTCTCCAAATTCTTGTCCCCACTTGTTATTATCTGCCTTCTGATTCTAGCCGTCATACTGGGTGTGAAGCGGCATCTCCTTGTGGTTGCGCGCTGCGTTTTCTTGATGACTCAGGACCAGCACTTTTTTCACATGCTTGTTGGCCATTCACATGCCTCCTTTGGGAAAACGCCGATGCGGACCTTTTGCTCATTTTTAATGGGATGGTTTGCCTTTTTATTGTCACGTGGAAAGCATTCTTCATATTTTCTAAATACGATCCCTTACCAAATACGATCCCTTACTGAATACGCGATTTGTGGATATTTTCCTCGTTCTCTGGGTTGTCTTTTTTACTGTCTTTTTTTTTCCTTAATGTTTATTTATTTTGAGAGAGAGGGCAGGGGAGGGGCAGAGTAGAGGGAGAGGGAGAGCATCCCAGGCAGGCTCCGAGCCGTCAGCACAGAGCCCGACGCGGGGCTCGAACCCACGGATGTGAGATCGTGACGAAGCTGAAGTTGGACGCTCAACTGACCGAGCCGCCCAGGCGCCCCGACCCCCTTTTTCACTTTCTTGATGGTGTCCACCAAAGTTTTAATCTTTATGAAGTCTGATTTATCTTCCTTTCTTTACTGGCTTGTGCTTTGAGTTGTCCCATCTAAGTAACCATTGTCTGGCCTTTTGAAGGGCAGGGGGAACTGGGTTTGGATGCTGGGACTTCCCATTGTTTTCTGGAGGGAGTCCTTCCTTCATTTATATTGAGACATCTTTTTGAGACCAAACTTCTTGCCCAGTCCCGGGGATATAGCAGTGACAAGGCGCACACAGTCCCTACCTCCTAGAGCTGAGCTAAAGGGAAGAGACAAGCACAAAGTGGAGAACCAGAACAGAAGAACAACTTCATTGCAGACGTTCAGGAGAGGGAGACAGCCCAGGAGCCTGTGGCGAGGAGATCTGGCCTGGCCTGGGGGCTTGGAAAGCCTTTCAGGGCAGGGAATTTAGGTTTAGACTAAAAACTGGGTAAGCATGAGGCAGAAGGAATGCAGAGGGAAAAGCATGTGCAAAGGCCCTGAGGTGGGGAGGAGCTCATGTGGTCTTGTAGGGTAGATTCCATTGGTGCACTGGGTTTCTTGGGGTGGGGAGGGGGTCCAGTCATCCTGTGGAAGCGTATGCAGCACCCCAAGACCTTTGTGCATGTGAAGGAGAGGCTCCAGAGCCTAGAGAGACCCCAATGCGTGGCAGCTGCCTCCAGGGCTCTGCTGAGGTTTCTAGGGGACACGGGGGAGCCTCCCCCAGCCTCCTCTAGACTCCAGGGTCAGCCGAAGCCTGCTTAGGCCCCCTTGTAGCCACACCGGTCACTGGCCTGGGGGCTGTGAGGGGAGTATGGGCGTGACAGTCCCAGGTTTTTCATTCCCTCGTTCACCCAGCACTCAAAAAAATATTTGTGAAGAGTTTACCCTGAGCTAGGTCCTGTGATGGGTTCCAGAGAGACAAAACCCAGTAAGTTCCAGTCCCTGCTGGACGAATGACCCCACGTCTGCTCTACAGTGTGGCACAGCTATGACAGGGGTCTGGGAGGGCTTCCTGGAGGAGGGGGCATTCTGCTGCTGAAGGTAAAAGTCAGGGAGGGACAGAGGGGGGCGGTGGAAAGCCCAGGAATGGTATGCAGAAGGGGTCCGCAGTGAGGGGTGGGCACGTCCAATGTGAGTACCACCAGCCCTCCTGAGGTCCAGGCCCTGGCTCTGCCCACCAGGGTGGCCTGGGTGGCCCCATCCACTGGATAGAGCCAGAAAGGCCCTCAAGAGAAAGCCTCTGTCCTTCCGTTGTGCTCATCATTGGATTTGCCCAGCCCTGGGCTGGGGGGCGGGCTACCTCCTCTCTCCATTATCCCAGACGACTGGCTACCAGGGATGTATCGAGAAGAGAAAGGGCCGCGGGAGTGGGCTTTCCTTGCTGCGTGACCCCGGGTAGGTCCCGGCCCCTCTCTGGGCCTCCCTCTGCCTTCTCTGTAGGACAGAGACAGCCCTGCCCGCCCCTCTTGTGGCTGTTGGGGGCCTCCGGGGAGGTGATGCTGGAAAGTCTGCCTGTGTGATCTCACCCGAGGACCCGAGCCCCTCCCCTGTGTCTTAGGCCTGGTCCCTCAGTGTCCGGGACCAACGCCAGCTTGGCCGGACATGAAACCAGCTCTTAAGGTTCCTCGCTTGGGATCCTGGCTGGAGTGGGGCCGGCCGCCCAGGGAAGCCCTTCTCCAGAAGGCTCCAGGGACCATGTTTCTTCTCCTTTCTCCTTCCTCCCCCCTCCCGTCTTTGCTTCCGTTCTTCCTTCGAACGTTGGCCTGACTGGGTGTCGTGCTCCCCTCTGGCCCTGTCTCCCAGGCTGGGCGGCCCGCGCACCCTTCTCTCCTGTGCTTCTCCAGCTGCTGCCTTCCGTGTCCCTCCTCCTGGTTCACCCTAAGCCCACGGAGAGATTCTCAGAATCCCGCTGCGGGAGGAACGAGGGTGCGGGCCTCTTAGGGCCGGTCCCCCCGCCGCGCCAAGGTTTAAGAACCTGGGCCTGGTGCCCATCGGCAGGTTCAAATCCCAGCTCCGGCCTTGACGAGTCCTATGGCTTTGGCATGTTGCTGTCCCGTGTGAGCCTCAGGTGCCTCATCTGTAGAATCGTGGGCTAGGGGCCCTCGTGTAAGGCCCATAGGAGAGTTAATGAGGTCATTTCTGTTGTTCCCAGTTTTCCGGGAGATTCCAGAGGCTGGGAGTCGCTAACAGATTTGCCCTGGCCACTCTGCTGGAGATCATTCCCCCCTCAGCCACGGGGCTGTAGGCCTCTCACGTCTCACCTGAAGAGGCGACACATTTCCCTTCGGGTGTCCCCTGTTGGCACCGGAGACAGCTAAGGACAGATTCCAGGGTTCCCGTCTGAGCCCCGACAAGGCAGAACCAGGGGTCTTTCAGAGGAACCCTCGTCCCTTCCAGGAGACCTGGGGGGTGGGCCCGAAGCTTTTGCAGGCCCCTCCGGGCCCTCCACCTTCTTTTCTCCAGTCTTCCTCAGACTTTCCCGGCTGTAAATATTTCTGCAGCTTGGAGCTCCTTTGACCAAGGGCCGGTGTTAATTTGTTAAATCCACATCAAGGTCCTGGGGACCCGTTGTTTATTTTTGCGAACGTGTTGGCAGAGATCACATTGGGGGGGGGGGGGGCGGCGAGGAGAGGGGCTGCTTTTCTGGTCAGAATAAATGCTAATTAATAAAAGTTATTTATTTGGGTTGGAGCTCGCCGCGGCCCCGGGGTCAGGCACAAACTGACTATTTGAAGCAAAAACAAACAGAGGGTGTCTCTCAACAGCTTGAGGAAGGCAGAAACGAAGAGGCTGGGTTTATTTGTCTTAGGAAGAATTTGCAGTTAATTCCCTCCAGACTATTTAGACCCTTAAATTACACGGAATAAGAAAAACCATGGGTGCAGGAGAGAGAAGCCAGGACCACTCGATTATCTGGCTGAGAGCGGAGTTTTTAAATGTCTTTGGCCCTCAGTCAGCTAAATAAATGGTACGTGTGAAATAATTTAATGGCAGAAAACTGTGCACAAGTCATTCTTTTTTTTTTTTTTTTTTTTATTGTAATGTAACCGGGGACGAAGTAATTCGGTTTTAAGGGAGAGGGGGTTTTAAGGGAGAGGGAGCGTGGGCGGCGGGCCTCCCGCGTCTGAATACCTTTCTCTCTCCCCCTAGAGAGAGAGAGAGGTGGTTTCAGGCTTTCTTTTTCAACCCCAGAGAAAAGCAGGACTTTTACCGAACAAAAGGAAACTTGGGGACTGGCCCGACTTGGAAAGGGGGGGGGCGGGGCCAGCCATCGCTGGCCTGAGGCTTAGTGAGTATTTATTTCTTTTCCAAATGCTTCAAAGTCCCAGCGTGGAGCCCCCAGGGGGACACACGCCCACCACAATACATTTCTCAGGCGGTGACTCAGGGACTTAGGGTAACAAATATCCAGCACATCCGCTGGGAAGCCGGTGGCCAGCCGGTGGGTTCGAGCCCCGGGTCACCTTCAGGACGATGCTTCAGTCGTCCTCGGCCTCGGCCGCCTCTCAGCCTCTGCCCGGCAGGGACTGCAGACCCGGCTTTCTACTGCGGGCTGGGATGAAGGGACCCAAGGGCCGAGAGAAAGACCCTTGGCTTCCTCATAAGCGACAATGCTAAGGGCAGCCGCTATTTATTGAGCAATTACTATGCTCTCGGCACGGAATTAAGCTCTGCTCCTCTTAGGAACTTTATGTGACTCTGGGCACGCTGTGTGTTGTCCCTTGCCGCTTCCAGAGGTGACGTCTTCCTTCGGAACAAAAGCGGGGCCCGGGGACGTACTTCCCACAGTCTGGGATGGAGACCCAAGGGCATTTCCGCACTTAGGCCTCCTAGAGCCAGGACTGAGATTGTGACAGACCCCTGCGTCACCTTCCCCGGGAGCAAGGCGGGTGAGGGAGGAGAGGCCGAGCCTACAGCCCCGCGCCGGCCGAGCCTCTGACAAACATGAATTCCAACCCAGAGGTGCAACCTTGGCCTCAGTTTCCCTGTGTGTGAAATGGGGTCACACCCCCCAGGGTGGGGGTTAGGGAGCGGGTGGCCCGCTTGGCACCCCCCGTGGCCCCAAACCAGCTTTGGCTGAGCGGCCCCCGTCGGAGCGGCCTTGCTGTGACCCCGGAGAGAGCGGACCCCAGACCGGCGAGGAGCCCAGCTGGGGCTGGTGTGGCAGGTGGTCGGGGACGTGGCGACAAATGCCCTTGCGTGAGGGTTCTGGCTCCAAGTCACTACTCGGTTTAAACCGGCGACGAGGGGCGCCTGGGTGGCTCAGTCGGTTGAGCGTCCGACTTCGGCTCAGGTCACGATCTCGCGTGATCTCGCGTGATCTCGAGTGAGTTCGAGCCCCGCGTCGGGCTCTGGGCTGATGGCTCAGAGCCCGGAGCCTGTTTCCGATTCTGTGTCTCCCTCTCTCTCTGCCCCTCCCCCGTTCATGCTCTGTCTCTCTCTGTCCCCAAAAAATAAAATAAAAAACGTTGAAAAAAAAAAATTAAAAAAAAAAAAATAAATAAAAATAAAAATAAAAATAAACCGGCGACGAAAGAGCCCAGTCTCTTCCGACGCCCACTTGGCGGGGCAGAAGCTGAAGAATGGTTTTCATTTAGACACCCTCCGTTTGGGACTGCTCGGAAACTTCTCGAAAAAGTCTCCTTTTTTGGCCGAAATGCCTCCTGCGTTGGGTGTGTGCCCAATCGGCGTTGCCTGAAGGGGGACGGAAGTCGTCTCTGGGTTGGCTGGTGTTCCAGAAGCTTCTGTCCCCGCTTTCGGGGCTGTTGATCACCCCCCGGTTTTCAGCTCACGGGCCCTCGTTGTTTTGGTTTAGATTTCCTCCCGCTCCAGGGGACGGGGATGCGGGCAGAGACACGGTCACAGGCACCAGGCATTCTCCTCCACTTTTCCGTTTTCCTGCGGGGTGGGGGTGGGGGGTGGGGGGAGGGGAGAAGGCTGGAGCCAGGCCAGGGGACGCAGCGGCTCCCTTGGGACCACTCGTGTTCCCCGTCGCTCCCCAGCCTGTGTCTCCTGTGTTTGCAACCATCCTGAACGTCCCGCTGAGCCAGGGCCGTGGGCATGGTGCACGAGAAGATTCTTCGCTGTGGGGGCCTGTGCTCGTCCTGAAGGGTATTTAGCGACAGCCCCCGGCCTCCACCCGTTCAATCCCCATGGCACCTCCCGCCCCCCGGTCCTCACAATCAAAACTATCTCCAGACACTGTCAGATGTCCCCCCGGAGGCAGAACTGCCCTCAGATGGGAACTTCTGGTCCAAACTCAGCTGTAAGGTCATCTGTGCCCGGGGCATTCCCTGAGTCCTGCCTGAGAAGACCCCCTCTTTGCCCCCACGATCATTTACCAGTCCCGTGGACCACTTCAGCCTCAAGTCCAATCAGTGGATTGCCCCAGAGGCAATAAACCCTGCTCGCGTGGGAACTTATTTGAAAGCAGGGACTGAGTGGTAGCCATTGCCGGGCCTGGAATGTTCTAGATGCTCAGCAGAGCCAATACCCGGCATTGTGCAGGGAACACTGAATGTATGAAGGGAACGTGTCGCCGGGGAAAGCAAAAAAAAAAAACACAAGGCGTGGACTGAACTCCCAAAGGCCGACAATACGTTCTGTTGTCCAAACTGGGCAAAACAGACCTTCGCCTACACCGCTGGTGGGAAGGCTGGTGCGGGAACCTGGCCACATCTAGCGGTTTTTTGGGGTTTTTTTTTGTTTTTTATTGGCCCGGCGATTCCCGCTTCTAGGAATCTATCCCAAACAGACACTGGCAAAAATAGAAAATCATGTCTTCACGAGCTTATTCATCATGGCACTCTTTCAGTTGCGGAAGATTGGAAACACGCCAGAGGCCCATCCATAGGACTCTGGGAGGATAAACCAGGGGACGGTCCCCCAGCCAAGGGCCTTGGGGGGGCTGGGGAGAGGAATGTGAATGATTTCTGGGCCCTGGATGGAGGGATCCCTGAGATAGGTGCTAAGTGGGGAAGAGGTGAGGTGAGGGGGCAGGACGTCGTAGGCGACTTTTTGATAGGAAAAATATGGTACGTATTTTATTATATTTGCAAAGAGCGATGCTCCAGCAAAAGCAAAAACGGACCTAAAAAAACTAAGTCCCTACGCGTGGAGGGAGAGAAAATAGAGTATGCAAAACAATCCAGATAAAGAGGGCTGTGTTTGCTGTCTGCGAGATGGAATGTCTGGAATATTATCAAGTAAAAAACAGGGAAGTTGAAGCACCAATGTGTTCAGCACGGTCTCATGCTTGTAAGTTTTTTGAAGGTACATTTGTAATCTGGTAAAGCGCGGGGAGAGGAGGGTACTTCGTGTCACTTTTTTACCCCCCTCTGGTTTTCGAATCCGTTCCTGCCACCAGCAATGACATTACTTTGTTATTATCATGTACGTTTTTAATAAGAAAATCGGATAGGGGAGGAAGGGCTGACCTGGGCAGTGTCGCGGGTGGTGCCGGTGAGCGCGGGAGGGGATCCCACGTGGACCCGGGTGATCCGGAGGGCTGCCTGGAGGAGTGGGCAATGACCTGGGCTCTTGGGGACGAAGAGTCAACAGTTCTGCCCATCGATGTGGCAATAGTGGCTGAATCCCCCCCCCCCCCCAACCCGTCCTCTCAAAGGACAGGGTGGACCTAAAAGGTAAGGGTTGCTGACCCCGTGCGTTCCCTAAGGTTGTGCTGGGCCTCCTTACCTGAGCCGCGCGTTCTGAACCAGAGGCCAGCACAGACCCTCGGTCGGCTCCTCTGCTGGGATTCACCCTCTGGCTCATTTCCACCTCCTGTGGAATCTGCCTGCTTTTGTTCACTGTTATATTCCCCGTGGGCCCTAGCACTGCGCCGGTCACACAGTAGCTGCTCAGTTAATACGTGTTGAAGAATGAACGGATGGATGAATGAAGGGATGCGTGAAGGAGAGAATTCAAGGGATCTGCTCCCGCCCTCGGGGCTGGACCCTCCATCCATCCGCTGCGGGAGACACAGGGAGAGCGCTCAGCGCACGCTGCCGAGCCAGTGGTGGGGGGGTCGGGACCCCCTGGGCACCTCCGGGGGCGGGGCGGGGCTGCACCTGCTGACACCCGATCCCCTCCGCAGGTGAGTGTCCGAGCCCCGGGCGCGGCGGCGGCGCCGCCAAGCGGAAGAAGAAGCAGCGGCGGAACCGGACCACGTTCAACAGCAGCCAGCTGCAGGCGCTGGAGCGCGTGTTCGAGCGCACGCACTACCCCGACGCCTTTGTGCGCGAGGAGCTGGCGCGGCGCGTCAACCTCAGCGAGGCGCGTGTGCAGGTGAGCGCCGCGCCCGCGCGGGCGCCCGCGGGAGCGCGCAGCCCCCTCGCCGTCTGGGGGGCGCAGCTGCTGCGGAGGGGCGGTAATTAAGAGCGGGAGCGTCCGAGGCCCGGAGCACCGAGGTTCGAGGTTCGAGGCCAAGCCCTGCCACTTCCCAGCTGTGTGGCCTTGGGCAGGTTACCTAACCTCTCTGGTGCCTCCCTGTAAAATGAGGATCGCGTGGGTCTATTTCCTGGGGTTCTTACGAGAACCAAAGTAGTGGATATATTTGGGAGTTTTAAATTTTTTTTTATTTTTTTATTTTTATTTTATTTTATTTTTAAATTTTTTTTCAACGTTTTTTATTTATTTTTGGGACAGAGAGAGACAGAGCATGAACGGGGAGGGTCAGAGAGAGAGGGAGACACAGAATCGGAAACAGGCTCCAGGCTCCGAGCCATCAGCCCAGAGCCTGACGCGGGGCTCGAACTCACGGACCGCGAGATCATGACCGGAGCCGGAGTCCGTCGCTCCACCGACGGAGCCCCCCGGGCGCCCCTGGTTAATATGTTTGTCAGCGGGCTTGGAGCCGTGCCCGGCGTGGAAGGTTTGGGTGACTAAACGCCGTGTTGCAGCGTTCAGCCCCGCTCTGAGCCAAGTGCCCCTCTCTAGTTGCAACCTTACCACGGTGAAGTGCTCATTTTTGCACACGCTTACCCAGCAGCCTTAGCATCCCCATCTTCCCGAGGAGGAAGCTGAGGCTCCGTGGGGCCGCCCGTCCAGAGCTGGTGGCAGAGCGGGCCCGCACCGCCGTCCCAAAGGACTTGGGGTCCCCCCTTGCGGCCTGCTGTGCCCCGTTCAGCACGCCTTCCCACCCCCAGGTCTGGTTTCAGAACCGCCGGGCCAAGTTCCGCCGAAACGAGAGGGCCATGCTGGCCAACCGCTCTGCCTCGCTGCTCAAGTCCTACAGCCAGGAGGCCGCCATCGAGCAGCCCGTGGTTCCCCGGCCCGCCACCCTGAGCCCCGATTATCTTTCCTGGACGGCCTCGTCCCCCTACAGGTGAGAGCAGGAACCCCTTCTGGCGGGAGGGGGAGCAGCCTGGGCGACCCGTGCGGCCTCTTAGGGCCCGGGGCTCCTTTGAGCATCTCAAGACAGCTGTGCATGGTGCCCAGGCGCCCCTGAAGCCTGGGCCTTCCGTGTGGGGACACGTGTGTGTGCCGATCTCCCTGGGAGGCCAGGGAGGGCTGAGGGCACGGCTCCCCTGTCCCAGGGACCCGGCTGGGGTCCAGAGCCACGTTCTGGGGCAGTTTTGTCCTGGTCAAAGATGGAAAAAGGCGGCAGGGCAGGAAGGAAGAGGGAAGGGGTGCCAGGGAGTCGTTTTTCTGTGCCCACAACTCCAAGGGGTGACACCTGTCCCTTAGTCTGTGTGAGTCACTCTGCTGGAGCCCTGGTCTTGTGGGAGGCAAGATCCGGCGGGTCGGCTTGTGGGGTCAGAGTCCTCGTGATCCCATGTTGGCCAGCTCTCCTGCTCTGTCCTTACCCGGGGCGGAAGAGCCACCAAGAGGTGGTTTGCCGTGTCTCCATCCTGCTGTGCACCAGGCCCAGTGCAGGTGCTGGGTGGAGGGGGGCGGGGGCGGGGACGGGACCCAGGACCTGCTCTCCGGAGGCTCCTGATCCAGGGAGGGACGCCTACAGATCCACAGGAGCTGCCTGTGTCCCCGTGCTGTCTGTGGGCATTTCTGACTCCTCCCCAAATTCTGCAGCCCCGATCATGCCCATCCCGTGGCGGGGAGGGCTTGCCGGGAAGGTAAACCGAGGAAGGGAGGCGGGAGGACCAGAGGCTGGGGTCCAGGGCTGGCAGCCAGAAGTGGTCAGCTTCGGGCATCACGTCAGCCACAGCCCAGTGTCCTGGTATCTTCTGTCGCCCCCAGCACGGTGCCGCCCTACAGCCCTGGAGGCTCAGGCCCTGCGACCCCGGGAGTCAACATGGCCAACAGCATCGCCAGCCTCCGTCTCAAGGCCAAGGAGTTCAGCCTGCACCACAGCCAGGTGCCCACGGTGAACTGATGGTCGGCCCGCCAGGACCCAGCTGCCCGCCTGGTCTCACAACGGCAGAGAGGGCAGACGTGCGGGAGAGTGCCCTTCTCCTGTCCCCTGTCTCCAGGACAGGGATCTCCTGGGCCCTCTCTCCAGTCTGGACTCCCGGGCCCAAGAGGCTGCTGAGATCCCGGGAGCCTGGCTCAGGCCCCCGTCTACAGCCGTGGGAGACTTTGGCCCATGACCTTTGGGGGGGTTGGGCCAGAGGTGGAGCAGGAACCCCACAAGGACTGCATTTATTTTGTGTATTAAAACCAAAAAGCTTTTGTCTTTAAGAAATAAAAAAAAAATTTTTTTTAAGCCCCAAAAAGGTTGAGGGAGGGCGGGCGGACGAGGGCAGCAAAGTAATTGAGGGATGGCCTTCTGGGGCCCTGCTCTGGCCTGCAGCCGTCGTGGGGCGGCCCTGGGCCATGCTCGGACCAGCAGCCATGGCAGGACCAGATGCCCTCATGTCCCAGCCTTCTTCTGCACGAAGCTCTCCATCACCCTGCAGAGCCCCAGGGCTGGGGAGTGGGGGAGGAAATCAGAGACCGGCCCTGGACCCCGTGGACACCCAGGCATCTGGGAGAAAGCCCTGCTGTGTGACACTGGGCAGGATCCCTTCCCTGTCTGGGCAGGGAGTATCCCCTCTGGGCAGGGAGTATCCCCTCTGGGCAGGGAGTATCCCCTCTGCCCTATGGTGGGGGGCAGGGTAGGTGACCTTGGATTCCTGGGCTGAGCTGACAGTGTGTGAGGCAGGTGCTAGAAATTCAATTCCTTATCTCTGGGGCTTGCAGGACGTAGGGGACCCTCCTGGGCATTTGACTGTAGAGCGGCCGAGACAAATGCCCCAGACATAGTGCAGAGTGGAGGTCCCGGGTGGCCCCCCGGGACGGAGGAGTGGTCCCAACAGCCAAGGACACCAGAAGACCTTACCCAAGTCCGCCCGCCTTTTTGCAGACGATAAGGGTCACAGAGGACACATGTGCCACCAGCCAATGATGTCACTTGTAAGGGAGTCTGCGGGAAGCCCGGGCCCCCTCCGCCTGGCCCCATACCACTCTTTCTGGGGGGCGCACCCTCCAGGGAAGTTCAGAGTCATTTCTGCTGAGGGGGCCCTCAGTCAGCCCCCAAGTAAGTAGGACAGCGCTCCCCGACCCCCAGAGGGCACGAAGGCGACCAGTCCCTCCTGGCGATGGCCCTCGCGGTGACACGGCGGTCACAGCCCATGGGGTAGATCAGCTGACCTCTTGTCCCGGAGTCTGCCCTGCCCTTGCAGCCAAGGGCCCCAAAGCGTCCGTGTTCCCGCCCATCAGCTGCACACCCCTGATGACCCCAAACGGGTCAAAGCCTCGGGGACAATCCTTGTGTCGGGGACGATCCCCATTTGTGTCTTGGGAGGTATGGTAATCATACCTGCGAGTCAGACGAGGACCCCTCCCCACCCTTCAGCTGGAATTTCGCCACGAAAACGGGGTTCTCGCGCACTGAGCTTCTTGCCTCCTTCGGATGCGCAGACGAGCCCCAGGACGCTCCCCGTGTGACTGCCTTGCGGCTGGACAGTTGGGACTCCGTCCGCAGGAGAGCGTGGGGCACCGTTGAGGGTGAGGGAGGCACGGGCTCCGGCTGAAGGCGTGGGGGGGGGCGTCCTGCGGATGTCTTGAGGGGGCTCGGGCTCACCCTGACTGCGAGGGCCAGAGCAGGGGAGACACCTGTGCCCTGGACTGGGGTGGGGTGGGGGTGGGGGAGCGTGTGCGGCCAGAGCCGCGTCGTCTTCCTCCGTGTGGCCTCTGCCTCGGGTAAGTGGTTCCTGGGCTGCCATTTGCCACTCATTCACTGAACAAACATGACACGCTGTGTGAGGAGAGAGCAGAGAACTGACGCAGGGTCCCTCGGGGCAGAGGCCACACCAGGCCCAGGGAGCCCCAAACTTAGTCTCAGACATCTGGGCAGCCTTCCCGGAAGCGGCGTCCTGCAAGGACGAAGAGTTTGCCAGGCCAAGGCGGGGGGTGGGGTGGGGAGGGGAACAGTGTTTCTAGCTAAGGGAACAGCGTGCGTGAAGGCCCCGGGACGAGCCAAAAGCTGTCTCTCGGGGCCAGCGGGGACAGTTCCCGGGCTGGATCTCCTCATGCAGGATGAAGGCGGAGAGGAGCAGAGGCTGGCTTAAGTGGGGCCCGTGGGGCCAGATGGAGAATTCTGGATGTCATCCTGGCGGCGGGGAGCCGTGGTGGAGGGACACGCCCCCCGGGGTTCCGTGTGGAGGAGTGGCCCCAGGGCTAAGAGTGGAGGCAGAGTGACCCCTGCGGGGGCCAGGGCAGATGCTGGATGGACAGGAGCCCGGACCGGATGGGGACAGAGCGGGCAGATCTGGGAGGTATCCCGGACACAGCAGGGCAGGGGTTAATGACCAGATGACGGGCTGAGGGAGACGGCCAGGTGGCCAGGATGTGGCTTAGGCACGCGGGCCTGGGAGAAAGAGATTCTGGAAGCAGGGCCTGCCTGGTAGAGGTGTCGGGAAGACGCTGGCCTGCCCTTCTACCCACACGAGAGCTGGGCCGTCCTTTTCCAAGCAGGGAGTGGCGTCCTCCCTCGTGAGGAGCTGACCGTGTCCCCCACCCCCAACCCCAGGAATCTGCACGAGTGAAGGGCCGGCCCGCGGGGTCCAGAGCAGTGCCCTCGCCACTGGATGGAGGCCCATCGGCTTATGTCTCATCCAAAGGGAGGGTCTCACGAAGCATCGCCAGGTCGGGGCTGCCTGCGGCGGAGATGGGGTCACACTGGGCGGAGGGCTCCGGTTGGGGGGTGGGGGGAAGGCGGGTCCCAACAACACCCGCTGCAGAAAAAGCTGGGGGCCCGTTTCCCACGGAGGCGCTGGCCCTGCCGTTGGGCCACCAGGATTTCGGTGTCACTTCCTCCCAAGCACGCTAGAGAAAACAAACCGTCTTAATCGTTTACATATGCTGCTCCGGGAGCTGAGGGAGGGGAGCACAGCAGCCCCCCCCCCCCCCCCCCCCCCCCCCGTAACAGAAAATCTATTCAAACATTGCTGTCACTCTTGTAGCCCTGATTGCTGGGCTGTGTGGGCAGCCGTCCTGGGATAGAATTTTCCATGAGGATAAGGTACCCCGGGCCCCGTCCCAGGCTGGGAGAACTTGGAACCTTCCTCTCTCGGCCTCCCTCTGCCCCTTTGGCCAAGCACGCTTGGGAGAGGAGATTGCAAGCATCTGCCTCTATTTTTTGTTTGTCCGTTTGAAATAAAGGAAGGTGATTGGGAGAAAGAGAAAAGGCAGTTCGGCTCTCGGAAAACCCCAGACCTGAGAAACAGACCGGTTTGACCTTGGGCAGAGCACTTCTCCGGGCCTCAGTTTCGTCCTCTGTAAAATGGGGGTAAGAACACGTCATGATCACAGAAGCCACGCCACAGGATTGTTGGCACAGGGTTACCTTCTATCAACGGGCACTTTGGTGTTTATGGTGACAGCACGCAGAGTGGAGTTTGAGGTCCCAGGGTGCAGTGAACAGCGTTCCTGCCCGGAGACCCTGGCGCACACCATTCAGGGCCCCTTCTTTGCCCACACTCTTGGGGAACGCCAGTTGAGGACCAAAGCAAAATGGCATCCCCACGTCCCACCCCTGTGTCATCCCTCCCTGGAGGGCGCTGTGAGGCCACTGTCGGGCACAGAGCTGGGAGAACCACAGGCCTAGTAGGGGGGCCCCTGACCTAGCCTTCTCTTGAAACACAAAGGGGCGAACAAATCCTAAATCACCAGCAGGGGTCACAGCGCAAACACTGGCACCAGCCTTCCGGAACGTGTCCCATCCGATGCCATCTGTCAGCCCCACGTTGAGAAAGAATCCAAAAGGGGAATCAAAACCAATGCGTGCTGAGCCGTTTCCCCCACGTTTCATCCCCGCGGTGTAAAAACCCTGAGAAGGCGGGAACCAAAAGGTAAATATTGTAGTTTATGTTTTATGGGCGGCTTGCAATCCGCTCGTCTGCGTATTTTCTGTGACGTGGCTGATAACCCTATCAAAAAACAAAAACAAACAGGCCCACGTAATCGTCTCCACTGGCGAAGGAGCTCTTTAAAGATGGAAGATGTGTTGGGGCGCCTGGGTGGCTCAGTCGGTTAAGCGTCTGACTTCAGCTCAGGTCGTGATCTCACAGTTCATGAGTTCGAGCCTCGCATCGGACTCTTTGCTGACAGCTGGGAGCCTGGGCCTGCTTTGGCTTCTCTCGCTCGCTCTCTCTCTGCTCCTTCCCTGCTCACATGCTCTCTCTCTCAAAAATAAACATTAAAGGAAAAGAAAAAGCACTGAAAGGAGAGGTGTGCGGTAGGCATCCTTCTAGAATGGCCCCGGGATTCTCACCCCCAGGTAACCACAGCTTTGTGAAATCCCCTCTCCTTGAGTGTGGGTGGAAACTCTGACTTGTTTCTAACCGAAAATGAAGGAAGTTAGCAGAGTTAATGAAGGTCCCTAATCAGTTGACTTGACTTAATCAAAAGGGAGAGTGATTATCCTGGGTGGGCCTGACCTAAGCAGGTGAGCCTTCTAAAGAGACTCCGGTCTTCCCTGAAAGAAGGGGCTCAAAGTAGAGAGATGCTCTCTTGCCTGCCGGCCTTATAACCAAACAGCCCTGTTGTGCCCCGACTCTTGACCTACAGAAACTGTCAGATCACGAATGGGTGTTGTTTTAAGCCACTACGTTTGCAGCGACTTGTTACACGGCATAGACAGGAACACAGGTGGAGATAGAGCTTGGATGTCTACCTTGAGCTGGGCCTCCCTCTGCCCGTGGCACAGGACCCAAGGACCTGGTGCCCAAGGACCCCAGACCCACCACGGAGGCGACCTGGAGCCTTTGCTCGAATTATCTGCCAGGCCACAGGAACAGCCTCCCCTCTCACCTCCTTCCGGGCCCTTCTGTACAAGCTGACTGATTTCTTGCCCTAAAACCCAGCTCCGATCATGTCCCTTCCCTGTCTAAAGCCTCCTGCGGCTCCCGAGGGCTCTCTCAACCATGTTCCATCACCCAGGCCAGGTGTTCGGGGCTCCACCACCTAGCCCTGCTCTTCCTGTCCAGCCTTAACCCCTCCTTGTCCCCCACCCCAGACTCCAGACGATCCCTCCAGACGGTTCCTTTTCCCTGTCTCGTTCCTTCCTCTGGCTGCTCTCTTATGGCCGTGAAAATGCATTCCAACGAGGGTTACGATGCAGTGTCAACTTTTTTTTTTAAGAGAGAGAGAGAAAGAGAAAGAGGGAGAGAGAGAGAGACAGAGAGAGAATCTCAAGCAGTTTCCACACTCAGCACGGAGCCCAACACGAGGCTCAATCCCACGACCCCGGGCTCACAGCCTGAGCCGAAACTGAGAGTCAGACGCTCAACCGACCAAGCCGCCCAGGTGCCCCTGTAGTGTCAGCTTTTTAAAAAAACAAAGTCAAGTTCTAGACAGCCCGCAGATACCTCTGCATGTCTGGGGAGCTGCGTGAAGTTTGAAAAAGAATAATTCAGTGTCATCATTTTATATCTGGAAATGGAAAGGAAAACCCTATTATTTTCAAGGTTCGAGCTTTGGAAAGGGAAGCGGCTCAGAATCTTCTTGGCTGGCACAGATACCCTTGTCCCGTGGGTGGCCACACGACAGGCTCTCCAGGGAGCAGAGGTGAAGAAACCTGACATGCCTCACCATCTCTCTCTCTCTCTTTGGAGAGATATATACACACACACTCATATATAAGTGTATTATTTATACACTGACACATTTACATGTATCTACTATGCACAGATATATTATGCTTATTACATCTCATATGCATGTTTGTAATATGCATGGTTAAAAAAAAAATCTGGCAACTAATAAACCATAATGTGAACAGTGATTTTTCTCAGGGACGCGGGATCGTGGGGGGTCTCTGCTCTTTATATACACGCTTGTAAATTTCCCCATGCGGGCACTAAAACTTGACAAGACTCTTTTTTTTTTTAAACAATTTTTTTTTGATGTTTTTATTTATTTCTGAGACAGAGAGAGACAGAGCATGAGCAGGGGAGGGGCAGAGAGAGAGGGAGACACAGAATCTGAAGCAGGTTCCAGGCTCTGAGTTGTCCGCACAGAGCCCGACACGGGGCTCGAACTCACGAGCTGTGAGATCATGACCTGAGCTGAAGTCGGACGCCCAACGAACTGGGCCACCCAGGTGCCCCATCAAAACTCTTTTTAAAATCCCATCCAAATGGGGACTGTTGTTTTGGAGCACAATCTCTATACCGCGAGCCTCAAAAAAAACACATGCCTCTCACTCAGCAATTTTGCTTCTAGAAACGTACCTTCAAGAAACGGACGTGCACGGAGATTTATGTTCGAAGATGCTCGTGGAAGCAGTGCTGATCCCGACGCGGCCTTGGAAAATTGATTTATCCGACGATGAGGGCCGAGTAAATAAATGATGAGGTTGTCCGGGATGATGAAAAACCAGGGGGATAAAACTCGTGTTCTTGACCATCGAAAGCCCCGGGAGGAAGTGCAAATGTACCATTAAGGAAAACCTCCAGCGGTGACAAAAGAGCCGGTCCCGCATGTCGCTGCAAGAATGTGGGAGCCCCGAGCCCGGATGCCACCCGGGTCTGTGACGCGCCGGGAAGCCCTTCACAAAAACTTTGGGTCGTGGAATCCCACGCCGGATAAAGGCAATCCTGAAGCCTTACCTTGTGTTGCACGTACACACACAGTCACGTTCATTTTACACACTATCTGTTCACTTAACACAAACACCTTAGGAGCCAGGCGCCCTTCCGAGGCCTGGGGACACGGGCCCAGCAGGAAAACGGCAGAGGCCCACACCCCTGTGCCCCTCGCACTCTATAGGAAGAGACCAACAACGAAGAAAAGAAGCGGCCAGCCTCGCGAGAAGGCAGCGTCCCTCGAGTGGGAGGCAAGGGGAGAGGCAGGGATCTGATTGGGAAGTGGTCGCGATGACCCCAGCCCTCATCACAACGGGCACGAACAAGGGTCCCAGAGCCCCCGGGGAGCGACCCAGGACTGCCTCTGTGTGGTGACAGTACGGCAGGTTTTTATTTTCTTCTTCGAGCTTTCCCATGGTTCCCGAACCTTTGACACTGACCACTGGTCATACCTATAATTCACAGTTCGGGGCGCCTGGGTGGCTCAGTGGGTTAAGCGTCCGACTTCGGCTCAGGTCACGATCTCGCGGTCCATGGGTTCGAGCCCCGCGTCGGGCTCTGTGCTGATGGCTCGGAGCCTGGAGCCTCTTCCGATTCTGTGTCTCCCCCTCTCTCTCTGCCCCTCCCCTACTCACTCTCAAAAAATGAATAAATGTTAAAAAAAATTTTTTTAATAAGTTAAACAAACAAACAAACAAACAAACAACACCCCCCTTTCAGGTTCCAGTTCAAAGGATACCTCTCCTGGCAAGGTTGATTGGATTTCACCAGCCGGACACCTAGCCCCTTTGCTGTGACCCCCCCACCCCCACCCCGCCAAGGCCCAGCCCGCTTAGAAGGGGTGGGTCTTTCCTCCCTGGCCAACAGCCTCCTGGGGACACACACACACACATGCACACACACACAGGCTTCTGTGGGTCCTCTGGGAACCGGGCTCTGCTTCTGCAGGGGGTCCCCAGATCCTGTCCCTGCCTCCAGGACTGAAATCCGGGCTTCTTCGCCTTCTCAATAGTTGCCTGGTTTCTCAGGTCCCTCTCACACCGGGGAAGCTTTTGGAAGCCTCGAGCCAAGAAATCCGTTGGACCAGGGAGCCCCAGGGTTTCCCGGCAGGGGCCCTCACGGGACAGGGGCCCTCAGCCATCACCTGTCTTGAGCTTCCTCCGTAGAATGTGTGCGCACTGGAGTGGGGGTATAGCTTCTATGACGTTAGACCACACTGGCAACATTTTGGGGGCAGGGTCCCAACTTGACCCTGGGGTCTCTGTGACACCCCAGCCCGGCTCGGGCCTTTCCTGCTCACTCAGAGCCCAGGAGAAGATGCCCCCAGACACGACACCCCAACCAGGGCCAGCTCAGCTTCCCGGGCCCGGGTGTGCGGCCACGGGGCTCCCAGCCCTCCCCCACCCTGGATTGGGTCTGCCCGGCTGGCAGGAGCACAGCACATCCCTGGGCATCCTCCTCCCCTGCTCCGGCCAGCTGCCCCCGGACAGCACCCTGGGCTGGCCCCTCCCAGCCCTCCGCTCACACCTGCCTCTCCCCTGCCTCTCCCCTGGGCCCTCCCGCTCTGCTCCGCCCACTGCCTGGCGGTCAACCCTACTTTGCTGGCTTTCTCAGACATCCTTTGAGGAGGCAGACCCCAACTCTACCGATCCCCCCTCCAAAGACCCCCAACAAGGCCCCAGAGCCTCAAATGAGCCCCGCTACTGCTGACTCCTTTAGCCTCATTTTCTGCACACCCCTCCCCTTCCCCTCCCCTCCTCCCACTCCTCTGCTAGCTTTCCCTTCACCCCCTCCCCTCCATACCCACGCCCCCCCCACCCCCCACCTCCCTTCCACCGCCCCCTTCCCTCCCCCCCATCTTCCCTCCACCCCCCTCCCTGCCACCCCCTACTTTTCCTCCACATCCCCACTGCAAGATCCCAGCGGCGAGAGCTCTGCTCCTCTTTGCCCCTCAGTTTCCTCCGTTTGGATAATCCCCCTAAAACAGATCTGTCTCACCTCTATTCCCAGGTGACTTCTACCCCCCCACCCCCCCCCACCCCCGCCCCCACCGCGGAAGCCTGTCTCCGCAGGGCTCCTAAGGCGCTCCCTGTGCCCCCACTGCCTCATCCCCCCCCGCCCCATTAGGGTCCCGGCACTCTAGGTGGTCACTGTGCTGTCCTGCTGTCCCCCCGGCCTGGCCCAGCATCTAAGGAGGTTCCACAGAGGTGAATGGCTGGGGGGCAAGGCGCAGGGGCTCATCGGCTCCGTGGCTCCACGGGGCCACCCCCTCCATCCAGGTTCACAGGGCTCCCTCCTCACCCGGCTCTGAGCTGTGCTCTCTCAGCCCCTCTTTCTCCACGAGGGAAAATACACACAAGTGGGGGGAGGGGGCGGGGGCGCCTGGGTGGCTCCGTCGGTTGAGCGTCCAATCCCAGGGTCGTGGGATCGAGCCCCGCGTCGGGCTGAGGCGCAGCCTCCTTAAGATTCTTCCTCTTTCCCTCTGCTCCTCTCCCCGACTCGGCTCGGGCCCTCTCTCTCTCTAAAACAAACAAATACACACACACACACACACACACACCCCTGGCCTTTTACCACACCCCAGCTGGGGGACAGTGGGCAAGCGACCTCTCCCCTCTGAGCCCTACTTCCGCCAACTGAAAACAGAAATGCCTCCCTCCCGGGATCAGTGCAAGGATCGCGTGAAAAAAGATCGTAAGCACCGCGCCCAGCCAGCGCTTAGCAAACGGCAGGCTCTCTCGGGCTGCGACGGGGCCCTTCCCTGTTCTGGGTGAGCGTTCGGCTCCCTCCGGAGGCTAGAGTCTCATCTCACCACCAGAGGGCAGTGTTGTCCACTCCCAGCTGTGAGCGCCTCCCCACCCACGGAGCCTCAGGGATCAGGGGGAAGCTGGAATTTCTGGAGAGGCCAGGGGTCCCCACGAGGCCCCCACCCGGCAGGTGCATCAAGGGCAGTTCAGCGGCTTCGGGCTGTTGGGAGGGACACCTGCCCAGCGCCTTCTCCAGACCCTGGAGAGAAGCGGCAGCGCTGAGAGGCGGTCAGGGGAGGTGAGGCAGTAGGGGACGGTGGTGAGAGCGGGGCTTTGGAGGCGGACGCGCCAGATTCAGAGCGGGGCCCTGCGCGTCAGGGGCCCACCTCCTGGAGCCTCAGTGTCCTCATCTGTAAAGGATGGACTTGATAGACCACCTTACTCACCCGTGGGAAGGAGGCAGGAGGGGGCCCGCGAGCACCCAGCTTGCATGTTTGCGTGGGACTTAACCCCCCGGTCAGGGCGCATTTGTGTGTTTTCCAGAGACGTCGTCCCGTCAGTGTGGACACGCACTAACAAAAGTGTCCAGCGAAAATGACCCACTCGGGCAGCGATAGACCCCAGGGGCGGGCAGCCAAGGGGTTGCAGGGTGGTGGCCCAAGCCGGACAGACCCTTCCATTGAATGATCAAGGCCCCACACATCTTAGAACAAGAGTCTAGGAGATACACACACACACACACACACACACACACACACACACAGATTCCCCGCAGGGGTGCGCACACTTGTACTTTTCAAATCTTGCGGGTACCGAAGGAGCCGGAAAGTTCCTTTGAGCGGTTGGTCATGCCGGGCCCATTCTCTTGCTTTATTTATGGCCCTTAACCAGTGACTGACTCCCCCCGGGGAAGAGAAGCGACCTTCACTATGGGCCCCGCCTTTCGGCACCTGCACGTAGGAGAGAAGGATCCAGCAAAGGAACGGAGACTGAGCACGGGGAGTGTCAACAGGGCGCCGGGGAACGTAATCCCCCGCCCCCCTCGCTAAACTCCCACCACAGAAGAAATCGCAATATCACACCCCACCCTGTGCCGGGTCCTGCTTCTGGAGGAAAGGGGTAGCGTGGAGCCGGGGCCCGGACACCGCTGGGACACAGGGAGCTTTACAGACACGCGGATGCCCAGGGTCCCCTCGAGACTAGCCGAATCGGAATCTCTGGGGTGGGTCTAAGAAGCTTGCGGCTAGTACAGCCCTGAATCCGGATGGTCGTTTTGTTGGGGAACCTGAACGGACTCTTCTCTCACTCGCAGGGACGGAGAAGGAACATGGCTTTTAATGCGCTGGTGCTATCGAGCGGGACGATTTTTCTGTCAGTCTTGAGAAGCCATCTCCACACGGTCCGGGCAGCCACTCCACCCAGAAGTCCGAGAGGCGCGCCCGCCCACACGCGTGCACACACGTAGGCAAACACACACAGGCCCGCGGAGCCCAGAATCCCGCGCTCGGTGGGTTGCCAAGAAACCGGCTCCCTGGG
Organism: Panthera leo; assembly: GCF_018350215.1. Classification (NCBI taxonomy): domain Eukaryota; kingdom Metazoa; phylum Chordata; class Mammalia; order Carnivora; family Felidae; genus Panthera; species Panthera leo. The sequence goes on from NC_056691.1 coordinate 87,673,338, forward strand.
CTGAGCACAATCCCCAAGGGCCGCCCAGCGCCCTCCGGGTACAGTCACGGGGGCTCGCGGCCAGCGGTCTGCCGGCTGAGCAGTTGTCGGCTGCCGGTCACAGGTGGCAGGCAGCTTCCCGGACGATCTGGAAGGCCATGGAGGCACAGGGGAGCTGGGCCAGGGTGTAGGCCAGGGAGCGGGTGGGTGCCCGAAGCTTGCCCAGATAGGCCACGGTGTGCACCACGCGGCCCAGGAAGAAGACGAGGAAGTGCATCCGGGCGATGAAGGGGTCAGGCCCCAGGAAGGAGTAAACGAGGCCCAGGAACAGGAAGGGGTAGATGGTCTCCATGTCATTCCGGTGGGCTCTGGGAAGGCAAGGGTGTGCGGTCAGCCGGGCGTCAGCACGGAGACGCTCGTGGAAGCCGGGGCCCTCTGCCCCGAAGGGCCCCACGCCCCTGGGGACCATCTCGGGCTGCCCGCCTGGAGTCCGTTCGTGGCCGGGAGGAAGAGATACCACGGAGGCAGAAGCGACAGCAATTCCAAGTCAGCTGCTGCCAGGACGTAAAACCCCACTTATGGGCCAGTGGCCGTGACAGGCAGCTAGCCGGGGTTTTCCTACCGAGCCCTGGGGCTCCCCAGGACTTGGCCCCGGCCCCGCTCCCCACCGTCTTCCGTCGTGTGGCCTTGGACGCCAGCCGGGAACAGTGGGACTCAGAGGGGGTTGAGAGCGGGGGTGGAGCCTAGGTCTGACTCCAACCCGCGCCCTTTACCCCCCCCCCCCCGGGCAGGGCTTTTCGGGGCGGGTGGGGGCACCCTCCTTCTGAACGCAGGTGCCTGGGCCCTCCCCAGGGGCGTGGGCTAGAGCACATGTCTGAAACCCTTGCCTAACCGTCTTGTCCTGCCCCTAGATGTCGGCAAACCCTCCTGCCTCTTTCGGGGATAATAATAATAATAACAGAACAGCTGCCCCCCCCCCCCGCCCCCCGGTAAAGCTCTTCATTTCGTCTACGCTGTCCTGTGTCTTTGTGTTTGTTCAAAACGGTCAAGCGCGTGAGCACGTGGGGTGGCGCGGGGGGAGTGCAAGGGCTGAGTATAGCCCTGGCGTAAATAAATGACCACGAAAGAAAACCCACCCGCGTCTGCTAAGAGTTGGGTCACATTTTCCATGACTCCCGCTAATGGACAGCTTCCTTGGGGAGAGGTGAGGAGGTCAAGTCTCATAAATTAGAGACTGAACCCGTGCCTGAGGCCACAGACGCTATGTTGGAAGAATAAACAGGAACCTAGTACCGGGGCTGGGACCTCCCCCGAGGACAAGGCCGCATGTGTGAGGCAGGGGGGACTCGGGGGCGGGAAGCGAGGTGCGCCTTCCAGCTGGGACGCGTTCCCCCAACGCTGTGCGCCCGCGGGCCGGGCCGGCCCAGCAGCTCCTATGTGACGGCCGGTAACACAGCCCTCCTCTTCCCTCCCACTTGCAAGCAGAGCCTTAGGCAAGGGCCTGGTGTGTGGCCTGACCTAGGGAATGGGGCTGGGCAGGGCACGGGAGAGGCCCTAACTCGGCTGCCCCGTGCTGCAGGGGTCTCTGCCGAGTGACCGGCGTGGGTGGGTTCAGGGGAGGAGATGTTTGCACCGAAGCCTGAATGATCAGGGATCATCAGCAGGTCACCACCGGTGCAGGGGAAGAACTTTCCAGGGAGCAGGAGGGGCAGGCGCGAAGGCCCTGGGGTGGGATTGAGCATAGGGTGTTCGAGGCACCGAAAAGTGACCCTGGAGCGTGTCTGGAGTGGGGTGGCATGAGAGGGAGCGAGGCAGGTTGAAAGCAGGAGGGGGGGGGGGCTCGTGAAGGGGGGGCTTGGGGCCTGGAATTCAATCCGCGTGTGCAAAAGCCCCCGTTAACCCAGCGGGGCCTGGACCGTTCTTAGGTGAAACTCGGGACACAGCGGTTGGCGTCTCTGGCCCCGTATCCCGAAGCCAACGTGAGCCCGCCTTCCCCTTTTCTCCCAAATCTCCACCTTGGGACCCAGCCTCGGGGAAAGCAGGTCTGCAGGAAGGCCCGGTCTCACCCAGTTGGGTGAGGCCCTGCCACCTGCCTGTGCCTGAGAGCAAGTCGTAGGCCCTGGTCAGATCCTGGCCGTGGGAAAGAAGAAGAGGGAAAATTAAGCTGGGCCCGCCCCGTCCCCCAGCTCCCTGATCAAGCAAGTCCCTTACCTCACTTGTGAGGGGACAGCAAGGCTTCCTCCAGACCCCTCTACCCTATGGAAATGGGGCTGTGCCCCCCAACATCCCCCATTAGAGGGACACCCTTGGGAAACGTGCTTTATTCTTCTTATTCTTTAATGTTTATTTACTTATTTTAAGAGAGAGAGAGAGCAGGGGGAGGGGCAGAGAGAGAGAGGGAGCCACTGTCAGTGCAGAGCCCCACGTGGGGCTCAGTCCCATAGACCGTGAGATCAGGACCTGAGCTGAGATCACGATGAACCGACTGAGCCACCCGGACGCCCCTGGAAAGCTTACTTTACATGAAGTCAGTGATGGGGCGCCTGGATGGCTCAGTCAGTCATGTCCGACTTTGACTCAGGTCATGATCTCGCGGTTCGTGGGTTCGAGCCCCACGTCGGGCTCTGTGCTGATGGCTCGGAGCCTGGAGCCTGCTTCGGATTCTGTCTCTCCCTCCCTCTCTGCTCCTCACTCCGCTCACGCTCTGTCTCCCTCTCTTTCTCTCAAAAATAAATAAACATTAAATGAAGTCAGCGTGTCCCAGAAATCGGTCTGCCTCTCACAGCTGACCCGCCTGGATGGGCCTTTCTGTCACACGCTCATCTGAAAGTTTCAGGAAAAGCACCCACTGGTATGGAAACCCATTCATCCGGATACTGTCCTTTAAAGCAGGTATTCACATCGGACGAGTGAGTCACTTTTTAGAGAGCTGACATTGGCCAAACCCCAAAGAGCCGACAAAGGGGAGCAGGGTGGAGAGGAGGGTGGGATGGGCAAGGTTCGTGGCAGGTGGGGACCCATTCTTCGGGGCAGAACCGAGAGGCGGGGAGGTGCAGCCCCTGCAGAAAACCAAGCGGTGGTCCTGACCCCACCTCCCAGCTCCAGCCCAAGGTCGCCAGTGACGGAGGAGAGGTGGCTGGGGGCTGAGAAAGCCCTGAGGCTCTGACCCTCAGCACCCCGCCCTCCACCCCACCCCCCACCCCCCACTGAGAGCTGGCCCAGCCCGTCCCTCCTCCCTCTCCCTCCTCCCTCCAGTAGGGATCAAAGCGAGGGTTCCCCACGAAGCCCGCAAGTGGTGCCCAGGACAGGGAGCTGTGGGGAAATCAAAGGTGAGGCAAGAAAACTCATTCCCCTCCCCGGGGGGCCCGGATGTGAACTCACAGACGTGGAGGGAGTCACGTACCAGAGAGACGTGGTTGGGCAAAACGTGTCATTCCAATAACAGCCACTTTTTAACATAAAAGTCACCCAAAGCAAATCCCCGCCAGACCGGACTTGCTGGGCTTCCTGTGGCACTGGGCCGCCCCTCCCCACCCCCCGGCCATTGCAACACCGGCTGCATGACGGCAGGTGACGGGCGGGGAGAAGGTCTGCGAGTAGCCCCAGGCAGCTGGCAGGGACAGCTGCCGCGACCTCCACCTCCGTCCTCATCCCTGGCCCTCCCCGCCGCCCACGCTGGCCATGCCCTGGAACAGCAGGTCCCCCGCTGCTCAGCGTCAAGGGCAGGCATAAAGCCGAGCAAAACCGCGTTCCTACAGAGCCTGCGGTCCCGGGCTCAACCGCGTGGCCTCGGCAAGCCTGCTCTGCCTCCAGAGATAACAGCACCCTCCCCGGGGAGGCTGTTGGGGGGCCCGGCGGGTTGGCAGCTATCGACAAGGTGCTTAGGACCCCGCTGCCGCGGAGGGGCTGCGCCCCGATGCACCTGCCGTCTTCCTCCTCTCCCTCGCCACCATCGCCGGCCTGGTCTGGGGCACGACCCTGAACGCTAATCTCGCCCTCTCGGTTTTGCCAGCCTCTCCTGCCTCGGCCAGGTGAATGAAACCCTGTGTGGAGCCGCAGAGAGGAGGGCCGGGCATGAGCCCGCGGTTCTGCGTCCCTCTAACCTGCTCCCTGGCCTCGGTTCACCGTCCACAACATCGAAGGGACTTCTAGGACTGCGATTCGGAGACCGATCTCCGGACAAACCGGTTCAGTCGGATTCAGGCTGCGTGTTCCGAGTAGTCAGAAACCTCGCCAAGCATGGGCCCCGTGCCCGTCTGCCTCCCTTGGGGCCACTCGGAGACTCCCTCCCTGAGGTTTCCCACACACGGACTCGGGATCTGGCCCAAAGACACCTGAGCAGGAGGCTGGGATTGGTGTCATGAAACAAGGTGGCCGGGTTTCATCATTTCCCTGGAAATCCGGCTCCTGACCTCTCCCAGAGCCGGGCTCACGTTCGTTTTGGCTCTGGCGTGTGGCTAATCTGCAAGGCAGATTTATCCTCCAAGAACCAAGACGTAAGTGCTTTCCTGTTTGGGCAGGAGGGTGACCCTGACTGCACCATAAACTCTGGTCTAATATTTAACTAACTTCTGCTTCCAGGGCATGTCCCCCTCAGGTTCCAGCAAGTTCTCCAGCAGGGGATGACGGGACGTGTGATTCTCTGAGCCCTGCACCTTCACGGTTCCACGACGTTCTGTGAAGGCAGGAGGTGGAGGAGACCCCGAGGGACCAGGAACCCCCAGACCTGCCGTGGTAAGTCTCCAATAAATACCAGTACGTCGCACGTCCCCTCCACCGATAAACACTTGCCAAATGGACATAAAACGTTATCTGGTAAGAGGTGCTCAAAAAGGGTTGAACTGGGGCGCCTGGGTGGCTCAGTCGGTTAAGCGGCCGACTTCGGCTCAGGTCATGATCTCATGGTCCGTGAGTTCGAGCCCCGCGTCGGGCTCTGTGCTGACGGCTCGGAGCCTGGAGCCTGCTTCACATTCTGTGTCTCCCTCTCTCTCTGCCCCCTCCCCCACTCACACTCTGTCTGTCTTTCAAAAATAAACCTTTTTTAAAAAGCGCTGAATCGAACTCCAGCCGTTGGAGCATCGCCACTATCGATAGAGGGTCATTTTGATCGGAAGAAGAAGCTGTACTGGGTACGCAGAAACATTTCGGCACCACACGGGTCTGTTATCTCTCCTCGGCTTGCTTACAGCCAGTAAAAAATAAACCAAAGTGCTCGTCGGCTCACGTAACCGCTCCTGTGCCACAAGTAAGCTTCGCTACGGAGGACGCGTGTACCCTGTGAAAAGCCAAGTAAACCCCCTCGGTGGCTGCGGTGAGCCAGCCCAGGCTATCCACGGCGGTCACGGCCGCCTCGACTGCTCAGGCCCTTCTCCACCGCCCAGGAGAGTCGGGCCAACCAAGGGGGTGGGCGGGATAAGGGTCACCGGTATGGGATGGATGGATGGACGGACGGATGGACCTCACAGGAAGAACTACATACCCTAGTTATATCAGAAACACTAGAACAGCACAGGATTTCACTGCCTACCTTACACATCTCTGTCATTCTTAAAAACCACAAGTATGCATATTATTCTCAACGGGCAAGAAAACGAAGAGAAAAAAACCGCTCTCCTCGAAGAAAAGAATCTCTTATTTACACTCCAGTGTCCCACCCATTTCTGCCCTCGGTGCACGGGAATGCCCTGGCAACTACGTGAGAGTTTGTCTCCTGTCTCCCCCTGTGCAGCTGCCCGTCCTTCCGCTTGTCCCTCAACTCCGCTGGCAGTCCCTGTCCCCTGGAAGTGCTGCCTCCTCCCTCTCCAGCCCACCGGGGTCAGCCAGGGGAGAGCCAACTGCCAAAACCACAACATTCAGATCAGGAACATGAAATCAATCCACATCTAGTCTCCGATGGGATTTTACGCAGCTATTTTTTTTCCCCATTTTTCCCATGTTTTTATTATTTTTAGTTTTGAGAGAGACAGAGTGTGAGCAGAGTGGGGGTAGGGAGACACAGAATCGGAAGCAGGCTCCAGGCTCCGAGCCGTCAGCACAGAGCCCGACGCGGGGCTCGAACTCACGAGCCGCGAGACCATGACCTGAGCCGAAGTCGGACGCTCCGCCGACTGAGCCACCCAGGCGCCCCAGTTTACACGGCTATTTTTAAAGAATCAGGTTTTGAGTAACATTTGCCCACACGGAAAGTGCTCACCAAATAACGTTCACGGAAAAAGAAATACCAGAACCCCGCCCTGGGCACACAATGCACACGGGATTTTCTGGGAAACATCTACAAAGAGGAGCTGGGTGAACACAGTGTTAGAGGTTAGCGGGGATTAGAGTCGGGACTGGTCTCCCTTTGCCCTCCGTGTGTTTGCAGTGCGACCCAGGTCGCCGGCGATCGTCAGCAGTTCTGACTTTCACGATGAGAAAAATTGTTTTTGATCGACTGGGGGGTTGTTCGGCAGAGGGAGTGACGTTCAGCTTCACTCCGAACGAAAGAAATGCAAAATAAAACCAAAACGTGGCAAATGTTCACCCATCCCATTGGCAGAACCCAACCACGGTGGAGGGACTGGAGGCGCCTGGGCGGCTCAGCCGGTTAAACGTCGGACTTGTGCTCAGGTCCTGAGCTCAGGGTCCGTGAGTTCGAGCCCCGCCCGGGCTCTGTGCCGACGGCTCGGAGCCCGGAGCCTGCTTCCGATTCTGTGCCTCCCTCTCTCTCTGCCCCTCCCTGGCTCGCACTCTCAATCTCTCTCTCAAAAATAAATAAAAACATTTTAAAAAAGAAAGAAAGAAATTAAATCAATGAATAAATTAGAGCTGTCTGAGGGGCTCCGGAAGGCAGGAGACCTCGGTCCTCTGGGTGCCCCCCCCCTGGCCCTGGTGCTCAGAGCGGAGCCTGGACAGGGGCAGACCGTGGCCAGGCTGGGGCCCAACAGTACTTGCCTGAGGCAGCGATCTACGTCCTGGTCACTCCGGCAGTACTGGAGGCCTCCGTGTCTCAGGGCATCCTCGGGGTTGGCAAAAGCCTGGAACACGTCAGCGAGAGTTACTGGCCTAGCCCCCTCCACGTGCCAAGTGCTGGCACTCGCCATGACCAAGGCCGCTATGGGCTGAACGTGTGCCCCGCGGATTCGTATGTTGAAAGCTGACCTCCAAGGTGATGGTGTTGGGGGGCGGGGGGTGGGGTCCTCTGGGGTGATTAGGTCAGGAGGGTAGAGCCCTTGGGAATGGGATTAGTGCCTTTAGAAAGGAGACCCCAGAGAGCTCCTTCACCCTCCTGCCACTGGAGGATACAGCCGGAAGACGGCCACCTGTGAACCAGGAAGTGGACCCTCACCAGACGCGGAATCTCCAGGCACCTTGCCTCCAGAATGGTGAGAAAGAAGTCTGCTGTTTACAAGCCCCGCCCCCCCCAGTCCAGGCCCGTGTGCCCGCGACACTCTTATAGCAGCCAGAACGGACGAAGGCAAAGGCCCTCATGTCCTGGCTTGTGGGAAGCTCACAGTCTGATGGGGAAATGGCCTACGAACCAGGGAAGACCAGGTGGTGAGTGTTAAACAGAGAGAAGACAAGGTTGGCCTTGAGAATGTTTCCAGGAGACCTGATCAAGCCTGGGGGTCAGAGGCGGCTTCTCTGAGGCAGGGGCATTCAAGCTAAGCTTTGGAGGAGGCAACAACATGAGCCCGGTGAGGGCCGGCTGGAGAAAGAGCATTGAAGACATCCAGGAAAGCATGTGCAAAGGCCCTGGGGTCAGAAGAAGATGGGGGTGTTTGAAGAACAGAAACCTAGCGTGGCTGGAGTATAGAGAGCGAGGGACAGAGGCCCAAGATGAAGTTGCTGGGGTCCCGAGGGCACTCTTAAGACTTTGGACTTGGAACTAAGAGCAGTGAGAGGGTTTTTGACAGTTCCACAAAGACTAGCTGCCCATTTCTTCGCTTCCCTGAGCCTCAGCTCCCTCATCCGTGAACTCTGGATCAAGCGGGGCTCATTTCCCGCGCGAAGAGTGAAGGGGAGAACTGGAGAGGCCTCCGCCCAATGCCGGGCACTGGGAGCACCGGCATGGGGAAGGTGCTCGACGAATAGTCTACGACCAGCAGAAACTTCAGGTCACGTTTCGGTCACCGGAGGCCCACGCCCAGCGCTCACCAACCCCACAGCAAACACGAATCTCAGCAGCACGCTTTCTGGATTGCTCATCCAATGGCAAATACTCCCGCCTCTGACTCATGAGCCCTGGTGACCCCTGTCCTCAAGCTCTGGTGCGTCCCACCTGTCCCACGCCTGAGGCCCGTCAGGGTCAGGATCAGAGCCCCCACACCCAGAATTCCTCTCCACTGGCCCTGCACTCGTGGAATCACCAATCCCGATGGGCCGGCACAGAGTCCGTGGACCCGTGACTCCCTTCAAAGGGTCCTAGGCCCGGGTCCGAGGGGTGGCTCGTTCCTAAAGACAGAACCGGAACACAAGCCCGCCGGGCCGGGAGCCGGTTGTAGGGCAGACCGAGGAACCGCTGTCGTCCGAAGCCAGAATTGCTACCTTTAATTGGGACAAGGGGGCAGGCCGTTGGATGCACTCCCGGGACCGAGCTGTGGTTGCGGCCTTCGAGTGAATTCCAGTTGTTTGTTCGTAATGAGAACTCTTAATGAGTTCGTAATGAGAACACTTGCTCTGCGCCAGGTGCCGAACTCGCCCGGCTCGAGCGTGACTGTCCCCCGCTTTACAGATGAGGAAACGGCCCCCAGACTCGCCCCAGGGGCAAAGGGTGGACGAGTCAGAGCCCTTATCTGTCACCTGCCCAGGGATGTGGCTTCCAGGCTCCTTCCTGGCATGGGAGGGAAACTCACAGACGGTAAGGAGCCCCTGGGGGACAGCCCCAGGGAAGGTTTCTTTCTGGCACTCTCCACCCACCAGAGAGAAAGGCACTCTCGGGTTTCCCTCCTTCTATCCCTGAATTCACATTGAAGAGGGAGGCTCCGGACCCCTGCGCTTTGCTGTTGAGAATTCTATCCCCGCACCTGCCCCCTCCGGACAGGTTGTGGGGCCGGACAGCCCCGTTCAAACCCTGCTGCGTGGCCTCACAGGTGTCCTCTCCCGGAAGAAAAGGTGAATGTGGCTCCCACCTATTAAACGCTCAGCTCCAAGGAAGGACTTAATGGCTGAATGCACCTGTCCCTGCTGGGTTCCCCGTATCCCGCATCCAGGACCGGGGTGAGGCAGAGAGGAGGCAGGGGTCATCCGGGTGCCTGTGTCTGTGCCTCTGGGCGTTAAAGCCGTCCCGCCTTCACCCCTGCCCGCGCCTATGCCAGGGGCTGAGTCCGACTCCCCAGCAAGATCCCCGCTCCTGGGTGTCCACACCCAACGTGATACCAGAGCTAACCTTGCCTTGCCTTTGAACGGGACAAAGGCGGACAAAGGGGCCATGGTTTCTGGAAACGAGTCCTCTACTGAAAAACAAGACAGCCGGCCGGCTTGGCCCAAAACTTCTCTGACTCTGGTCGTGTCCAATGCGAGCAGAGCTGTTCTGAATGGGCCGTCCCGCCCACCCAGGCTCCGATCTTAGCCTCTTTGTTGTTTTGGCTCCGGGGACTTGGGATCGGTGGGGTGGCCGGGGGAAGGGGGGGGGTGGGGAATTCCTCCTTGAAAATTCCAGTGGAGCCCAGGCCGGCCGAGACCTGGCCTCTGGACGCTGCCGTGCGTTCGTAAGCCACCTCGCCAATGAATTGGGAATTTCCACTTAAAATTCCCGGGGCTCCTGCGTCGCCGGTTTCCACTCCACCCAAATCTCCGATCTCCTGTGCTGGGAAGCTGCCGGGTCTGATGGAGGCATTCTTGCTGTCTCATTCCACCCTCCGGGACCTGCTTCTCTCTGAGACACCCAGCAGAGCTCAGCAGCACCCGTCGTGCCAGAACTTACCTGGTAGCACGGCGGGGTGAGTAAATGCTCTTACAACAGAGGACAAGAAGGTGCGGGTCCTGCCATCCCAAAGGCCTCCAGGGCCCTCACATTCTGGCCCGGAGAACACCTCGGCCAAGTTTCCCATCCCTGCAGTTTCCCAGCAGGGCTGGGGCCGGGGAGGCGGGGGTGGGGGGGGGGGTGCTCCAGGGGAGCATACCTTCTTCCGAAGCCTCACTTGGCCCGTGATGATGGCCACCACGTACATCTTGATGACCAGCAGCGTGCTGCAGAGCAGGAAGGCCGGCAGCGCCTGGCCTCTCACCAATGCCAGGACAGGGGCAGGCATCTCCATGGGCAGGCGGGAGCTCTGGGGCAGGCGGCCGCAGCAGGCGCGTGTGGCTGTGTCTCTACGAGCTGGAGGAGGCGGGGAGAGCCCGCCAGGAGGCCTGTCTGCACACAGCACACGCCCACTCTCAGCGGCCAGATGCTGGGGGAGGCGCAGGGCTGAGCTGTGTCCCCTGTCCAGCCTCCGGCCCCAGACACCCCTCCCCTGGCAAATCCTTAAACGCGTTCTAGTCTGTCTCTTCATCTGCAACATGGGGGCGTCCGGCAGGGCCTGCCTTCTGGGGGAGGGGGGTGTGTGTGTGGGACAAAGGCAGACGCCTGGCGGGACATCCACAGGTGGCCGATAGCTCTGGTGTCTGTCCCCGTCCCCGCGGGTCAGCACAGGTGTTGGGCAGGAGAACTGGGCCATCTGTCCCCACTCTCAGCCTGGACGCTTGAACCACAGTCATACCTACCTTGATGTGACTCTGATTTTTTTTTTTTTTAAGTTTAGTTATTGATTTTGAGAGAGCGAGCGAGCGCTGAGAAGGAGCAGGCTGGAGCAGAGCGAGAGGGAGAGAGAATCCCGATGTGAGCTGTCAGCTCGGGGCCCGACGCGAGCTCCGTCCCATGACCTGAGCTGGCACGGAGAGTCGGACGTCAGCAGAGGCAGGAATCTTTTGCCTTTAGTTTCGCCAACACCGCTCGCTTTGCCCGGGGGTCCCCTGGGGAGGGGGGCAAGAGGGAAACCTCAGTGTCCTGTGCCTTCTCCGCCCTGGCGCCTGCCCCGAAGGGACCGCGGTGTCCGTCTGGGCTGTGCCCCCAAAGCAGCAGAGACCAAGAGGAAAGACTGGCCAGAGGGCACAGACACTGGCCACGTGCTCCGGAGCCCGACTCAGCTGACGTCGGGTCCCAGAGCCAGCCCTTGGCGACTGCAGCCGTGTGGTCTCGGGCGAGCAGGTTCCTTCGCCGAATCCTTGTCTTCAACGAAAGGGAGTCGTGTCTAATTATTAAACACCGGGCACCTAGGAAGCCCTGATCTGTATGAGCTTCTGAGCCTCAGTTTCCTCCTCCTCCAAATGGGGGTAACGCTTGGCTTGCCAGGAGGGAGGCTCTTGGAAGCACCCCGTGCTTGCTGCTGGAGCAGGGAGTGGGTAGGGGGTGGGGGTCGATCGCTTGTCCATTTGCTGTGCGCCGTGCTTGGAAGCCGACACCCGTGTTTCTGGGATATGGGGCTGCCAGCCGGGGTCGTCCCAGACCCACACGATACATGGCAAGTCACAATCAGGGACGGGACAGAGGACGCAGGGGACGTCCTGCATTGTACGTTCTCTCTGCCTGGGTGTTTGAGGGAGCGCGCTGGGCCCTGCTTGGGCTTCTGAAACGAGACAGAAACCTCACCAGCAGAGGCTAGAGAAACCAGCGCGGGCAAAGGGCGGATTGTTACCCATCAGTCACCTGGAGCGGAAAATAAGAGGGACTTCGTGGGGAAGCCCTGCGGGCTGATGACTTCACGGTAGGAATCTTTTCCTCCACGTCTGCGGGAACGAACCAGCCAAGCCAGGGCCTGGCAGACAGACGGGACGAGGTCTCCTCTGATTTCCGGCCAAGAATTTCCCTAAAGCCTCCCTCCGCCTGGGGAAGCTGCGGTTTTGTTCTTGGTGGTGGTGGTGAGGGTGGTGACGCTTCTCTCGGAGCTCAGGTTCTTTGCCTGCAAAAGACGTGCCCCTGCCTCGCGGGAGGTGGGGGGGACTACAGCAGCGCCTGCCTGAAAATGAAGGCAAGACGAAACCCCCGGGGGGGGGGGTGTCCCCCAGGAGGAGGCGTCCTGGGGGTCAGAAATGTGTTTACATCACGGCTGGGTGGTGGTTACACCGGTGAATCTAGATGTAAAAACTCCCTGAGATGTATCTTAAGTGGTGACTTTGCTGGGTTAAACACACACACACACACACACACACACACACACACACGCAAGAATTCTCTGGTCACGGTGAGCAAAGAGGGGCTGCTTTGTCCAAGCCCCCATGTGGCTTCTTCCAGCTGGCCCTCCTCGGCATTTCCTGAGGATCAGAGACCCAGCTCTTGGGCCGGTTCATTGTCTGTGACTTCAGAGGAGCTTAAGAGAGAGGAGGAAGCAGCCCCACCCCTGCGGCTGGGTTCCTGACCTCGGTGAGAGGCGCCGGGACGTTCTCCAGCCAGGGGATGGAAGAGAAAGAACCGTGGCTCGAGCGACCGGAGGCAGATTTGTATTGCGCCCCAGTCGTCCCGGCTGGCATCGGCCACGTCTCCCCACCCTTGAGAAGGGGTGCCGTGCGAACCCACGGATTAGCCGGCGCTTTCCCATGGCGCTGCGTGCGGGCCCCGCTGGGGCAGAAGCTTCCCGCTCCGCTCCCCTCCCCCCTGCTCCAGGTGGGACCCCTGAACTCCTCGCAGAGTGAACAAGGCCATGAAGGGCTGTCGAACCACCGCGTCCTCCTAACTAACCCTGGGAAAGCACAGCTTTCCTTTCAGGGACCGTAGGGGCAGCCAATCCCAGTACTCCCTTTCTTGGGAATGGGGGTGGGCCACGTGACCCAGGGAAGGCAATCCCAATGGTCCCGGCAGCTGGCAGAGCCAATCAGAGGCTTCCCTGGGAGTTTATATTGTGACCTCCCCCTCCGGAGACCCCCCCCCCCCCGTTGGCTCTAGGGCTGAGGCTTGGGGCCTCAGCGGCCTGAAGCTGCGTGGAACTATCCCCCCCGCCTTCCCCACGTGGAGGGGGCCTGTATTCTGGGGGCAACAAGGCCCCAACCTCTGACTCACCCGGGCCTGGGAGTCTTAACAGTTTCCTTCTTCGCTTAAACAAAACATCAGTCAAAATCACGTTTGTCTTTGGCTCCAAACTGCGGTGGCCCCCGTCTTGCTCAGAGTAAAAGCCAAAGTTTGGACCGTGGCCCACGGCCCCGTCCCATCTGGTCTCCATCCGGTTCTCTCTGGATTCCTCCCCCGCTCGCTCCGTCAGCCTAGCCACTCTGTCCTTGCTCCCGGCCTTCACTCTGGTGGCGGCCTCTGCCTGGAAGTCTCTTCCCCTGGACATGGGCTGTGTTGACACTTCACCTTCAAGTCTTTGCTCAGGTGTCGCCTCCTCCACCCCCACTCCCCACCCCGCTCCCAACACCGCATTAATCCGCTGCGCAGCCCCCCCCCCCCCCCCAGCCATTTCTGATGTCATTTTGCTGCCTGTGCTTTCTCTGTTCTTTCCACGGCCCATTTCATTCAATGACACGCCATGCAATTTATTTCCTGTCCTTACTGTCTAACACCCGGATTCCTGGGGGGAAGGGGGGGGGGGTCTCAGTCCTGTTTGCTGATGAGCCACAAGCACCGGTCCCGTGCCTGACATACAGACCCAACTGTAATTCACTGAATTGATTTAAGCTCACTTGATTGGGATTTCTTTCTTTATAACCAAAGGAGTCTAGACCCGGATAACTGAAGAGCTCCAGAGTTTGGTTCAGGGTCCTGACTCCTGCCCGCCTACTTCCTGGAATGCCCTGGGGGGAGCCTGGCTGCCTCTCCTGACAGGCACAGAGCCAGGGAAGAAGCCTAGGTCAGCAGCTGACGTTTACTCATAAGGATAAATGGGGACGATCAGGCTGCTTCCTGGGCTCTCAAGGCCAGCCTGGCCCCTCAGCCCATTCCTGAGATAGCCAAGATGGCCTTGAAGGATGATGCCATTCTGCTTAAGGACCACAGTCAGATAGGGCGGCGGCCAGAGGATCAATCACTGGGCAATGCTCTCAGACCCAACCTTGGCCTAATCACAGATGCCATCGTATTTAACCCTCCTGAGGGAGATAGGACTATTAGACCCATTTTAGAGATGTGGGGCCTGAGGCCCAGATTGGCGGTTATACTCACCCCGGGTCTCACAGCTGGGCTTGGATCCAGGGGGATGTTCTTGCCACCGACGCTTTGCTGTTCTGGCTGCGGGGCTGTGGGCTGTGGCCCAGGGGAACCGGTCAGCACCTTAAGAGGCAGCGATCTGTAATGCGTAAGGGAAGGTTCCTCTCCTCTCCGGAGGCTTCCCCAAGTCAGGAACCTCCCGGGGGGGCTCTTCCCCTCTTGGGAGTGAGGATGAAAGCAAGGTTGCTCAGCTGTAAAGCCCGGCGGCTTCACCCACACAGTGGAGTATTGTTCAGCCTTAAGACGGACGAACTTACTAACACCTGCTACAAGGTGGATGAACCCGGAAGGCATCGTGCCAAGAGCCAGAAACACGAAAGACTGCATATCATATGATTCTGTTTATAAGAAATGTCCAGAATGGGCAAATCCCTAGAGACAGAAAGCGGATCGGTGGCTGCCAGGGTGTAGACGGAGGCCGAATAGGAACGACCATTTAACGCGCACCGGGCTTTCTTCTGGAAGGGCGGGAAAGTTCTAGAGACGATGATGATGGCTGCACTACAGCGTGAACCTACTTAGTGCCACTGACCTGTACATTTCAAGATGGTTACTTTTTTTTTTTTTTTTTTTTTTTTTTTTTTTTTAGTATTTATTTTTTTTTTGAGAGAAAGACAGGGCTCAAGCAGGGGAGGGGCGGAGAAAGGTGGGGAGAGAATCCCAAGCAGGGTCCAGGCTCAGCGCGGAGCCCCACCGCGGGGCTCCATCCCACGACCCTGGGATCATGACGGGAGCCGAAATCAAGAGTCAACCGACCCCGCCAGACAGGCGTCCCCCACAGTGATTCATTGTACGTTGGAAAGAAAAAGGGGAAAGGAAAACCTGGGCTGCTGGCTTCTCCGCGGCTGTACACACGGCACCCGGTGTGGCGTCTGCACAGAGCTGGGCTTCGCAGGTATTTGTCGGGAGACGGGCCACCTGAACGTGTGCCTGACACACTGCACGTTCCCGGGCCGTCCCGTTCTCCTGTCGCCGCAGAGAGGAGCACACGTGGGGCCCTTCACACTCCGACCAAGCGCCGCCCTTGATGGAGCCCATCTGTTGGCCCCTGACCGCAGGCCTCAGATCCGGTTACGGATGCGCAGAGCTGCGGTCAGGCAGGAGCATTTCCTGATGCTTTGGGGGCGGGGGCGGGGGGGGGGGGGGACGGCACAGGCAGGAGCATTTCCTGGATGCTTTGTGGGGGGAGGACGGCACACAGCTGACAGGAGAGGCGGATGGGGGAGGCGGGAGGGGAGGAAATGTTCGTCTCAGCACGAATCCCTGCCAAGACCTTTGCAGAGAAGGGGCAGTCCTCCGGGCAGAGGCTCCGGGATCAGGCCGCAGCCAAGACCCTCCCGTGCCCAGGCTGGGGACGCGTCCAGCCAGCGCCCACGCACGCGCACCGCCCCCGGATGCTGTCTCCCCGGGGGCATTTCCCGTGTCCGGCCCTCGGACGCATCAGGAAGCCTTTTCCTAGGAGGCCCTGGAAGGGAGTTTTGCATTCCTGGGATCCCAGTTCAGCCAGCGATGGCTCAGGGGACAGCGGGCCGGGGCTTTCAAACACAGCGATGATGGGAACCCTCCGGCTTTCCGGGGGCCCCCGGGACCCCGAACTTCCTCAGTTTCACAAGAAGTGCCACCGGGTTTCCCCCGGGGCCTTTGTCACAAGGACAACACTATTTTATGACGGCAGGTTTTGATTTTTTTTTACTTACGATGATTATTTATTTTTTAGAGAGGCGGGGGCGGGGGCAGAGAGAGAGAGAAAGAGAGAGAGAGAGAGGGAGACACAGCATCCGGCGGCAGGCTCCAGGCTCCAAGCCGTCAGCACAGAGCCCGGCCCGGGGGCTCGAACCCCTGACCGTGAGATCCTGACCTGAGCCGAAGTCGGACGCTTCACCGCCTGAGCCACCCAGGCGCCCCCTATAACCGTGGGCTTTTAAACGAATCGTCCAAATATGACAGAAGCGGACATCGTTAAGGGGGCAGAGCGCGTGCTCCCTCCTTCAGCTCTGACGCGAGGTCATGTCTGCAACCTCCTTGATGGCCCCTCTCAACTGGAACCCTGCCAGTCTGGGGGGACTCCCTACTTTCCAATAATAATAATAATAATAATAATAATAATAAAACAGCAACCAGAAAACAGCAGCTGTTGTCAAGGAGGTAGGCACCATTTCCGTGATTCATGCATCCACCTGCCTTGTCTTATCTTTCGCGCTGTCACCCTGGATGATAGAGCCTGATCAGCCAGCGTTCTCGGTGGAAAAACGGGCTCAGGGCTATGAATGACTTTGCCCTAAGATCACGGATCTGGGCAGAGGTGAAGCTATCGGCAGCCAGAGCCTGCTTTCTTCACCAGCAACCCCCCCCACCCCACCCCCGCAGGCAGAGCCGAGGTTTGAAGGCAAGCCAGCTGTTCCATTCTTGCACAACTCTCGTTCAGATCTCCTTCCTTGTGCTGAGCCGAACTGCCCCTTCGGGGCCGCAGGGCACACGCATGCTCCCTTCTCCTCGCCACAGGCCTTGGGAATTGGAGGACACCACCAGGTCAGCCCTAAATCTCCTCTTGCAGGCAAAACAAACGCGGCCCCAGTCGGCTGGCTCATCCTCGGACGCCGTGTTTTCCCAGCCGCCGCGACCTAGTTTGTAAAGGTCCCTCGGAGACCAGAGGGGGACCGCCACCCCTCGCTGGAGACCCCTCACTGCTGCAAGCACAGGACGAGTTGTGACTCCAAGGAGATCTGGCCACAGGAATCAGTGGGGCCCCGCGCAAAATGAAAACGCAAAGTCCCTTTTCAAACGTTGTCGGGAGTTTCAGGCGGCTGACAGTGGACTGGTGAGTCGGCCCCACGGGACCCCGTGTGGCTGCATGAACTGGCCCTGATTCTGTGCTCAGGGTCATTCAACATGAGCTGAGTAAGGAAGTCAGGTCCGAATCAAAGCCAGAGAAAGGATAACACGAGAGCTCGATAGAACATTTCATCACCTGTGCCCAATGTAAACGATGCCAACGTTCTATTATAAATAACAACATGAACAACATTTTATCATAAATAACGACACGAACAACCACAACACTTGCATAGGGGTGCCCGGCTGGCTCAGCCGGTAGAGCGTGCGGCTCTTGATCTTGGGGCCACGAGTTCGAGCCCCACGCTGGGCGGAGAGATTACTTCAAAAGAAAAGAAAAAAGAAAACATTGTACAGTGTTCACGATGTGCCTGGGGGAATGTTAACCTGATCTTCGACATCCTGTTGAGGTAGGTACTACGACTATTCCCACTCGACAGATGAGAAAACTCAGACACAGAGCAGTTGAGTAACTCACTCAGTTACGGAACTGACAAGTGGTCTCGTCACAGCATTTTGGAGGAAGCACTCGTAACGACACCACCTCCAGTTTCCAGAGAAGGTTCCTGAAGCGCCTGGGAGGGAGCAACCATAGCAAAGAGATCGCGACTGGAGGGCTCAAACCCAGGATCACACGGCCACAGAGCCCACGCCCTTTGCAGTTCAACCTCTACCCTTCAGTAGCCCACATAACAGGTCTGTAGTGTGTTGAATAGTGTCCTCTGAAAAAAAAAAATATATATATGTCTGAGTCCTAACCTACAGTATT
This sequence comes from Panthera leo, assembly GCF_018350215.1. Lineage (NCBI taxonomy): Eukaryota > Metazoa > Chordata > Mammalia > Carnivora > Felidae > Panthera > Panthera leo. The sequence goes on from NC_056691.1 coordinate 87,691,073, forward strand.
TGTGAATGTGATCTTAGGAGAGACGTATATACACGGAGCTCAGTCTGAGTCCAATGACCCGTGTCCCTGTAAAGGAAAGCGGAGGGAGATTCAGACACACGGAGGAAAAGGCCAGGTGAAGCGGGAGGCAGAGATTGGAGCGATGTGGCCACAAGCCGGGGGAGGCGGAGGCTTGCCGGAAGCCACCAGAAGACAGCCACGAGATGCGTTTCCCCCTCAGAGCCTCCAGAAGGAACCAACCCAGTCAACGCCTTGACTTCAGATCTCCGGTGTCCAGGACTAGGAGAGGATCCTTTTCTGTTGCTTTAAGCCGAACAGTCTGTGGTCATTAGGTATTACAGCTCTACATCACTCATACAGTGCCTTCTTGTGTTTTTATTTGATTGATTTTATGTTTATTTCTGAGAGAGAGAGCGTGTGCGCGGGGGAGAGAGGGGGGCAGAGGGAAAGAGAGAATCTCAAGCAGGCTTCCAACGCGGGGCTCGATCCCACGGCCCTGGGATCGTCACCTGAGCTGAAATCAAGATCGGACGCTCAACTGACTGAGCCACCCGGGCGCCCCGCCTTCTTGTGTTTTCAGAGGTGCTCGTGTGTCTACAGAACAAGCGTACGTAGCTCTGGTTGGATCTCCAGAGAGCGCTGTCCAGCAGAAACCTAACACACACGCCAAGTGCAAGCCACACGTGGAACTTGACATTTGCGACTCACCGTGTCGGGGCGCCTGGGCGGCTCAGCCTGTTAAGCGTCCGACTTTGGCTCGGGTTGTGATCGCCCGGTCCGTGAGTTCGAGCCCCGCATTGCGCGAGCTCAAGTCCCACTTCGGGCGAGCTCGAGCCCCAACTCTGGGCTCCGCACTCTGCACTCTGTCTCCCTCTGACCCTCGCTCACGCGTGCTCTCTCTCTCTAAAATAAAAAAAAAATTTTTTTTCTTGTAGCCATGTTAAAAAAAAAATGTATCAGGTGGAATTAATTTCTATAATCGTATGAGTTCCCTGTGGCCACTGTAACAAATTACCCGGAACTTGGTGACTTAGAAGAGTAGGAATTTAGTCTTTCACGATTCTGGAGGCCAGAAGTCTGACGCCAAGGCGTTGGCAGGGTTTTGCTCCCTGCCACAGCGTCCAGGAGAATCTGTCCCTTGCCTCTTCTGGCTCCTGGTGATGCTGGGATTCCTTGGCTTGTGGCCACCTCTCTCCAGCCTGCTGTCTCCTCTTCTCCACGTGTCTGTGTAACTCTCCCTCCGTCTCTCACTGATCAAGATACGTGTGACCGCATTCGGGGTTTACCTGGGTAATCCCAGGGTAATCTCCCCATCTCGAGATCTTTAACTGTGTCACAATCGCAAAGAAGGACCCCTTTTCCCAAAAGGCAACACGGGTTCCAGGAATAGGAACTGATATCTTTGGAATATTATGCAGCATATTATAATAATGTATTTGATTTAACCTAATATATCCGGGTGCCTGGGCGGCTCAGTCAATTAAGAACCTGACTGATTTCGGCTCAGGTCATCATCCACAGTTGGTGAGCCTGAGCCCCGAGTCAGGCTCTCTGCCCTGACACTGTGGGGCCTACTTGGGATTCTCTCTCTCTGCCCTTCCCTGCTTGTGTGCTCTTTCTCTCTCTCTCTCTCAAAATAAATAAATAAACTTTAAAAAAGAATATTTTAACTTAATGTATCAAAAACATTATCACTTGGGGCGCCTGGGTGGCTCAGTCGGTTAAGCGGCCGACTTCGGCTCGTGTCACGATCTCGCGGTCCGTGAGTTCGAGCCCCGTGTCGGGCTCTGTGCTGACAGCTCAGAGCCTGGAGCCTGCTTCAGATTCTGTGTCTCCCTCTCTCTCTCTGACCCTCCCCTGTTCATGCTCTGTCTCTCCCTGTGTCAAAAATAAATAAAACGTTAAAAAAAATTAAAAAAAAAAACATTATCACTTTCGGGGTGCCCGGGTGGCTCATTCGGTTAAGCAGCCAGCTCCGGCTCAGGTCATGATCTCACAGCTCATGGGTTTGAGCCCCGTGTCGGGCTCTGTGCTGACACTTCTCTCTCTGCCCCTCCCCTGCTCATGCTCTGTCTCTCTCTCTCTCTCAAAACTAAATAAACATTCTAAAAGGTAATAATATTTAATAATTACGGTAATGATTTAAAAATATTATTACCTTTTAGAATGTTTATTTAGTTTTGACAGAGAGAGAGACAGAGCGTGAGCAGGGGAGGGGCAGAGAGCAAGGGAGACACAGAATCTGAAGCAGGCTCCGGGTTCTGAGCCGTCAGCACAGAGCCCGACGCGGGGCTCGAACCCACGAGCTGTGGGATCATGACCTGAGCTGAAGTTGGACGCTCAACTGACTGAGCCACCCGGGCACTCCCCAAAATATGATCACTTTAACGTGCAGTTAGTATTTGTAAATTATTAGTGAGGTGTTTTACTTGTTCTCATGTGAAGTCTTTAAAAACCAGTGTGAACTTCACGGTCATGAGACATCTCAGCTTGGACTCACCACGTTTTGGGAGATCAAAGGCCACATCTGGCCACTCTACATAAAGAGATGGGCTACTGTCACTGACCTCTCACTGTGCCGCAGAGTGGTCTAGGATCTTCTGGTTCTTTGATTGCTTTAAGACACGGCACAAAGGTCACAGGTGCACTGAGAATCTCAGATGAGGTGTCGGCCTTTCTGTTCCGGTCTCAAGATCTGTGATTCAAAACGTCAACGCTGTCCTTGAGGTATGTGCCCAAATCGTGGGCCGATTTCAAGCAAGCTGGACTTGAAGGTCAAGTCTGCAGAGCCCGATTTATTGCTGAAAGAGCAGTCAAGCTCCTCCTCCCACCTGTGATAACGATGCCAACCTCGGGGTTGAGTCTTTGCAGCTTGAAAACCGCTGATTTTCTGCGGCCACCTCATATGTTAAATCTGCTTCTCTCCCTTTTGGAGAAGGGGACACTGAGGCCCGGATTGACCAAGTAGCCTGTCCGCCGTGGCTCAGCGGTTGAGGAGCAGGACGGAAACCCAAGCCCCGAACCACTGCCTCCTATCCGAGCGCCATACTTCCCCTCTCTGGGCCTCGCTTTCTCCATCTCTAAAACGGGTGTGATAATACACCTTCCATGGAGGATTACTGAGATAACCCAGGTGACACGTGACATTGTGCCTCGTGTTAATCGCCAGCGGTCACCGCGGCTGGTGTGTTAACCGCTGAGCTTCAACCAGGCCTGAGTCATCCCCGAGGCAGCGCCCGGGGGGCTGGACAGATACGGAGTGTGACGGTCCGGCCCTACCCCCCGCCCCGTGAATCATCAGTCCAGGGCCGGTAGAGACGGGCAAAGAACTAATTACATCACAACAAGATAAGAACCCGTAGCGGTGGGTGCGTGTATCAGGGGAGAAGTGGGGGGGGGGGGGGGGCCGGGGAGAAAGTGGTGCTTGTGCTGGGTCCTCCGGGAACCTGATTAGCTGGTTGGAAGCCAGAGGGTGTAGCGCACAAGGCCTAGAACGGGAGCCCTGCCCGAGCCCCTGTAAGGGGTCCCCCCTCTTCCGGAACACAAACACGGGCAGACGCAGCCCCGGGCAATTCCGGGCTCTGATTGGACAGTGGAGAGCGCCTGAGCACAGGGCGGCCAATGGGAGGCTGGCCAACAGCCAATGAGCGCAGAGCGCGCTGAGCAGGTGCCTCGCAGGTGTGAACGGAGAATAGCCAGCGGGGGACGGAAAGGTGGACCTGGGCGCCGGAGGAGGCTGAGCTCAGCGGCCCCGGGGTGGGGTGGGGTGGCTGTGAGTGGCCTGGGGAGAACCTCCGCGAATCCGAATCCGCTCCTGGTCGGCCCCGGGGGTCGTCACCTGCGTCCCCGCGCCCCTTGTACCGCGAACGTCCTCACCAGGAGCCCCTCGATCCCGGAACCCCCAAAGCAGCCCCGGCCTCGAGACGACGCAAGGAACCAGTTACCATTAACCGGGGGCTGGTCAGCGCAGGTCTGTCACCTGTTCTACGGGGCGCTGGGGTCCCCACCGGAAGCCGAGGCCCCCACCCAAGGCCGCTTTGGACCTCGCCTGTTTTCTGGGTCCTGTAGGGTAAGACGACGTTTTCTGCGCAAGCCTCTCATTGCTTCCCTGTCCAGCTCCCCACCCCGCCCCACCCCACCCCCGCCCCACCCCTAACTCCACCACCATGAAGGCCTCCCTGCTGTCACCTTGTCCCGAGAGCCAAGTCGTCCCCCTCCTGGAGGAGCACAGCACTCGGAATTGTTCTGAACTTGGAGTCTGGAAAGGCCCAGATGTGTCCCTTGCTGTCCCCACTACCCCCAGCACAAGCTGCAGCCAGGAACCCAGGTGATCAGGTTTGATTCTCCTGTCTTATCCTGGGGGCAGCAGTCTGTGGCCTCTGAGTTACACATTATCTTGGAGGGAAAAAAAAAAAAAAATGCTTCTTCCTCCTGGCTGGATGCCAGATCTATACCCAGGTTTCAGTCATCCCCCCAGCTCTGCATAGACTGAGCCACACACCTAAGCCTGTGCAAACGGGGGGGAGGGGGGGAACTCATGACCAGAATACCAGGGTCTGTTGTCGTGGGAACCAGGGACACGTGAGGCCCCAGCACAGCCCCTGCTGAAGCTTAGAGGATTAAAGTGGGGGACCGGAGTGCCCCTCAGAGGCGCTCTTCTGGCCCGTTCATCCACTGACCCCCGAAGCCTGAGTGTGCCAGACACATTGCTGGTGTCGGAGACACGGGGCTCACGTCAGAGGCGCCCTGGCCTTGGGAGTGGTTTGGAGCTGTCTCCGGGGCCAACTCTCCACCCCGTGACCTCTTGCCAACCCAGACCTGGAGTTCTGCTGAGACAACCTCAGCCCTCCCTCTTGTCTCTTACCCTGTCCCCAGGCGCGCCTCTGCCTGAGCTCATCGGTGATGACTTCAGAAATGTCACACCCAAGGCCTTGGCCAGCTTGAGATCTGAGGGGCTTCGGGCTCTTGCCGTCCCCTCCCTGTCTCTCTAGCATGACTCAGGCAGGGACAGGACCCAGGCTGTGGTAAGGCTCTCCATTTTTATGCAATCGCTTTCTTCACTCAAACCACAGGCCCTGCCGGGTCACACACACCCCCCCTCCCCCCTGCTTCGCCCGCCTTCCCCTGCCTCTCAGCCTTCTGACGCCAGGGTTCAGATGCCAAGCAGATAGAGACCCTCATCTCTGCTGAGGTCAAGGCCAGTCTTCTCTTCCGTCATGTCCCCAGCTGCTCAGGGTCGGGGAGCGGTGCCCAAGGATAGGGGACCGGTGGGGGGCCGGTGCTGTTGCCCAGATGAGAGGTGACGGGGCCTGAGGAAAGCCAGAACACAGAACTGGTGAGCCTCCGGGACAAAGCTGGCTGTCAGGAGGAAGCAGGAAGACAGAATGCCAGTAGTGGTCCGAACGGTGCTTACCTCTGCGCAGAGGAGCGGTGTGGACTGGGATAGGACACGAGGGAACTTCTTGGGTGCTGAGAGATGTCTGTCTCCCTCTGGGCGGGTTTCATTAAAAAAAGGAAATAAAATCCCAATGCCCAGATCTGACTCGAATAGCTCAGTAGGCAGGGATGCCACTGACTGTGATGGGAAGCCCGGAGGAAACACGAACTTGAAAGAAAAACATCAAGCATTCCACTTTGTGTTGAACCGACTGCTGGACATCTAAATCGTTCCCAGTGCATTCCCCAGGGTAAACAATGCCAGGAGGCCACTTGTGCACGTTCAGATGAGTTCCTACAAGTAGTGTTTCTGGATCAGAGCGTGTCCTTAAGACTCTGGATCCCCACTGGCAACGAGGTTTCCCCAGCGTGTGTTCCTAACAGCATTCGTTCATCTGGCCATCCGTTCCTTCCCCGGGGGCCAGCTCTGTGCCAGGCCCTGTCCGGCGTCCTAGAGATGTGACGGCAAACAAGACGGGGAGATTGCTGTCACCCGCTCCCTGGAACTCCCAGTGTGGGATGGAGATCAGGGTAGGAAGAGGGACCCTCTTGTTCAGAGGGATCCATTCAACCCTGAAGGGGTGCACACACCGAAAATGCTTGCCCACAACGTGGGCCCGAAACCAGTGATCAGCTGTTCGTAGTGGCTTTTCTTCTATAGACAGGGAAAGATATCTTGGCGAGCCACAGCTGAAGGAGCTGGGAGCAGGGGGGAGGTGGGGAGAGATGGCCAGAGCACTGCAGGAAAGAGCCTAGAACATGCAAAGGCCCTGCAAAAGATCATCTGATGGCTGTGGGCGAAGGGCTTGCAGGGATGGGGGCGGGGAGAGGAGTCAAAAGCCTGCTGAATAAGTTAGATGCTATCTTGTCCATCGAATTTGCATTTAGGTCCTCCAGACTCGCCACGAACGGCAGCTTATGCACAGAAGAAGTATGGTTTTTAGTCAACCAGATGGATGTGATCTGTGACAATCTATGACAGAGGTTCACGATCAGGGCATGGAGAGGGGGGCCGAGATACATGGTCACGGTTTTGAAAAAGTCCCAGAACAATGGCTAGCGTATCAATCCCTTTTTCGCACAATCGGAAGCACAGGAACGGCCCAACATTTGTATCAGCAGAGAAAAGGTTCCGGAAGGAGGAGCAGCCAGCCAACAAGTGTTCATCTCTGCGGAGAAGGACCAGAAGGGTGACCTTCTCTCCTTAACTGGACACTCCTGTGTGGTGGGAGCCTTGTCATCCCAGGTTCATAGTTCATGCCATCCAGCCTCGTTTTAACTTCCAGTTTAGAGGAGGTAGGGGGCGGGAGCCATGAGCTGGGTCACACCAGGAGGCAGTAAGAGAAAAAGCTAGGGGGTGGGGCTTTCCCTGGAGCGTTTGGCCCCTTCCCGCCGGCCGGTCACTGGCGCAAAAAGGGGCACACTAGCTTACAATGAGAATACTGCATGGCCCAGCTTGAATGCCAGTATGCACAAACCAGCTACAAAAAAACACTGTGGGGGGCGCCTGGGTGGCTCAGTCGGTTAAGCGTCCGACTTCGGCTCAGGTCACGATCTCTCGGTGCGTGAGTTCAAGCCCCGCGTCGGGCTCTGTGCTGACAGCTAGGAGCCCGGAGCCTGCTTCGGATTCTGTGTCTCCCTCTCTCTCTCTGCCCCTCCCCAACTCACGCTCTCTCTCTCTCTCTCTCTGTCTCAAAAAATAAATAAATGTTACAAAAATTTTTTTTTCAAAAGGGAAACACTGTGGGGTTACGGGGAAATCATAAAAAAAAATTAATGTTTTTTTTATTTTTGAGAGAGAGAGAGCATTAACAGGGGAGGGGCAGAGAGAGAGGGAGACACAGAATCCGAAGCAGGCTCTGGGCTCTGAGCTGTCAGCGCAGAGCCCAGCACAGAGCCCCAGGTGCGGGGCTTGAACTCACAAACGTGAGATCATGACCTGAGCCGAAGCCAGACGCTTAATCAACTGAGCCACCCAGGGGCCCTTGGGAAATCTTAATAAAATCTCATTTTAGGTAAGATGAGAACTGTCTGAAATGAAAACATGGAAGTCACTGACAGATTAAAGCAGGTCATGAAAGAGTGTATTTTGTTCGGTTCCCAAAATGAAATCACATCAGAATCATTAAATCGGCCCCTCCTAAGAACAATCGACCTTCTGTAAAGCCACAGCGTCTCCTCAGCCGGTGATCTGGTCGTCTGAGGTCTCAGTCCAAAAAACAAAGCCCTAGCCTAGGAAAGCACCTGCCTGGTGAAAGATCTAGAAGCATCTAGTATTGGAACAGCCGTGATGTCTGGGTGGCGGGCATATGATATATTTGCTAATTTTTGCTTCTTTGTATTTTCTAATTTTCTTCACACACATGTCCTATTTCTGTGATTAAAAAGTATTTTAGTTTATTTTTTATTTGTGAGAGGGAGAGAGAAAGCATGAGCAGGGGAGGATCTGAGAGAGAGAGAGAGAGAGAGACAGAGGGGGGGGGAATCCTAGGCACCGTCAGCAAGGAACCAGAAGCCGGGCTGAACTCAGGAACCATAAGATCATGACCTGAGCGGAAACCGAGAGTGGTTAGCTTCACCAGTTGGGCCACCCAGGCGCCCCTGAAAAAATATTTTAAAATATACACACACATTATGGGTGCTTTTTATTTTATTTTTTTAAGTTGTCAAGTCAAGGGAAGTGATGAGTGGCGGCCTAAGGTTCCCCGCCTCCGCTGTTAGACCCTTTTTCCGTTGTTGTTCGGGGTCTTTCAAAACCTAGGTGAGGTCTGAGATGCACCCCCCTTCCCCAGAGAACTGCAAGGACGCCAGGGCCCGAGCCCTGCGCCCCGGCACCGAGCGCCCTGGGGCCCTGCGCCTTGACTTCTCCCCAACCGTGCCGTCCAGCTGTGCGTGGCCTTTGCGCTCAGCTCTGGTGTCCCACTTCCGTTCCCCCTGCGACCCCCCCCAGACTCAGACCCTAGCCTGATCCCATGGGTCACAAAAGCAAGCATTGGGGTTCAACACCCATGAGCCGGGCGCTTCCCACCGCAGGGAGGGAGAAGTCAGAGCGCGGTGCAGAACCCAGCGGCCACGGGACTGCGCCCCAGATGGGAAGGAGCCGCGGGGTCAGCAAAGCAGGCGGTGGATAGAACCTAAGCTTCAGCAGCGTCTCGGGGCCCAGAGTTCACCAGGCAGGGTTCACATCCCGCCTCAAGCTGGGGGACTTCAGGCAAGCTTTGCGGGTTTTCCCTCATCTATCCCACCCCGGGGGGATCGCGGCTCAGTTCTCTCACAAGGATTCTGCCTACAAATGTGGGCAGCAACCCCCACCCAGGCTGTTCCGAGGGTTCCTTGAGATGCCCCCTGCGCAGTCCTTCCCTGGGGCGCCTTGGTTCCCTTCAAGGTCTCCCCCAGGCTAGCAATTGTCATCAATTTTCGTTCGATTTCAAATCTGGCTTCTCCTGACAACCAAATGCAAGGCTGAATCTTTGATCAGATCTTGGGCTAAAACAAACAAACCAACCTCTAAAGGATAGTATCGGGGTCATTGGGGGAACTTGAATGGGGACTGTATAATCGATAATATTACTATACTGAAGGTAAGTTGCGTAGGATGGCCTTCCGGGAGTTGTCCTTAACTTTAGGAAACACATGATGGAGGGCTTAGGGTTGAAGTGTCATGATGTCTGCAAAGGGCTTTCAAACGGGTCAGCAGAAGGAATAAAGAGGTGACCAGATGGGAGTGCGTTCACATTGGGTGGGTCCCCGTGAAGGGCGTACGAATGTTCACCGTAGTCTTGTACTTTTCTGGAGGTTCAATTCCCCCCCCCCCAAATAAAATGCTATCAGTTTTCTAATAAGGAGCCTCCTGCTTTCTTGTTGCATCAGGAACAGGGGTGGAAACTTTTCTCCCCCTTCTCTCTCTCTTTCCCCTGTATCACCCTCAGGACCCCCAGCTGGGCTAGCCTGGAAACCCCGCCATTTTTGTTTATGCTGTTTCCAGGGAGAAACAGCATAGGCTGTTTCTATGCTACAAGCCTACTTCCAGAACCATCCTCGCTGGGCGGGCACAGCCTGGATGTTGGTTCAGGATCGTGTCCCTTTGGCCGCTGCTGGCCACCATCCCCCACCCTCCATCAGGAGACCCTCTGAGCAGGGTCCCCACGCCAAAGGCCCACATTCTTTGAGCAGCACGAGAAATAACTCCACCTAATTTAGGCTGGTCTCACCGAGCCAGCCTCGCTTGGTCCAGAATTCATCCCTGCTTCTGTAGACGGTAGGGTGGTCAAGGTGCGTTCTGAGAGTCTGTGAAAATTATAGGGCTTTTCTCATAAAAATCACACTCATTTATTCTGCACGTCGGGTCAAGAAGCTGACTGAATGTGTGGAGTCCACTCGCTGGCCCTACGTTAGAATTTTATGGACCAGACGGAAATGGGACACAACCAGGACACCTGAGTGGCTCGACTGGTTAAGCATCTGACTCTCGGTTTCGGCTCAGGTCACAATCCCAGGCTCTGACCTCAGAGCCTGCTTGGGATTCTCTCTCTCCCCCCCCCCCCCCCGCTCTGTCCCTCTCCCCTGCTCCCTCGTTTTCTCTCTTAAAAAGAAAAAATAGGGGCACCTGGGTGGTTCAGTCGGTTAAGTGTCCGACTTCGGTTCGGGTCATGATCTCACGGTTCGTGGGTTCGAGCCCCGCATCGGGCTCTGTGCTGATGGCTCGAAGCCTGGAGCCTGCTTCGGATCCTGTGTCTCCCTCTCTCTCTGCCCCTCCCCTGCTCCTGCTCTGTCTCTTAAGAATAAATAAACGTTAAAAAAAAAAAAGAAAAAGAAAAGAGAAAAGAAATAACAATAAAAAAAGCAATGGGACACGGCCTAAGTGTCCATCAACTGGTAAGTGGGTGGCCAGAATGTGGTATGTCCTTATAATGGAATACTATTCAGCAATAAAGGGGAACCGCCTACAGATACGTGCTACGACACGGATGACCCTTCAAAATATGACACCCAGGAAAAGAAGCCGGACACAAGAGACCATGGGTTATCGGCCTATGTATGTGAAATATCCAGAAAAGGCAGAGCTATAAAGACAGAAGGTACATTCGTGGTTCCCCGGGGTGGGGACGGGAGAGAACGGTAAACGTGCGTGAGGGAGCACGCTGGGGAGACGAGATGGTTTCAGGCTGGTCTGTGGGGATGGTTGTTGCGTAACTTGGTACGTTTCCTAAAAATCGCAACGCCGCACACGTGAAAAGCGTGAACCACGCGGTAGGCAAACAAGCCTCGATGATGCAATTTTAAAATGTTACTGGGCTCGCACGTATTGACTAATAGTGTTTGGGTTGGGTTTGCTCTGCTTTGTTTTGTGTCAGAGAACCTTCTTTTTGACAGGCTTGCCCACGCCTGGCGGACACCCAGGACTCACGATCTTAGTCCTGACCTCTTCTCCTTTGCCCCCAAGCCCTCACACATCTGTTTGGCTCCCACTGGGCTGTGCGTCCCTGGCGGGGGGAGGGGGGAGGCCATGTCCGTCTTGCTCACCGCTGTGTCCCAGAGCCCACACAGCAAGCTGGCCTCTAAATACTTGCCGAAGCGATGAAAGAAGGAAGGAATGGTGTCGCCCCCACCCCCCCCCCCCCCCCCCCGCCGCCTCGGGTTAGTGGCAGGGTCTCCAGCTGCTCCTTTTATGTTTATTTATTTATTTTGACAGTGGGGAGGGGCGGAGAGAGAGCGACAGAGAATCCCAAGAAGGCTCCGCGCTGTCAGCACAGAGCCCAGCTCGGGGCTTGATCTCATGAGCCCTGAGATCGTGACCTGAGCCCAAACCAAGAGTCAGATGCTTAATCGACTGAGCCCCCCGGGGGCGTCCCCCTAGCTGCTCTCTCTACACGGTCATCACATATCCAACCACATCCCTCCGCCATGGCTGGGTGCTTGGGAATATCTTTACCCTTCAGGGGAGCGTTAAACTTTGCTCACTGTGTTGCTGGGTTAACACCTTTTCCTTGCTCCCTGGGATTACTTACTTTCGAGTGCTGTGGGCATCAGCACCTGACGTTTCTTCCGTTTAGGAAAGGCCTACTACGTGCCAGGGGCCTCACATATGTAATCCCACTTAACCCTTGCAACAGTCCAGAGTAGGGACTAATATTATCCCCACAACCCCGAGGCCCAGAGATGTTAAGACAATCGCCCAAAGTCACACAGCTGATGAGAAGCAGAGCCGGGAGGTGGACTCAGGGCCTTTCTGCCAAAGTCAAGGCACTTGAGATTGAAAATGGATCGTTCCACTTTCCACAGGGTGCATACACCTCTGGGGCGTTCAGTGGACGGGAGCGGGATGATGTCAGACGTGGGCGTGGGGCCTGGACCCCTTGTTGACATTTGTCTTAGTGCCTAAGACCCGCATCTTGTGTGATTTCAAGGATTAGGAAAGACACACTCGATCAACACCAGCGAACGGTATTGCCGCGCCAACTAGGGGTCCTTTTGTTACCTGGGCGCTGCTTTCTACCTCTACCTGCCTCTCGTGTTCTCAGATACATTCTCTGCCTCTCTGCCTCTGTCTTGCAAAAACTACTTGTTGGAAGTTGCTGGGGCCATCTGGAGTCGCCCCATCTGCTGGCCCCATCTAGTGGTCAGACCCCGGAAGTACACTAGCTTCCCTTTGACCAGGTGAGGCCAGCTTTGGGGAAATGAATGCCTTTCTAGCCCTTTCCTCTCAGGGACAACGTTAGCCACATTTGTCAGGTTACCAGATTCTCCAGATGGGTTCAAGCTACCTCTCTGGAGGCCACCCTAACTCTTGTATTCGATTATAAACTATTCCGTGGAAGGAAATAACATCACACCCCAGATGTGACAGATGGTTACATTTTGCTATAGTGGTCCCTCCAGTTCTCTGTGTTTTCATAAAAGGAAAGCTCCAAACCCCATCCCTTTGGTGATCCTCCCCCAAAGTCATCTCCCTGCCGAAATTGGAGTGTAAATAAATAAGCTTATTTATTTATTTTTGAGAGAGTGTGAGCAGGGAAGGGGCAGAGAGAGAGAGAGAGAGAGAGAGAGAGGGAGACAGAGAATCCCAAGCAGGCTCTGCGCTGTCAGTGGGGAGCCCGACGTGGGGCTGGAACCCACTAACTGTGAGAGCATGACCCAAGCCAAAATCAAGAGTCGGACGCTTAACGACTGAGCCACCCAGGTGCCCCGCTCCCAAGAAGTGTGCTTTTTAATCCCCATCGCCTGTTTTACTCATTCCCTCCACCACCTCTCCTCTGGTAACCATCGGTGTTTCTATAGTTAGAGTCTGTTTCTTGGTTTGTCTCTCTCTCTCTCTTTTCCCGTTGTTCGTTTGTTTTGTTTCTTACATTCCCCTTATGAGTCAAATCATATGGTTTGGTCCTTCTCTGACTTATTTTGCTTAGCATAATGCTCTCTAGCTCCATTCATGTTGTTGCAAATGGCAAGATTCCATTCTTTTTTATGGCTGAGTAATATTTCATTTTATATATGTATAATACATAAAATGTAATGTATACATAAAATGTATACGTATACATATGTATACATAAAATGTATACGTATACATATGTATACATAAAATGTATACATAAGTATTTTATATGTATACATTTATTTATGTATTTTATATAATTTACATTTTTATATGTATACATTTATTTATACATGTATTTATCTATTTTATGTATACATATGTATATGTATACATATGTATACATTTTATGTATACATATGTATTTTATATGTATACATTTATTTGTATATTTTATATAATTTACATATTTTATATGTATACATTTATTTATACATGTATTTATCTATTTTATGTATACATATGTATACGTATACATATGTATACATTTTATGTATACATATGTATTTTATATGTATACATTTATTTGTATATTTTATATAATTTACATATTTTATATGTATACATTTATTTATACATGTATTTATATATTTTATGTATATATATGTATACGTATACATATGTATACCTAAAATGTATACATATGTATACACGTATATGTATACATATGTATACATTTTAGGTATACAGTCACACACACACACACACACACACACACACACACACACACCCCACATGTTCTTTATCCATTCATCTGTCAGTGGACACTTGAGCTGTATCCATAATTCGGCTATTATAAACAATGCTGCAATAAACATAGGGGTGCATATATCCCTTTGCATTAGTGTTTTTAGATTTGGGGGCAAATACCCAATAGTGCGATTGCCAGATCGTAAGGGTAGTCCTATTTTTAACTTTCTGAGGAACCTCCATGCCGTTCTCCACGGTGGCTGCACCAGTTCGCATTCCCACCGACGGCGCGCGAGGGTTCCTTTCTCCCCGACACCCGTTTCCCGTGTTGTTGGTTTCAGCCATTCTGACACGTGTGAGGGGATACCCCACTGTGGTTTTGATTTGCGTTTCCCTGATGACGAGTGCTGTTGAGCGTCTGTCTGCGTGTCTGTGGGCTACCTGAACGTCTTCTTTTTTTTTTTTTTTTTTTCAACGTTTATTTATTTTTGGGACAGAGAGAGACAGAGCATGAACGGGGGAGGGACAGAGAGAGAGGGAGACACAGAATCGGAAACAGGCTCCAGGCTCTGAGCCATCAGCCCAGAGCCTGACGCGGGGCTCGAACTCACGGACCGTGAGATCGTGACCTGGCTGAAGTCGGACGCTTAACCGACTGCGCCACCCAGGCGCCCCATCCTGAACGTCCTCTTTAGAGAAGTGCCTGTTCATGCCTTCTGCCCATTTTTTTCCACTGGATTATTTGGTTTCTGGGTCGTTGAGCTGAATCAGTTCTTTACATATTTTGGAAACGACCCTTCGTCAGACGTTATCTTGTGCAAGTATCTGCTCCCATTCCGTAGGCTGTCTTTCAGGTTCATGGGTTGTTTCCTTTGCTGTGCAGAAAGAAACTTGTTACTCTGATGCAGTCCCGATAGTGTATTTTTGCTTTTATTTCTCTGGCCTCAGGAGACGGATCTAGAAAGGTAGATGTCAGAGAAATTGCTGCCTGTGCTCTCTTCTAGGATTCTTATGGTTTCAGGCCTCACATTTAGGTCCTTAACCTAGTCTGAGTTTATTTTTGTGTATGCTGTTAGAAAGTGGTCCAGTTTCGTTCTTTTGCATGGAGCCATCAGGTTTTCCCCCCACCATTTGTTGAAGAGACTGTCTTTTTCCCGGTGCATATTCTTGCCTCCTTTCTTGAAGATGAATTGCCCACGTAATTGTAGATTTCTGCTCTGTCCCATTGATCTCTGGGTCCATTTTCGTGCCAGTGCCATACTGTTTTGGTGACTACAGCTTTGTAACATAACCCGATGTTGGAGCACATGCGCATTTTTAATATGCAAGTGACGTGCTGTGCCGTATCCTTTGCTACGTGTCCACTCAACTCTTATTCCTGAGATGTACAGACACTGACACACACGATTCAAGTTCATCCATTTTGGTCCGCCACATAATGTTCCATTGTAGGACTAGACAACGGTTTGCTTATCCGTTCCCCTAGTGATGGCCAATTAGGTTTGATGCCGGTTTGTAATATTGCAAACGGAGCCTCAACATCCTCCAATGTGTCCCCTGTGTGCAGGTGTGCGGCCCTCTGGGGCTGGGTTCTGCACCCTCCACGCTATGAATGGGCTGCAGGTGGGCAACTGGGAAGAACCTAGGGAGGCCGGAGCCCTGAGTCCAGTCGCTTCGTCCAGCAGTCTCTCCACAGTGGGACGCACTCATCGTTTCCTTTTCTTCGTGTGCCATAACATGATAAAGGCTTGAACAGTGGAATTCGGGGGCCACAGAGCATGCGACCTTCAGCTAAGCCAGGTATTGCCAAAGTAGTCTTGTCGTCTACCTTATCTCTTTGACTGACTTTGGGGGGCTCTTTCTCCCCCGGAAGATCTGGGTGACTTCCGTTTCCTGGGGATGCAGCTTAGGACCGTGGAGCACCAACCATCCATTCATTTCACAAATATTTATCGACATCTGTGGGTGGACCTCATCCAACCTGTTGAAGGTATGAGTAGAACAAAAGGCCAAGTGAAAAGGAATTCTTTGGCTGAGCGAATGAATGAATGAACCTAGGTGTTGGAATGGGAGTGAGCAGGGATGCTGGGCAGAGTGGGAAGGGCATGGGGGGCTCGGGGACCATGTGGGAGGAGACTGGGAGATCCACGCTAGAGGTGGATCTCCTTTTGGGAGCGACCCTTTCCTCATTCACGTGGTTCATACTGGGGGGGGGATGCTGCTCCCACCCCTGGCCACAGCTGACTGGATCAGGGGCCACCTGACCCAGGCTGGGCCAATCAAATCCCTTCCCTGGGAGTTTGGAATTGGGGCTGAGAGTGGGGCAGGGGAGAAGAAGACAGTGACTGTGTGGTCTCTCTGGGTGTCTAGAGCCACACACACAAAGCCAGGTGCCCTGTGGAGAATGGAGCAGATCCACAAAGGGAAGGTGATGAGAGAGGAGGAGGGGGAGAGCCAGGCGCTCTGGACCTGACTCAGGTCCCTCCCTCGGCCCCCAGCACCTCTGCATGGTAGATGAGTTACTGTGAGTCTCCTTGGCCCTGATGACCCAGTTCCTTTTGCTGCTTAATCCAGCTCTGGTGTTTTCTTTGGCTTGAAATGTGTAGTCCCTATGGATGCAACCCACTGGCCATCTTCTCCAGCGTTGGGCTTGGACCTCTGCCGTGTGATTGATCTGGACAGCAGATTTCCTCTTCCCGTTGTGTTTTGCTTATCAAGTGAGTTGGCAACCGTTGAGCCCACATCCACTGGGAGGTCAGAGGGCATGGCCAGGTCCCAGGGGGAGAAGAAACCAGCTTTGCGTTAAACATGTTCTGCAGAGAATTCTTGAGTGAACACCTGGGCCTTGAAATAAACGATTGCCAAGGACACACAGCCTGCAGTGGTGTGGCTGGGTTTCCAAGCCAGGCCAGTCATCCCCCAAGCCCAGCCCCGGGTCATCCACCTGTGATTGACTGGGGGACTGGAGGTGGCACTCAGGGAACAATGGCGAGGGGTTGGAGTGCAATATATAAGCACAAGGCAGAGAAAGCTTCTTCAGAAAGTTTTCAACAGCAGCAGTGGTGACACCTTGGGGTGTTTTTCAGTAACGTTGTGTTTATAAAGAATTGTCCGTGGGGCAGTTGGTCAGTCCCAGGTGACACTGGTAGAACTTGGAGGAAAAAAGTTTCAAGGGATTATAAATGGGAAATGGGAAAATATTTGCCCCTGCCATGGCCCTGAGGACACTAAACTATAATCGCTGGGATGTGCGGCCCACTCCCCCAACCGGATGGGAGCCCTGCTGGGGGGCACCAAGTCTTTCTTGCTCGCTGTGAATCCCAAGGAGGAACGCGGGCAGTGGCCAACACACAGGAAGACTTTGACCCCTAGAAGATGGATGGGTGCATTTCCAACACGAGTAGAACAGGCAATAATGGTCCAGGGGTTCAAGGAGATACCTTTCCAGAAGTCTTGGTTCCCACGCCAACGCCCCCCTTCCTTCCTCCCAGGTTCCCATGATACACTGCACGTCTGTCTCGATGCACCCACCCTACACCCTGGCCGCACGTTCAGTCATCCTGCCCGAGCCCTCTGCTAAGTAAGGTGCCCCCGACATCATCTCAAGTGACCCGCAGGGCGACCCTATAAGGCAGAGACTATTGTTACAAACATTCTACAAATGAGGAACCCCGGGGCCCGGAGAGGTTGTGTGACCCGCCCAGGGTCATACACACACGGTCATAGCAGAGGCAGAATTTGAATCCAGGCACTTTGTCTCCTGCTTGGTGAAGGAGGGAGAGCGACAGGTCAGTGGGTGGGAGCTTGGCGGTGGGGGGAAGGGAGGCCTTGAAAGGGCCCGAGTGTCCGTCCTGGTTCCACCACTTTCTGTTCCTGAAGTGAGCTCCTCGGGCACGTTAGTTAAACCTCTCAACTTCTCCGCCTGTAAAATGGAGATTTCCACTGCTGTTTCACAGCGTTGCTTTAGAATTAAATTGGATAATGACTTAATGCACCCAGAGCCTGGCATTTATGAGCATGCAACAAATAAAATAATACATAATGTCATTTCTAAAACATGCAACATTCTATAAAAAGCATACTAGGGGCACCTGGGTGGCTCAGTCGGTTGAGCGTCTGACTTCGGCTCGTGTCACGGTCTCGCAGTCCGTGAGTTCGAGCCCCGCGTTGGGCTCTGGGCTGATGGCTCAGAGCCCGGAGCCTGCTTCCGATTCTGTGTCTCCCTCTCTCTCTGACCCTCCCCCGTTCATGCTCTGTCTCTCTCTGTCTCAAAAATAAATAAAAAACGTTAAAAAAAATTAAAAAAAACAAAGCATACTAATCTACAGGGATAGAAGGCAAACCCGTGGCTGGTAGGGGAGGGGGGAATGTGGGGGGGGGTGGAGATGAGAGGGAAGGATGACAAAATGACAAGAGGGATCTTTTGGGATGATGTTCCCTGTCTTGATCATGGCGATGGTTTCGTGGGCGTGTGCATGTGTTAAAACGTATCAAATTGTACACTTTGAATATGTGCCCTTGGTTGTATGTCAACTCGAGCTCAACAGAGCTGTTTAAAAGCATATGTAACATTATATAGCTGTAAGATTTCATAGAAACAAACTGGGTATCATCGTATGCAGAATAACAAACGAGAGGAGAACATCAAACACTGGAAACCCCAGGAGTGCACCTCTGTATAATATAGACACTAAAAAAACTTGGATGAGAACAGGGCTCAGTGCAAATAATTGGCATAAAAATTTTTTTTCTAGTGTCTATTTTTATTGTTGAGAGAGAGAGAGAGAGAGAGAGAGAGAGAAAGATAGAACATGAGCGGGGCAGGGGCAGAGAGAGAGAGGGACACACAGAATCCGAAGCAGACTCCAGGCTCTGAGCTGTTAGCACAGAGCCCGACCCCGGGAACTGTGAGATCATGACCTGAATCGAGACCTGAACTGAAGTTGGACACTTAACCAACTGAGCCACCAGGTGCCCCAACAATTGGCTTTCTTTTTAATGTTTATTTATTTTTGGGAGAGAGAGAGAGAGAGAGAGAGTGACAGAGTGTGAGGGAGGGAGGTTCAGAGAGAGAGAGGGAGACACGGAATCCAAAGCAGGCTCCAGGCTGAGCCGTCAGCACAGAGCCCGACATGGGGCTCGAACCCACAAACCGTGAGATCATGACCTGAGCTGAAGTCTGGCGCTTGACTGACTGAGCCACCCAGGCATCCTGGCATTTTAAGTAATCTAAGATTTTGAAAATTTTTTTGTTGTCGTTAATTTTGTGACCTTCTGAAGGTTGCAGAAGGTAGTAAGTGATAGAGTCAAAATTTGAACAGATATCAGTCTTCAGACCAGTAGCTCACTAGCACCCTCTAGTGCTTTCCTCCCCAGGTCTTCCCAGCCTTCCAGTTTCCTAGTCAATCAGGTCTCTCCTTAAGGTCAAACCCAAGGCTTCCTGGGAAACAGGTGTGGTTGGGGGTGGGGAGTGGGGTGCTGTCTCTGGTCCTGAAAATCTCAACCAGCAGCGACACCAGAGGGCTGAGCCCTGTCTGCACCAGAATCACCCTTCCAAGACTTTTCTCGTTGCTCTTTGCATTTATGACAGCCTCGAGGAGTCAAGCTGGTGGCTTTGAGTGTTTTTGATCAACAATGTAAACATTGTAAGCAATGCTCCAACAGAGCGATGATAGAAAGAGTAAAGAGAATGGTGCAGAATGAGGGCCAGGGGATTGGGTGGAGGGTGAGGAAGGCACCAGGCTTCCAGTGACAGTGACACAAGACAGCAGCCCCCACAGCCTTGGACAATTTATGAAAACCCAACATACAGCCTTAAGATAGAATGTGGATCTAAATACCCAGAAGCACTCCCCTTTGTAAGATTTGTAACAGAAATGAATATGAAAGGAATAGTATCGCAGCCAGTATCACAGCAATTAATAAAAAAGAAACATAGGCCGGGGCGCCTGGGTGGCTCAGTCGGTTAAGCCGCCGACTTCGGCTCAGGTCATGATCTCGCGGTCCGTGAGTTCAAGCCCCGCGTCGGGCTCTGTGCTGACAGCTCGGAGCCTGGAGCCTGTTTCAGATTCTGTGTCTCCCTCTCTCTGACCCTCCCCCGTTCATGCTCTGTCTCTGTCTCAAAAATAAATAAACGTTAAAAAAAAATTTAAAAAAAAAAAAAAAAAAAAAAAAAAAAGAAACATAGGCCTCCACTACCTTCCCTCTGATCTGACTTAAACAGTCCTCCTTTTCTATAGAAACAAAGTTTCTAGCTATGTCTTGCAGAATTCAGAGTACTGGGAGTTCCCATTCTAAGGCAATGTATCCTAAGATACTCTAAATGATAGTACATTTTTGCCAATTTGAAATATATAAATTGTTTTATTAAAATTTTTTAACATTCTTTGGGCGCCTGGGTGGTTCAGTCTGTTAGGCGTACGACTTCAGCTCGGGTCATGATCTCGCGGTCCATGAGTTCGAGCCTAGAGTGGGGCTTTGTGCTGATAGCTCAGAGCCTGGAGCCTGCTTCTGATTCTGTGTCTCCCTCTCTCTGCCCCTCCCCCGCTCATGCTCGCTCTCTCTCTCTCTCTCTCTCTCTCTGTCTCTCTCAAAAATAAATAAACATTAAAAAAATTTAACTTTCTTAAAAGAGCAGGAATGGAGTGCAAAGCAGTGTCAGGATCATTACACAGTTGGGGGACAACTGTTGGGGCTCAGCTATGTCCACTCCTGGGTTCCAATGTGTCTTGACCCCCCAGAGAGTTCTTTGGGAGGCGGCTTTGAGGCCCCTCCATGGATTCCAGTGGCCAACTGCACCATAAGGGACCAAAAGACAAACGAGGAAATACTCACTTTTTAGGGGAACAAAATGTCGGATATGTATAGAATAGTACCAATGGGGGGCTACTTTGGCACAGCATCCCTGCCCATGGTTAGTTGATCCAAGGTCGAGATACCTGACCCAGGTTGGGCCAATCAGATTCTCTCTTCCCGAGGACAGTGGCAGAGCATCGAGGCCCCAGAGCTCCTGCCACTGTGTCCTACACGCCCCACCCCTGGGATCCTCCCTCCTCTTCACGGATTTAAAATAGATAATTTATCCATTCACACACACTGCATTCAGTCTTTTGAGCCTTTCTGCCCAACAAGTGCAATTTCCACACTTTCACAAACCCACGTCAGTTTAGAAGAATTAAAGCTTGTGTGATTATGGATTTTACAGTATCACTGAGGGCCAGACGCAGCACAGACGGGACTGCTTTTTGTAAACAAAAGAAACCTTTTAGTTTAGATTTACAGAAAACCTGCAAAGCTAGTACAGAGCGTTTCCATAGAGCCCTCACCCAGTTTTCCCTGTTATTAGCAACTTAATGTTAAGGGTCCCACCCTCATGGCCCAGCCACCTCCCCAAAGACCCCTCCTCCTAATACCATCACATTCAGAATATACATTTAGGGGGGATGAGAACATTCCGTCCATAGCAGCATCCCTGGACCCCAGATCAGAGCCCACCTTCTTGGACAGTGTCGCAACCTTGAACATTAAACACATTTGTTGAGTTCCTACTGTGTATGCGGCACAGTCCCAAGAGCTGCGAGAAACAGAACACAAGAGTTAAGTTCCCTCCAGAAGCTCGCGGGCCAGTGGCAAAGTTGGACAACAGACAGGGACACAAACAGGGTGACAGGGAGAGTAGGTGACTGGGGGTAGAAGTGGAGTTACTTTAGATATGGCAGGTGGACTTCAAGCTGAGGCCTGAAAGTTCTCAGCCAGGAGAGACTCTGAAGCAAGATTCCAGGCAGAGAGAACCGGACAGTGGGGAGGCAGAAGGGGCTGTGGGTTTGGGAATAAAAGAGTATGGGGGAGGTGAAGGTCTGAGAGGAAGGCAGAGGCACATCACAGAGGGCTTCGAGGTCAGAATAAAAAGGATAGATTTTTTTTTTTTTTTCTTAAGGATTTTTGGAAGCCATTGACAGGCTGAATCGGGAGTGAGATGATCCGGTTTGTTGGGAGAACACCACCTGTCTCTCGTGGGGAGTGTGAATCAGGGGGCACAAGTGCAGAGGCAGGGGACTGCCCAGAGGGCTACTGTGGTCATGCATGACAGAGGCTCGGACGGTGGGGGGGGGGGGGGGTGGCCGAAAAGATGGCGGCGACTGAAGAGCTTTGGACAGGTTTTAGAGACAGGGTCGGCAACCTCCTGATGGATTGGAAGTGGAGACTGGGGGGAAAAAAGAATCCAAGGCAGCTACTAGCTTTGGGTCTAAGCAACTGGGGGAAGGCGGGTCCGCTTCCTGAGACAGGGGCCGTGGGGGAGGGACATGTTGGAGAAAACAATCAAGGCTTCTGTTTGACTGTAGGGATGGGGAGATGCCCGGTGCATAGCCAAGTGGAGGTGTCCAGTGTGCAGCCAGATGCAGGGTCTTGGGGGAGAAAGTCAAGGCCTCCCACCCAGGGAGAGAGGATGGAGACAGAAGGGGTCTGGAACAGAGCCCCAGGGCAGTTCAGGATTGTAGAGTGGGGAGACAGGGAAGGTGTGGCAAGCGAGGGGCTGACGGTGGAGAGGAAGGAGGCCATCCGGCCGGGGAACCAAGCCCCAGATCCACGCAGAAGTCCTTTCTTAGCAGCTGCCAATCCAGAGGGAGGCACCAACTAGGCCTAGTAAAGGCAGAGTCCACCTGAAGGATGAAGAGTCAATGCCTATGGAGCAGGATAGGGTTTCGGGTAGGGGTCTTCACATGCCTTTTGCTCACCTATCTCCTCTGTGCATTTTTAGACGGACATTGAAACTTTTCATCGTAAGTTTGAAATGGCTGCAAAAGACCCGATCTCCTGTCTATTGTACCAACATTTTAAGACAATATTGCTCCTTTGTTCTTCCAGCATGCTCAGTGGGATCTTGCCCCGTCGCAATTTTGCTCGTCGTTCAGGTCAAAACGGAGCTAGGGAGGAAAGCCTTCCCCAGCCTGCAGATTGGGTGAGGTGCCCCCTCTGTGCATCCCACCTCACGGCACTGACCTCAAGGTATGTAAAGCATCTGTTGCCCCTCCGTCTCCCCCACCTAGACCGAGAGCTCTGTGAGGACAGGGGCTCCGTCAGCCCGGATACCTGCTGCACCCCCAGCATATGGCACCGAATCTGACACGGCACCAGTGTTCATTAAATATTTGTTGATAGGTTGGCTGATGGGTAAACTCAACCAATTTCAGCCAAGTCTGGGCCAAGGTTACCTGGACCAACCTCCTCACTGAACCCAACAACCACAGTGATCTCTGTTCTGACCATGCTGCTCCTTGTGTAAAACCTTCCGTGGCTCCCTATGCCCCCCCCCCCCCCCCCCCCCCCAGACTAGAAGCCAGCCTCCTTACAGCCCTGGAGGTCTTCCCATGCCAGTCTCCACCTGGCTCTGCCCCCTCATTGTCACCAGCCTCCACCGTGTGAAACACTTCTCCAAACTGCAGTTTCTGTTCCTCTGGGTGAAGATTCCACTCCTCACTTGTTGCGGGCTAACTCCTTTCGTTCTCCGTTTAGACAGAAGCTTTCCCTGCTCCACGGCCCTTGTGTTTCTCCCACCGCCCAGTACGGGCTCTTGCCCAATAGCCTGGACACCGGAGAGGGCCAGAGCCAACTCCCTCTCCTTCACTGTTGTCTTCCCAGCAGCCAGCAAAGGGCCTGCCTTGTCGCATGCTGAACGACCGGACGGGTTTCTGGTTTGATTGTGCGCCTCGGTCTTGGTGCCTCCCGGCCCGGGCCTGGACCTCCGGGGCGCAGAGCAGCTGTTTCAGGAAGGCAGGTGGTGGGCCGACATGGGAGACGCTCATGACAGCTCCAGGGGAAGGGATGACAAAGCCAAGGGTGGGGGCTGGAAACGAGAAGAAGCAGGCGAGGGGGTCGCGAGAGGCCAGCCCCGGGACGCCTCTCGCGCCACGCACAAAGATGGCGACACAGATTCCCCAGTCCCCGCCAATATGGCCGTCCCGAGGGAGAGGCGGGCCTGCGGGGCGGAAGTGACGCAGCCGGAAGTCCGGCCGCGGCTTCGCGGCCTGGGAGCGCGGTGCAGAGGTTGGCGGACTGTGAGCGGGGCGATGCCGCGGGCGGCGGGGCTCGGCCGTGCAGCGGCGCTGGGGCCGCTGCTGGCGGCTCACGTGGTGGCGGCGATCGAGCCCATCAGCGTGGGCATCGCCCTCGGGGCCGCGTCCGCCCTCACCGGCTACCTGTCCTACACGGACCTGTACTGCCGCTTCGCCGAGTGCTGCCGCGAGGAGCAGCGGCTCAACGCGTCCGGTAGGGCGGGTCCGCCCGCGAGGGGCGCGGCGCTCACCCTGAGCTGGGGCGGGAGGGAGGACGGACGGGGCCTCGGTCCGGACTCCCGCCCTGCAAGCCGTGCCTGCTGAGACAGCCTGCAGACCGTGGGGGCTCTGCCTAAGTTCCTTCTTAAATGCCTCGGATTCCCTGGGAGTACAGAAAGAAGCTGGAAGCAGCGTGCTCAGCCCTTTGCCCCATTAAGTAGTTTTCAGATGTGCAGCGTGTGCAGCGGCTGCCCAGAAAGCCCACGTTTGGCCCCGGGTTTTCTTACACTTCAGCAGGGGTAGCTGGGGAATAGCACGCAGCGCAGTCCAGAGAGGGCTAATCCTTGGACGAACGAACACGTTCAGCTTCCTTATCAGACGCTGGAGTGTTAAGCAGGACATCCATCTAGCGCATTTCCTTGGAAGTGGCATCGTGTGGCTCTGCAACCCGAGGCTGTGCTCCTGGCCAGCCCTGGGGTTTGGCAGACACCCTGCCGGACCGCTTGCTAATAGGTGCCTCTCGCTTTGGCCAGCTGGGGAAAGCGCTGCTTTTCTGGTGCCTGTTTAATGTATATTTTTCTCTCTGTTCTCCGGCTGGCTCCTGCAGCCCTCAAGCTGGAATTAGAGGAGAAGCTGTTTGGGCAGCATCTGGCCACAGAGGTGATTCTCAAGGCGCTGACTGGCTTCAAGAACAATAAAAACCCCAAGAAACCGCTGACTCTGTCCTTACACGGCTGGGCTGGCACGGGCAAGAATTTTGTCAGCCAAATTGTGGCTGAAAATCTTCACTCGAAAGGCCTGAAGAGTAACTTTGTCCACCTGTTTGTCTCGACTCTGCACTTCCCTCACGAGCAGCACATAAAACTGTACCAGGCAAGAGAATCCCGTTACCCTGTCCACCGGCCACTCTGGTCGGGGCGACCTTCACTAACTCTGGCCTCTGCTGCCTCTCTTGGCTTTGGAGTAGCCCGGGGTCCCGCTGAGTTAAGGCACACTCGCCCACGGTAACCCTTTGCTGTTGGCTGAGCTCTCCCACCACTTCTTTTCCTCGTTTGGTTCCAAAATAATACAGTGGGACAGGTGACGTTTATTTACATTAAAAGGTGGAGCCAAGAGAGGCCAGGGGACCTGCTCCTTACAGTCTTTCTGGCCTTGTGGCAAATCACACGCTTGAACCCAGCTCTCCAAACTCCCACTAGCCACGTTCTGCAGTGACCCAGCGTGTTCGGCATTCCCGTCCCAGCCCTTGGTGGAGCGGAGCAGGTCTCAGACGATGTGTTTGGACACAGCTTCATTTAAGTCTCCCCTGTGATGCAGCATGTGCATTGAGCACTCTGTGTTTAGCGCTGTAGACTGGAGGGTTCCCTGCCCCAGCTTCTGTTCCCTTTGTGCCTCCCATCCAAATCCTTGGTGTTGCTTTTCTTTCTTCACACGAAAGCTGCGAAGAACTGAATCCTAAGAGATAACTTTTTCTTTTGAGCTACTCTTCCTGCATTTAATTTATAAGTTGTCTGGTAGGGTTCTCATTTAAATCAATGTCGTCCTTGTAAAGGTTAATCGTCTTACTGTTAGGTGGGGGCCTACAGAGGAAACAGAAACTGATCGGGACAAGGAATTGAAAGTGGGTGTTCGTGAGACAGGGAAGCTTGCCAAAAAGAAAGAATAAGAAGGGATTTCCGTTTTCCAAATCCTTGGATAAAGGGTTGTATCTCTAGGAATCCAGTGATGGGGTGAGGGTGCCTCTGGAGCCTTTCGTGTCTGGGGGTTGAGGGCTTGTTGCTTGGGTATCTTTGTTTCAGGAACACGTGCTTTCTGGGGAGCGCCACTGCCTTCGTTCGCCGCGTCGGTACGAGGCATTGGTGTGGGGCGCTGTGCCAACCTCAGTGCAGTTTCTTGTTCCCCAGTATGTCTGGTGAAATTAACTTGAGGTTTCAGTTCACAGTGAGTGGAAATGATGGGTTAACAGCGAACTGATGACTCTTCATGCCTTTGGCCCCTCTTGTACCTTTAGAAAGTCCTCTCCGGCACGTCATTTGAGTTAGGAAAAGAAAAACGGCTTGACACCCTAGCACCTATCTGCCAGGTTCGACTTTTTATAGACAAAGTTGTGGAAAAGCTGTCGGTTGGGAGGCAGTTTCCAAGAGCTCTTTGTCGAATCCCAGAGAGCTCTGATTTTTCATCGTTCGGAGCCTGAGGAACAGGGTCGCACGTGTGCCTCTCCAGGCACATCCTCTGAGCTTCTGTTTCTTTTATGGCTGGTCCAGGACCAGTTACAGGGATGGATCCGGGGTAACGTGAGTGCGTGTGCCAGCTCCGTGTTCATATTTGACGAGATGGACAAATTGCACCCCGGGGTCATCGACGCGATCAAGCCGTTTCTAGACTACTACGAGCAGGTTGATGGCGTGTCTTACCGGAAGGCCATTTTCATGTTTCTCAGGTGAGCGGGAGGGGATTTCTCAGGGGCCCCGCAAGCCGTTCTTTCTCCTAGTGCTAGAAGGAGGCCCCGGCAACCATCGGGATTCTGTTGCCGAGGGACAGAGGTGCCTGGCAAAAGTGAATTGGTGACTTCTGTTACTTTGGGGTTGCTACTCTCAGCATGGCAGCTGCGGGTGGGAGAAAAATGAATGAAATTATTGCTGATAACAGGCAATTTCATTACCTGCACGTGTCTCTGAGGGTAAAAAGTCAGCACAGGGGGGTGGGGGTGGGGCGGCGCCTGGGTGGCTCAGTCGGTTGAGCATCCGAGTTCGGCTCAGGTCATGGTCACAGGGTTTGTGGGCCCGCGCCCCACATCGGGCTCTGTGCTGACAGCTTAGAGCCTGGAGCCCGCTTCGGATTCTGGGTCTCCCTCGCTCTCTCTGCCCCTCCCTCGCTTGTTCTCCGTCTCTCTCTGTCTCAAGTAAAAAACTTAAAAAAAAAAAAAAAAAACGTTTAAGCCTCAGAGCATACATGTTGCTTGATTTAGACCCAGAATCTTAACGTGTGATTTTACTCTGCTTTGGCACGTGCAGCAATGCCGGTGGGGACCTCATAACTAAGACCGCCCTTGACTTCTGGCGGGCAGGAAGAAAGAGGGAGGACATCCAGCTGAAGGACCTGGAACCCGTGCTGTCCGTCGGAGTCTTCAACAATAAACACAGTGAGTCCCCCAGGCTCCCCGTGACCCTGCCAGCACAGCCTCCTCTTTCTTCAAGCCTTCCACGAAGCCACCGAATCCGTGAAGTAGGGACTTTTCCTTGGGGCCTCCTGTAATAGAAGCCAGTTAGCAGGGGGTGGCCGACCGGTGCCTCTGTCAGGCTTGTCCCACCTTGATGAAAAGAGAATCTCGATGGGTAAAGACACGAAGGACGTACCGCGGGTCGGGATAACCACATGGGCCCCGTAGGAGCAGTGAGCTGGGCCAGGTGACAGTGACGGAGACGGGGGGGACCCAGCTGTGTCTTGCTTTGCAGGTGGCCTGTGGCGCAGCGGGCTGATAGACAGAAACCTCATCGACTACTTTATCCCCTTCCTCCCCCTGGAGTACAGACACGTGAAGATGTGTGTCCGAGCCGAGATGAGGGCCCGCGGGTCCGCCGTAGATGAGGACATTGTCACCAGGGTGGCAGAGGAAATGACGTTTTTCCCCAAAGGCGAGAAAATCTACTCAGACAAGGGCTGTAAGACTGTGCAGTCACGGTTGGATTTTCACTGACCTCTCATCCACGCGGGGGAAGAGGCCCCCCCGGGAGCTCAGCAAGCGAGGGCCTTGCCCTTCCGGAAGCACTTTGAAGACTCCTTCGGGGTTTGCACATTTGCACCTGTGGATTTTAGGGATCTAGAAGTTTCTAAGAGCTGAGTTTTGAAAAGACGCCGATCTGGCGAGCGCGCCTGTCAGTTTGGACCAGACGGCAGTCCATCTGTCAACTGCGGTGGAAGGTGAACTTTTAAAATCCCTCCCCTCACTTACTGACCTTGACGGAAGT